>NC_135486.1:71626902-71936376 GCF_052094955.1 Ictidomys tridecemlineatus | reverse complement strand
GAAGCCCAGATGGGCAAAGTGGATTCCACATAACAGAATCCTTCTAGGGTGGGTTTTAGCCTCTGAGCAGAATGAGAAGGGAGTTTCAAGTATCAAAGCTGGAGTGGAGCTGGGCATGGATTGCACATTCCAGCGACTCAGGATGGGAGGCTGAGGCAGGAGAATTGTGAGTTCAAAATCAACTTCAGCCACTTAGGAAGGCCCTAACCAACTTAGTGAGATTCTGTCTCAAAATAAAACATAGAAGGGCTGGAAATGTGGCTCAGTGGTTAAGCGCCCCTGGGTTCAATCCCTTGTACCCCTCCCCTACACACAAAAAACTGGAGTGAAGAGGGAATCTACCTACACAATAGGGATGTTCATGGTAAAGTGTGGGAGTGCAAGAGGTAAGGAGGGCGTCTCTGCAGGGGAGGAGGCCAGCAGCATGGGAGATCTGCTAATGGGGACACTGATCAATTTAGTAAACAAGTTAAGGACCATGGAAACAGATTTCTCCTTATTAGAGAATTGAGTTATAGATATGGGGAAAGAGAAAGGAAAAAAAAAAGAACAAGTAAACAAACTAGAATTCACACTGCATTATATATTGGACCTAGAGGTGTTGAGAGCCACAGCCAAGGGGCCCCAGCAAACTTCCAGCTGCCAGCTGATGATTGGCTCACAGCGGCCCCAGCAAACTTCTAGCTGCCAGCTGATTGGCTCCTCTGCGGTGATGCTCATTGGGCTGTTTCCCCGCCCTTTCAGACCACGGAACTGCTCATTGGGGGACTTTTTTGGCTCTGCCCACGCAACCCAGCCAATAGGCCTCAAGAGCAGGAGGAGTGGCAGGGGGGTGGGGGGGGGGGTGGGAGGTTGAGAGGCTTGTGGGAAGCCGGTGGTAGCAGTTGGGCTCTGAGGGAATTCCTGAAGAGCTCGTGTGGTATGGCATGGCATGTGTGTTCTAAAAATAAAGTTCGTTTCTGCTTGATAAGTGGCTCGTGAATTGTGCCCAGCCAGACTGCGGCATAGAGGTATTGGTAGAAATACATGGTTTTCAATATATTATATAGAGATAGGAATAGAAGTAAATATGAATGCAAAGGTAGTTTTGTGTGTCCAGTAAGCCCACCCGGTACCCAGATACTGTTCTTAAACACCATCATCTACTAATAAGTTCTAGGGTTCCTTGAAGGAACGGCCAGTTACCAATTTGGATCTGGGAAAGCAAAAGATGAGTCTGGAATATGTTTTTTTGTGCTGAAAAGTGATGAAGAATTCATAGTATGATGGAAAAATTCAAAATGACACAGAAGAAGTGATTCCCACCTGGCCACATCTGGGACACGTAACAAAATAAATGATGACTACAAAGAATTACACCCCACTGAGCAAGATAAAAAAAATCATGAGCTTATATCTATGTAAGTAAAGGAATAAATTAGCAGTTTGTTAAGGAACAGAATATGTACATTGTCTCAAAATATCTCCCCAAAGTTATTCTGGGAAAAGGTCATCAGAGTGAAGAATCTAGGAAGAAGTCACTTTAATCATGTGACCGAAAATTACCAGCATCAGCAACGGAAGAGTCCAAAGTGCCCGGCACCTGTGTGTGATAAAGTGCTTCTGTCATGCTCCTTTCAAAGGCCTGAATCTAATCACGAGGAAACATCAAGAAAACCCATGCTGAGGACTATTCTATACAATAACTGGCCGATGATCTTCAAAGGAGTCATGGTCATGGAAGTCCAAACCTATTAACTTTTTGATATGCTCATTAAACTGATATAACAACTGAAAACACCATGTGATTTGGGCATCAATGAAAGAACTTGTGAAAAGTGAATATATATGTGGGAGACCAACCTTGCACGTGACTGGGTCACACTCCCCGGGCTGGGTGCTGAGGCGCTCAGTCACAGAAATGTGGCAGAGCTTTCCCCACCCTTCATGGGGTTGAGGGTCGGTGGCTAGTGCATGGGTGTGTCTTGCTACAGCCCCATGATACTTTGGTATCATGTTGGAAACTTTCACTCATGAAAAGTTCTCTGTACTAGAGTTACAGCTTTTATATTAGTTTGAGATTGTTTCAAAATAAAACAAAAGTTTAAGTTATTAGATCCATTTTGTACTTGGTTCTATCCTGAGACACTCAAATTACTAAACCAGTCTATGACAGCGCCTGGCCAAGATCCTTGCTTTGTTGACTTTGATTATACAACATCGTCACGGTAGTAGAGGGCTGTGAGGGATGAAAGGAAATAATTACATCAGGAGACCTGCAAGCCTAGATCTGCAAGTCCTCCGTGTTTAGCAGCTTGTGTGCCCTGACCACAGCTCCATTTTTCTCATTTGCTGTTATCTTAAGAAACACTCCGTGGTAATGTTCTATGATTACTTTGGAAAAAGCAAGGGATACTAACCAATAATTTTGGCATGGAAGGCTTGGGAACATTTTTTGCTTTTATTACATTTTCTGCCAGGTCCATAAAATAGAGGAGCTGTTATGTTACACAGCAGTAGATCTCCTTTTATTGAAAGCTCTGAGTGGTCTGAAGGGGGGAGTTGGGAGTTGGATTAAATTATTCATCATGACAGAAATAATTATCTTCCTACATGAGATAGAAGCCCAAATGCCTTTTAGGAAGTCAACTTGAGAAATGTTCCCCAGTGATAAAGAAAGTAATAAGATGTGTCCCAGGCCTTATTCATGAGCTTTGATTTTTCAACACTTGCAAAAGGTGCCCTGTGCTGACAAATGTCTGATTAACAAAATTAAGAAGAGATTTGGCTGCAGACTTAATCCCTCTCCTGGGCCTTTCAGTTTCTGGATTTCTAGGTTGATTATCTTTTCAGGTCAGACTTTCCTTTCCCCTTCTCATTCTTTATCATTTTGTGGCTGAGCCAATGTGATTTTTATTTTATTTTATTTTTGCCATGACAGGGTTAGGGCAGAATAACTGTTTCCTTCATAAGAGAATCCACTACACTAATAATCACAATCCCATTATGTCTCAACAAAATCCCATGACATCCTGTCACCTTCTCCCTTTGAAGGTTCACGTTTTGCTATGGTATATATAAAAAAAAAATTGTGGCAAGAATATTTTAATTGAAACCTGAATATGGCTTGCCTAGTCGTAGGGGCCTTTGGGTTGTTGCATTTGAGTTCATTGATGGATATTTGGGGGACCGGGGCCCTGGAGGTCAAGGAGGGTACCACGGGGAACAGATCAGTCTGTGTGATTGTCAAGGTCACGCAGTGATATTGAAAACCTGAGGGAAAGGTTAGAAGATTGTCTTGTTGCCATTGTTGTTATTTTTTAGTTGAGGAAACTAAGACTCTAAATTCCTAAATGACTTTCCCTAAGTTAAAGAGTTAGTAAGTGGTCAAGTTAACACTTAAACATGGATGTTTAGACTCCAAAATGCCAATCACTGTTTTGAATTTTAAAATTAAAAATTGGATTCATTCATTAAGCGCAAATATTGGATTTTCATTGGCTTGGCTACTAAATATGACTCAGCTGATGGTTTATATAAACTATTATTATCACTGTAGTCATCTATTATCATACTTGGCTAAAAGTTTAATAATATTTTAAAGTTAAATAAGAAAAATAATATGTATTATAAAATACTTTACATATAAATCATTATAAGTATTATATACATTTTTACATGTGTGTGTGTGTGTGTGTGTGTGTATGTTTTAATTTACTTTTTTCTGGTTAATCTAGGTGAAGAAAAACATATTTATCTTTTTAACCTGGTGAGAAAACATCTGGCAGAGCCCTAGATGATATTTCAGCTTTGACAGTTTATAAAGGAAAGAAGAGGGGGGAAAAAGTAGTGTAAAACTATATACAAGTATTTTAATTAAAAACTCATATCATAAAGAAAAAAAACATTAAAGGATATTATTAGAGATTTGGAGTCATTAGGTACCAAAAGAAGAGCAAGTAAAATTTGGCCCTGTTTTTATTTTTAGCTTAACGTTAACTTGGATATTTACGTTAGTACCGATGCCACAAAGATACGAAGGCTTGGAAAGGATCCGGACATACATTTGACGCGTAGGAAAGGCTTTCTCAGAAGAGAATGTGCACGAAGTCGTCCTCGTTGTGCAGTTCTGGCTCAGCCTTGTGAGCTGGGCAAACCTCCTCACCATCTTGGACTTTGACATTTCTACTGCGAAGTGAGAAGATGAGCTAAAGACTCACTGAGGTCCCTGGAGCTCATTGTTCTAGAGCTATATGGCTTTGTGATTGTATGAAATAAACTTTATTAAAAAAAATAGAAAGTGGTGATTAATATCAAACAAAAAGACATTTGCATCCAAATCTTCAATAGCTCAATAGAATGAAAAGACAGATCACAAATGATTACTTCCCAGACCCACTTCTGAACCGTTCATATCCTTTAAAGCATCTCTTCTGTGGGCTGTCCTTATGGAATTGTCATTAGTGTGTCATTTCCATCTTCCAGGTGGCAAGATGAGACACAGAGAGGTCACTCGGCTGAGACCCTATGACTGCTGAGGGCCAGAGTGGAGACTGCACCCCAAAGCAAGGCAGTTTCCTGCAGCTGATAGGAGGCCAAGTGGGAGTGTGTAGAAGACAAGTAAAGAACTAGATTCTGAAATTATTTTAGAAAAAAATGGCATGTTTGAGCATGAAGACACCTATTTTAATTATGACAAATTAATTAATTTTCCTTGGATTAAAATTAATAAATAAAATCTCTCACCTAAGTGCCTTGATTTACTGCTAATCAAACAACAAGCTACAGCAGTAATAGCAGTTAACATTTATTGAACACTAGATGTATGCAAATATATGCAAAGAAGTATGTTGAACATTTATCCCATTGAAGACTTACAAAACACCAGTAGTTTTTTTTTCTGTTGTGCAGTCAATAAATTGTAATGTATGAAGTTTGAATCATTTGCCACAAGTGACACAAACATGTGGGTAGAGCCAAGATTTAAGCAAAGTTCCACTGGATTCCATAGATGCCTGCTCTTCTAATCACCCCCCACCCTTGTTGTGGGTTAGCTTCCACATATCAGAGAAAACACTTGACTTTTGGGTTTGGGAGTATTGGCTTATTTTACTCAGCATGATGGTCTCCAGAGCCATCCAATGTCATAAAGTCAATCTTCTTTATGGCTGAATAATATTCCATTGCATTTCAGTGGAGCAGACCAACGAAGGGGAATGAGGAGAAGGGAGAGGGGAAGAGAAAAGGAAAGACAGTACAGTGAAATGGATTTGACATAATTTTCCTATGTGCAGTATGAATAATCACAGTGAATCTCACCATCGTGTAAATCCATAATCCATTGACTAAAAAAATAAATAACTATGGGTAAATGGCAGAAAGATCAATGGAGGAAGGGAGCTAGGGGTGGAGAGAGGGAACAGGAAAGAGAAGTTCTGAGGTCTGAGGTCTGAACTAGAACAAGATATATTCTATGCTTGTAAAATTATATCAAAATTATATCAAAATCAAAATTCTACTGTCACATATAAGTAAAAAGAACCAACAAAAAAATGCTTGCTCTTTTCTTTCTTCCCACTGTTTCATAGACCATTTTGAAACTTCCATAACTGTATTATAAGCTTTGGGCTCCATCTTTCTTCCCAGGTTTTCTCATTTCCTTTCTTTGGGAGGCAGATTCTCCTCTTAACAATTTCCATGTTCTTATGAATATTACAGATACATCCTCAGACTGCCATTTGAAAATGAAACAGGAATATTTAGATATTATACAGAGGTGCTAGAGAGTGAAAGTACAGATTGTCAGGCACTAGTCGTCTTATAAAAATAAAGAAGACACGCAAATTTCTGATAGTAGATGGTATTAAACAGAAAGAGACATTAAGGCAATGTCTTTTGGTGGGTTGAGTGTGGCCAACCTGGTCTTTTTGAATATCTAGAAAAAAAAAAAACAGGCATGCAGAGCAAACATGGAAGTATTTAACTGTGAGAGGAAAGGAGAATGCAGAGGGATTGGACCTACTCGTCCAGCACATGATGTGAGATCTGAATTCCCACTTTGCATTCTGGGGCAGCATCCGAATACCTCTTTCAAACACATGAACTCTTCAAAGGACCGTGTGTTAATGAGGCCTGCATGAGGCTGGAGTGGGCACTTCATCTCCATCCCATCCAGGGAGCAACACATCATGGACTCTGCAACTTTTTTGAAGCTTCTGTGGCATGAACTCAGAAACTCCTGTTCATAAAAATACTAAATCCTTTAATGAAACACACAGAATTAAGTTAATATGATTTATGTCACCCATCACCCAGTGGGCTGATGCTTTGTAGTGATCTTGATTAAAGGGAGATTATGAAATAGCTGCAACCCTCCCTCATTTGCATTTAGTTCAAAGGAAATGGCCCAAACGAAACTAAATAGGCATTTAAGCACAAGAAAAAGATTTTTTTTCTTTTCATTAAGCATGAACATGAAACAACTTGCCAATAATTTGCACAACATTATTTTAGGACCAGAAAATGAATTTGGCATGAAAAAAATATTCCTAACTGATCATGTTAATTATGTTTTCTCTGAACAAGGAAATTTAATAATCTCCATCCCCAATACATCAATCTTGAATTTGATACTTTAAGTTATTCTTGAGAGTGTTGAGTGGTACATATTTTAAACACATGTGGTTTTTTTCCCTTGAAAGAAGAAAAAAATATTGAAACTAACATTCGTGTAGTGTCCTATGATATTTATTTGACCCCCTGTCATCATTTTACAGGTAAAGCATTGAGCACACACAATTGAGATATGGATTACTTGATACAATGTCCCTTGAGCCAAGTATAGGGGTCTGGCACAAAGAAAGAGCTCAGTGATTGTTTGCTGAGTGAATGAAAGAATCAGAAGAAAGGAGAAGTGACAAAGCCTAATATCATAGCCTATACTTCTGGAAGAAAAGAGAGCAAGAATCATACTCTGGGTTCAATACCAATATTTATTTATATTGCATGAGCTTTGCATGATGAAGCTTCCAATAACTTAAAGAGAGGTCTAAGTGCTGAGAAAGTCAAGAAAGGCCCATGGGGGGAGACTGCTGGGCATAGGCCACCCTGCATTAGAAGATCATCTTTGGTAACTGGAGGAACTCACCCTGTATACAAAGGGTTGCAGCACGGGTGGTTTGCTTATGATTCCTTCTGTCCGCTGAAACTGCACATGGTTTTGTTTGAAATCATCCTTTGGTAGTAATCACTAGAAAAATGATCATGACACATAAATCAATAATATTTATGACTTACCAGTGTAACCAAATTAAGGATCTTTTATATTCAATGAAGTCTAGGTCTAACAATGAAAGAGGAGACATTCCAAATAAAAGGCTTTTATGAAGAGAAGCGCTGCTTTAAATGATTTCATATCAATCTCAAAAGGCTCCTGAAATTTCCACATGAAATTAACATTAACCTGTCTTTTTACTCTACCCTGACAGGCACGGCACGTGCTAAGGGATAAATATCATGCTCAAGAATGTGATGGTAAAATACAAGGGCAAATCCCCAAATGTTTCAACAAATAGGAACCCTGTGCTCTGGGTTTTGGCAATGGCCCTGCAGCCTCAAGAATGAAGTTCTTTGCTTTTCATTGGGTCTCCTCAGAGATACAATCAGCTTCCTCGCAGCTTAGAAAATGATGCTTGGGGTTTGAATTTTTCCCCTAATGAGAATTCTGAGATAAGTGAAGTTCGTGTGTGTTTTCTTGTGGTTCCCAGAAGCAGGAGGAGAACATCTTATCCCTCGACTCCCAAGCTTCTGTGGTCATCTGGGAACCATCCTGTGCTTAAATCTTTAAAAAGAAGCGGAGGGAAGGGGGTTTCAGTGAGAGTCTGGTACAGGGGCAGTGGCCAGGAGGCAGGAGGGATCTGGGGAAAGAACACAGGCAATTTCAATTTCGTGTTTCTTCTTTGGTTCGCCCTGGTGGTTGTAGCACAGTCCAGCATAGGTTTTCTCCCCTGGATTGACTTATGAACAATATTTCCTACCCAAAGATAGGCAGAATGGTTTCTTTATAGGGAGAGCTAGAAGGACGGTGGTGGAGGAAGCGCCCTGTGCTCTGTCTGGCTCATGCACGAGGACAAAACTGTCAAAGATTCCTCGATGCATGACGAAAGAGCCAAGCATCTTGTCAGGAGAGCAATGTGTAAAGAGGAAGAAGAGTATGGATGTGTCATGGTAAAGATACCCCTGGAATCACAGGTGAGGGGCTGGCCAGACAGTTGCTAGGTGCTAGGTGTGTGAAGGAAACGTCCATCACCTAATAAATCCTTATGGATCCATCTGAGCTGGTGGGTCCCCACCTTGTTCTTCCTAATCAGCCATATATTCAGCTGCATGGGAACTCAGCACCACTTTTTAAATTTTTTTTACTTTGTTGGTGACTATTTAAAAAAGACAGTCACACCTTCTACTGTAAGGAAAGAAGAATTCCCCCAAGGTGTCTTTAAAACATACTATTCCCCTTATCACAGAGCATGAAGGAAAAAAAAAAGCAAAATTCTACTGTTCATCTCTAAAATGATTCTGGGTTGTTTCAATGCATGAGTCTACTCTCTACTGCAGGACACTGGGCATGCGAATCCTTCCGTTGACAGAAAGGAAGCTGTATGTGCTGAAGACTAACCAAAATGACACTGTCCTGCAGGGAACACTGGCTTCTAAAAAACACTTCTGCAATTAGCTGCTCAATGCTGGGGGGCGGGGGGCAGAGGATTGCTTTTCAACTAAAACTAGCAAGCCCCACAAAGCATACAATGTCTGAAGATCCCCACGAGGCACCACCATGTGCACACAAGACATATGCATCTTTTGGGGACTTAAGGGCAAGGATCACTGGTGTGGTCCAGCAACTAGGTCCTCTTCCTGACTTCAGATGGTACATTTCCTCCTCATTGTGACTTTGCTGAGCTATGACACCTCCCTGAGCCTCATTAAAACAACAACAACAACTCTTGAGTGGCTGTTCTCCAAGTTCTCCTGCTCCTGAGGACCTGTAGGTGTGGAATCAATTGCACAGCCAATCCAGACCACTGAGTTTGGTGCGTCAGGGAGGACTGACCATATTCCAGACGAGTTTGACGGTGCTGGCAGAAATGGATGGTGAGGCAAACTTCCCCAGGTGAATTGGTTACTCCTTTTGTTGGTGGAATCTTCAGAGGAATCCTTCAAAGCCTGCTCTGATTAACCGGTTAGTAGTACCCGAAGAAAGCAGCCCAGGAGAGTGGGCGGTCCGGGACTCATCAGAGGACACAGAGAAGCCTAGAATCTTAAGATGCCTGTCACATGTCACACCTCCCGGTACACCTAGGGAGGAGGAGCAGAAGCCAGCACAGCTGGTATTTCCACCCGGGGTTCATTTTGGCAGGAGATCCAGATGGGATTGATCCAGACCCTGAGGAAATTGACAAATGGCTCCATGGGGAAGGCGGAGTCTGAAGAAACAGCTTTTCTACGCTTCCCTTGTACCTTGGGAGCGAGGATTGAATTACTTTTCGGTCTTGATTCACTGCCCCTGAGAAGCTGGTTAAAGGACTCTGTCTAAATATTTGTTTGATGTCCTTATAGCCGGGGAAGGACTGTGAGGCAGGAGCCCCAGCCGCAGATTCATTTTCTTCTTGTTGAAGCACACATACTTCATTAAAGAGGACATGACACAGGGTCCATTTGTGGGTGGCAGTACCTGTCTCAGCTGTCACAGCCTACAATGTTCTCTGTGGCCGGTCCATCCGTATTTTATGTGTTAATGTATGGACCTTCCTTTCCAATTATGTGCTTTAAGAAAAAAACTCACACATCCAACCCATAATATCGAGGGGATGTTTTTCTGCTCTGAAAAGCAGAGAGCTCATGGTCCTTTTTTCTAGCATGTCATGGCACAGGCTAGTGTCACCTGCCACTGTGTGGGAGACAAACTGCTGGTGTTTTGTAAATGGCCTGTGGCTGCTGTTCACTGCAGTCATCAGAGGAGAAACCCAAGGCCTCCAGAGACTAGAGCTGGCATGAGCAGAAGTTGGAGTCCAGAGTCAGAAGATCTGGTTTCACACTCTACTTCAGGGAAACAATGTCACTCTCTTTCAGCCTTGATTTTCATAATAAGATATTATTATAGATGTAACAGATTTCCTAGAAAGCTGGAAGGAGAAATTATAATTTTTTAAAAAAACATGTATAAACTGAAGTTTAGCTAAACACGTTATGATTTTATTCTCATGATCTTCATTTAGCATGCTGATGGTTGATACTATACTAATCGTGTGTTTCTTTTTAAATTCTGCATTTTATTATGCTTTGACAACTTGGAACCTTGTGGACCTAGCAACGGACCCTGCTTCCCAGAGTTAGCTGATTCTGAGATTTGCCTGGGAGTGCACCTTTGGTATACAAACTGGCCAACTCTGAATTAGAGTCTCCTACACTTGGAAGGACCCCCTCAGAATAGGTATGTCTGCTCTTACTGGTATAGTGTCTCTTTAAACTTCCCCCACCAAGAATTTAATGCTCAGCCAAGTTTGAGATCCATTGGTGTGGGTCATCTGCAAGGTTTTTCCCAAATCTAAAATATAATATTAAATAAATAAAACTGCAGGGGACCATCTTGAGTGTTGGGGGGTATTTGAGAAAGACAAATTAAATGTAGGAAGCTCCAAAATGATTTGATCCTATGCACTACTTTATGTTGGTGTGGAAGGAATATGTTTGCCACACTTTCAAAGAGAAGTGGATTGAGCTGCTATGAACATTGATGTGGCTGTGTTACTATAGTAGGCTGATTTTTAGTCTTTGAGGAGTGGGATAGCTGTGTCAACTGGTGGTTCCATTCCAAGTTTTCTAAGGAATCTTCATACTGCATGGAGGCAGAAAAGATGGTGGAATGAGATGGACATCATTACCCTAGGTATATGTATGACTGCACATATGGTGTGCATATATGGTGTGATGCTGCATCCTGGTATAACCATAGAAATGTAAAGTTGGGCTGCAGTTGTGTACAATGAATCAAAACATCTTCTGCTGTCATGTATATCTAATTGAAATAAATAAATTAATTTTTAAAATTAAATAAATAAATAAAGTGAAGTGGGAGGGGCCTCCTCTTCCAAGTTGATCAGAAAACTGCTGCAGCCATTAAGTACCGGTGGCGACAGGCAGTAATGTGGCCTTTTTGGTTTCCGTTTGGGCCCTGAGCCTTTTGACACAAGGATCAGCTTTCATGATATATAAGTCAGTGTCTCACATCTGGCCCTGGAGGCTGCTGGAGTAGTTTATATAATGATTTTACTCATGAGGGAAAAATTAATTGCATCTTCCTCAAGTTGCCAAGTGCTACAGCTTCATTGGAAAAAGCCAGAATTCCCCTTAGGAGACCCAATTTCAAGTTAATATACAGTAATGCTTTACAGGGTTTTATTAATCTGAAGGCAGGATGGGTCTGGAGGAAGGATTCAGCAGACGGCAGGCTGAAAAAATTGGCTCTCATCTGACTAGTCCATGACCAGCTGTGTGATCTAGGCAAGACCCTTCACCTCTCTGTTCTCTACCTTCCTTCCTCTCACGTGGAACTGGAAGAAGCACACATATTTCTTGGGTACTTGTAATAAAATCAAATGAGATTGTTTTTGGAGAGAACTGAGTTCCTTGAATTACTCTCTCTCTCTCTCTGTCTCTGTCTCTGTCTCTCTGTCTCTCTCTCTCTCTCTGTCTCTCTCTCTCTCTCTCTCTCAGACACACACACACACACACACACACACACACACACACACACACTTTGTCTATGTATGTTATCAATCTAACATAACAGAGGGAGAAATCGCAACCCCCAAAATGTGCAATTCTACTCCACCCATTATTCCTATGACCAAGGCCATTTCTCTTCCCCATGGCAACTGTGAAAGTTGCCATGAATATTTTCAGCTTGCAAATGGGAAGGAACATTTTGTTTCCTGTAGCTGGACTAGATCTCCCTGTGTTCTGTGGCAATGACCCCACGAGGGGCTCAGGGAAGATCTCAGACATGCTTTCAAAAGGACTCCGTCCCCTGTTGTGTATTCTTTTCCCTACTAACCGCAGCGGCATTTCATTGTTCAAGCCCTGTGTCTTCAAGGGAAATTGAATCCATATGCTTCTGAATCATCTGCACTGAGCTCATCAGATTGTTGTTTCATTAGAGCTGTTTGCTGTCCAGGAAGAATCCCCCAGTGCCCTTCGTACATCAGTCCACGTTTTTCAAACTCTTTAAAACAGGAAGCCATGCTCTACCTGGCAAAGCCCACTGTCCATACTACCAGGGTCACCTTCTCCTCTACCCTAACTTTTCCAAAAGTTAGACTTGTTATATGGGATTCAGACAAGAAGATACCTGACTGAAGGGCTTCCCAAAGTGTCTCCCACTGAAACTGCAGAGGAAAGGCTGAATTAAAGTCAAGTGAGTCTCCTTCATTGACTTTTAAGGTCCCAAATAAGAAAATATGTGGAGGTGCAAAGTTTTCTCAGGTTCATTCATTCAACAAGTTTTTTTTAGCAGGTACCTACATGTACTAAGCCACACTTTTAGGTGCTAGGAATAAGGCCATGACCAAAAGCCTATTCTCATGGAGGATATATTGTATGGGACATTTCCCAGATGTATTTTAATCCTGAAAGAGAGTATTCTGCAAATCACTCCCTGGTGAGTACCAGTTTATTCTGGTAGAAAATGTAAGCTCAACTGATCTGAGTACCTCTGAGCATGTGTTCAGATTGGAAACTGTGATGTCTGTCTGCCTTTGTCTTAGGTTTTCTCTTGGACTTAAACCGTAAAAGCTCTAACAAAACATTACTGAACTTGACTGTTAAATGCATTTACTTCATTTCATTGGTTGGGTAAATGCTGTCTTCTGTTTCCTCTGTGTAGTTCCAGATAAGGCACCTATAACTGAATGGAAGCAAGAGCTCAAGACTGGAGAGAGTTGGTAAAGTAGCAAACCAAACAAAATTTTGCCTAAATACACTCTGATCCCCTGTTAGGGTACCATGTTGCATATCCCAGTATAGATGAAATAGTGAACAGATCAATTAATGATTTAACTGTTGGAGTATGCTAAGTATGCTGAAATATAGCACTTCTCCATTGAGACTGGGATGCTTTTAAATAAGAAGGGACTGTGCACGAGCTTCTAATGTTGCTAACCTGCCAACAGTAGATCCTGGACGAGGGAAGTCCATACACTGGAAAGTTCTGTTAAGGAACAGAACATTTCTAAAATCTTCCCACCGGTTACGACTTCTGTTCTCAGTGGATCATGGCCTCTTTGTATTACCTTGGGTCATTTAAAAACATCTTTTCATTTCTCTCCTACATTATCCCATTTCTACACAGATTTGTTTCTGTCTAACCTCAAAATGACGATATTGCCTAAAGACCCCTCAGGGTATTACATAGAATGGCCAATAAAATGATTAAAATGCATTTTAAAATTATAAAAACATCCTGAAATTGCTTGGCAGGCACTCTGCAGAGCTCTTTCTTGTTAATGGGCCGCTCAAGGTGGACCAGTGTCATCCAGAACAGAAGAGCCCGTGCCAGCTCTCCCGGCCCCACGCCAGTGTCACCGCTTGATCTTAGAAGGTATGATCTATGTGATTTTGAATTTTTCAGGAAATTCGAAGTCCCAGCTATTTATCTTTGTGACAAGCAATTCGAATAAAAAAATAAATTTGTACTTGGCATCTTGAGAAAATCATGATATTGATCCAAATGTTTAACTACAAGGGAAAGAACTGTTTGGATTCATCATTTTATACCAAGGGTGATACACAGTAACCACTTGGTAAATATTTGTTAGCTAATGATGGATGGATTGATTGAATAAATGAGTAGATGGCCAATTGCCTCCAATTTTCAGTACCCATTGAATACATTGCCAAGCCTTAGTAGAGAAACTGTTCATCCTGGCCGTTTCCAAAGAAAGTTCAGTTTTCCCCCTCTTTTCACCTGAGGATAGCAGTCAACTCTCCCACATCTTTCCCCCTAGCAAAGACGGCTGTCTCGTCAGTATTGAGCACCTCAGCAGACCTGATGGAATACTAGTGTCTGTCAGGTTAGTAAAGAAACAACAGATGTGACCTATATAGGTTGAGGATCTTATAAGCTAAAATCATCAGAGCTCACCATGTAAAACAGCTCATGCTTGTGTGGGATATAGATCATAGAAGAAAGCCCCGGAGAATGTTCATTCAATCACAGTCTCTTGACAAATAGTGACAGGCAGTGTGCTGAGTGCTTGGGACGCAGAGCCACAATGACAAAATCTCTCTCAGGAAGCTCACAATCTCAAGAAGAATGGACAGGTCATCCTCACAGCACACAATGTAAAACAAGGTAATTTGGCTAATACTATTCCCCAGGTGTGTGGTAGCCTCTGTCCCATGGGGATGTCCTCTGTCAACATGGCTACCGAAGGTACCTTACTCCGTTGCCAGGGAGAGCCTGAGCTAGAGTAGGGGCTGACACTCTTGCTGCGGTAAATAATATTTAAGATTTGACCTCTTAACGATCTTTAAGGGTATAATTCAGTGGCATTTAGTACATTCATGGGATTGTGTACCATTGGTCTCCTTAACTGTTTTCACCTTATAAAACTAAAACCCTGAATCCATTAAACGGTCATTCCACCCCTCAGCCCCTGGTAACCACCATTCAACTTTCTGTCTATCAGTGCGACTCTGAGTATCTCATATAAAGCATACTATGCTTTAAATGTCACCACCAAAACTTAAGCTAAAGTTCAGTCCCCTTTGTGGAACTATATTCTGAGGTGGACGAGATGAGGACCTATGGGTAATCAGGTCATAAGGATTGACATTAATGGCTTTGAAGATTAACGAGTAATTGAGGGAGTGGCTTTACTATAAAAGGGAGCTCTTCCTGGCTAGCTTATTCTGTCTCACCATGTGACACCCTGTGTCATCTTGAGACTCTAGAGAGAGCCCCCACTAGCAAGGAGGCTTTCACCACTTGCAGCAGCTCCACCTTGGACCTCCCAGCCTTCACAACCATGTACTGAATAAACCTTTATTCTTTATAAAATGGCCCCATCTGTGGTGCTCAGTTATAGCAGCAAAAAAATAGACTAAGACATGGGGCCTCATATAATATTTGTCCTTTTACTGTCTGTCTTACTTCATGTAGTAATCACTCACACAGTAACACATGTCAGAATTTCCTTCCTCTCTAAGGCTGAATAATGTTTTTATTTTGTGCATATACCACATTTTGTTTATCCACTCCTCTGTCAATGGACACTTTAGTTGCTTCCACTTTCTTTTCATATATATTTTTTTAATTAAATAATTATCTTGAGTTATAGTTGGGCACAATAGCTTTACTTTATTTATTTTTATGTGGTTCTGGGGATTGAACTCAGTGCCTTGCACATGCTAGGCGAGTGTTCTACCACTCTACTGCTGATCCACAACCCCAGCCCCTTTTTTTCATAATTTTTATTGGTGCATAATGGTTGTACATAACAGTGGGATTTGTTGTTACATACTGGTACCTGCACACAATGTACCAATGTAATTTGGCCAATACCATTCTCCAGTGGGCTGCTTCATTTTTCTGCTACTGTGAATAATGCTACTATGAGCATGGATGTACATATCTAGTCAAGAGGGTTTGATGTTTGAATTGAGTCTTAAAGGGCAAGGAGTATTCTGGAAGTAATTCTGATATAAGAGGGAAGGAAGTGTGTTAAATCATAACATATTTCATGAATTTCAGGTGGTCCACTCTCCTGGGAGAGTTATGAGCTTGTGGGGGAAATGATAGGACATAAGGTCAAAGATAAAAGCAGGTGCTAGATCATAAACAGACTTTGAACTTTATTCAACAGCACATGGAATGAAGAATGGACATATTTAATAGGCTAGAGTTTATATATTACTCTATAGTCTCAAAACCAAGCCACTGAAAGAGGGTGATAAAAAAATGAATGAAGCATTTGTTAACAGGGTGTGGTAGACAGAGTCTAACATCGTTCTCAGGGATCCCTATTCCTAATGCTCTTCCCACGTCTGACCTGTGCAATCAATAGGCTATCATGGAGATGTTGATGTGTGACTTTATAAAGTTTAGGTCCTTTTTCTCTCTAGAGAAATCCAGCTGCTGTATCTCAAGGACCACTCAATCTGTCCTATGTAGGAGTCTACATGGTGAGGAACTGCAGACTGCTGCCAAGAATCAGTACTATCACAAAGCATGTGAGTAAACCATGTTAAAAGTGAATCCGCCAGTTTCAGTCAAGTCCTCAGAAGAGTATGTCTTGATGGCAAGAGATTCTGAATGAGAACCACTCAACTAAGCTATCCCAGAATTTCTGGCTCAAAAAAAAAGTTTGTGTGATCATAAATGCTTATTGTCATAAGCTACCAAGTGTTGGGAAAAATTTGCTACACCACAGTAAATGTCAAATACACACTCATGGCAGGCTGTGCCTCAGCCAAACATATCTACTTTTTGCCTTCTGGGCATGGCCTGAACTTTGTCTCCTCTTTCTTAGATCTTCTCATACTTTTCTCTCCTCCTGCAATTTTTATCTCTTTTCTCTACCTATGAATATCCTACTTCTATTTCCAAGCACTGGACAAAGCTTATCCCCTCATAAAACCATTTCTTATTTTCCTCAGCTAAATTTCATCTATATTTGCGGTAGGCCTTTCACATTTTTGAAGTTATATTAATGATAAAATCAGATTAATTGGAAACAAGTACCTCCATCAAAGGATGCAAAATTAAATTGAGATCTTGGAGGAGGCATAGGCTAATTATTGACAGGTGATGCATCACTGATCAGAGACTTGGTATATTGGGCAGCTTGCCATCTGGATCTATTCCCCACCCAGTGAATTTGACCTGTCCACTAGCATCATAGAGACTCCTGGATTCTGCAATAGTACATTGGTGAGGCACCTCAGAGCACTCCTGAAAGAACTATTTTGCTTCTTCTTCCTAATTCCAACACGAGGAACAGTATAAATCAAGCAAGCCAATACCAAGACCTTAGAGCAGGAGAGGATGTCTTGATGGCAAGAAATTCTGAGTCAGACAGATACTGTTGATTTGAATCTTTGCCCAGAGAAGAAAACAGAAAACTCCAACCCCTTTTCTCCAATACTAGTTCCTTGGTGAAATGTCCTTTAAGCAAGGTCTACAATGGATGTAGCTACCGGTGGATGAGACGATGTGACTCACCCAACTTCAGGCTGACTGTGCCAAGGGTGCTGTGGGAAGGGGAGAGGCAGGATGATTAGAAAGGAGCTGAGGGCCCTGTCCAGGCAGAGTAATGGAGAAGGTCCAATGAGCAGCTGCAGGGTATGGCTTTGGCTCAGCCACTTTATTGACACCTTTGTGCCTTCTCTACTAGCAAATGCAGGGGTTCTGCTGGGACCCCATCTATTTTCCAAATCTTACTTCATTAGAAAAGTGGGATCATTTCTAATTGTTTAGAAATACTCATGCCGTCACATTCCTGATGGCTTTAATTAGTTTAGGCCAAGAAAACACAAATCTGAAAAAGCCTTGCAACACACATACTGAGAGGAAGAGATCTCTAATGCAATGACTCACTAGCACTCTTTTTATACAATCTAAGCTGAATCCTCAGTGTCAAGGTAGGAAAATCATGACAACATTCATTAAGTAGTACCTCTTATCACAGAATTTTCTCCTTCTTGTTAACTGAGCATATTTTACTTTGTATTATTTTACTATTTTTATTATTTGTACTAATTTTGAGTTTCTTAATAATTGAGAATTCACAATCCTATGGGATCCTTATGCTACCTTCACCACTACTTGTAATGACATATGTTAACATTTAAAGAAACTTTTTCATGTGCTATGCATTGGTCTAGTTACTGTACATGTATTAGCATATTTCACCTTCATTGAAATCGTTAAAGAGAGATACAGTTATGATTCCCAGGTTACGGATGAGAAAGATGAAGAAAAGAGAGGTTTATGTACCTCTTCTACACACATAGGAAGTAGCAGAGCCAAAGTTTGGACACAATATTTTTTCCCCTCAACTCATATTCTAAGATATCCTACAATAGTACCTTGTTGGTAGGTTATCCTTTAAAGAAATTTTTTTGTTGAATGATTGTTATTGAATGGACTAACTTGAATTAAAGGAAAAGAGCTTGATAAATAAGATACCCATAATTTACACAGGGAGGAGGCTTATCTGCTGTATACTAGCACACTGTAGCATGCCCTCCCTACACTGCCACTTGTGCAGGTCGGCCAGTGATCCCTCTCCCAAGGCCTGTATGTGTATGCTATTTAAGATGAATGGCTAAGCTGATATCTGGGTCAGATATCAGCCTTCCCTCTTATTTTGTTATTTTTGCTTATTTTGTTCTACTTTCTTTCCTTGACAAATACATTTATTTTCACTTAAAAAAAGATAAAAGAGTTAAAGAAGACAACAGTCCTCTGAAGACCGAAGAGCTATTCCACCCAGTGAAGTCGACTCTACTTTGCATCTTAAATTATTGATTTAATGAGTGATAGAGGTGTAGATAGATACACAGTGCAAATATGTTTTTTTGCTGCCTTTTCCACTCTGTCTGCTTCTCTGCTTGATAGCTGGTGTGACAAATTACATAGATGTAATAGTAATGGACAATGGAAAAAAAAGAAATGCCATTTTTGACAACACCAACAATTACCAAATTCCATCATGTGGGACCTGTCACAAGTAATATAATCACATGAAAATATAAATTTTATCTGTGCACTGCTTGAACTCCAGGATTTCACCCCATCATTACACACACTCAGCAGGGCCAACTGAGCCATTTGCAATTCTGATCAGTCAGAGCAGAAAAGCACAGGGACCAAAGGGGAATCCCAGTCTCCTACATCTCTGAGTGGGTTAGTTGGCCAGTGACCTCTCTTCTTTTATCTTGCCAGGAGCTCAGTGAGAACAGCCCAGTTCATAGTGTGTGTGACCTGAGCGTACATCTAAAAGGAAATCAATAGACCAGAAAGCCCTTGTCTAGGGAATAAGGAGAAGACCAGTGACAAGGTTATACATGGACCTACCTGGCAAATGGGACGGGGGTAAGTGTCAGCTTGCAGGGGGTGTGAAAAGCTTTCTTCTTTCTAGGGATGTGGCTGCTGGTTTAAGTAGGTTTAAAGTTTCCAACTGTGTTTGGAGCCGTATCATAAAATGTGACTTTAAAACACTTCAAATTCTTAAAATGTGCAGTTATAGAAGCAGATATCTGTGTTTCAAAAGCTTTCCTTACAAAAAAGTGTTGAGGGTTACAGCTGCTTTTCTATAACTGATGATTTATTTTATTGCAGGATTTGATTAACAAACCCCAATTCTGAAATCTGAATTTCAAAAATATACAGAACACTGATAGCATAAAAGAAACACTAACAATAAACATGTTTTGTAAACAAGACAGAGTCTTGCATAGCTTAATAAATGTGTAAACTCTGTTTCTGGACTTGCTTGGGGCAAATCACCATAATGAAATCGACCATCTGTCAGAGTTTAGTGACAATTCAGGGCACTTAGTCACCTGGAAGTGAACAGAGCCCATTTTTAATCTCAACAGAATACGTACAGCACTAAAATCTGCTTGACAGGAGTTTTATCTGCATGATTGGTGAGTGATTACATTTAACAATGAATAACCGTTACCACTAATAGTTACTACTTAATTGGCTTCATCACTGCCCACATGGCATAGACACCTAAAGTAACAATGTAAGGTTAGATTTGAAGACTCCAGTAATGACAATAACAGTAAAATTCTGTCATGACGGATCTCATTATACTATAGTGGAGATATCCTGCTACTCAAATAATAGCCACCATATGCAAAATAATGTATATAACACCATTTTCTCTAATTTAGAGACAGTCTAGAATGAAGGTACCAGTTCTGTCACTTACTACCAAAGTTCTAAACATTTCCTCCACTTTAAAAAATAGTACTTAAAATTTCACTAGAGATACAAGGGAAATTGCTGGAACAAATTATTACGCATTGTGATATCAGTCCCTTCCCAGGGATGGTGGGGGAGAACTAAGAAAAGAATAGAAGGAAAGAAGGAAGAAAGGCAAACCCAAATATTTATCAATAGATTACAGGTTGCACAACTACGGAATGTTTGTACTTTAGGATCTAGCAAACCAACAAAAAGCAACGATTTTTAAATAAGTTAGACCTGTGTGCTTCTAGTAAAAGGATGCATATTATATCGCTAAATAAAATGAAACATATTGTGAAGTGTATGTGGAATAGTGTATCCCATTTCTGTTGAAAATAGAAATAAGGAAAAAAGAATGAAGAGAAAGAGAGAAAACAAGAGAGAAGGAAAAGAGAGAGAGAAGGTGAGAAAAGAGAAAGGAAAGTCAAAGTGGGAGAGGGAAGCAGGTGGAAGAGATGGAAGTGTTGTCTGTTTATTAGAAAAGAGAGTGGAGTACACTGCGTGAGCCAGCATTCTACTGCAGATGGAATTTGAGGAGGATGAACAGTAATCAATGACTTCTTTATAAGCTCCTGCTTTGTTTTACTCACTGAAACAAGTTCTAATGTCCTTAATAGATGTACGTTTAGAAACAAATAAACAACAACAAAAACCCTAGCTCATTATTTGGAACATCAGAAGAGCGTTTCTCTCATAGGCAATTAGCTTCTATTCATGGAATATCTAGTTTTAAACAAAGAGGTACTTATAATACTTAATATTTATACCATTCTTCTCTATTTATGAAGTGCTTTCATGGACTCTATTTAATTTAGAGCTTAGAGTAAAAAAATCAGTCGAGTGGGTTATGACAATTATTCACTGTTCTTAACAGTTTATACAAATGACATTTCTGAAATTTGGGTCTACAGTGTCAGTAGATTGCTCTAGGGTGTTGCAATTCACTTTTTTCCCCAATTACAGTGGTCCCTTTCAGGAAAAAGGAAAAGCTTTTAGATAGGAAGAAGGCAATGGGGTGTTTTGTTCTTTTAGTATAGGAAATACATCACTCTGCTTTTTCTCTTTTGGCAGAAGGGAAAGTGTCTGAAATCTCCTTATATATACAACTTCTGCTATTGGCGGTCTTGCATAGACTTGCAGAGACTGAAATGGGTGGACAGGTAGGTTAGAAAGTGGTTAGGAAGTTCATTTTGTTATAGGTGAAAGAGAATCCAGGAGTCTCCTGTGGGTCAGTTGGTGAGAGATGAAGCTATGAAATGCTGCCCAGGAACCCGTTGTCCTGACTTCAGTCACACTACCTGGTTTCCCCTAAGTAAAACACTCATCAACATTTGTTGTAATTATTTGTTTTATTCCTTCTGTCACCAGACTATAAAAATTTATGTTGTTTTTGTTGGTTATTTTACTCTCAGGTTCCAGTAGAATCTGGCCCCCCCAAAGCCATCCATGAACACCTATTGAATAGATGCATAAATGGAATTACAGAATGTTCTGAGTAGAAACACCTTTCCAAAGACCTAGTGTGGACTTCTGATGTCACATGTAGGTATTGTGGTCCTCAGAGGCGATTGGCCCAGTAAGATGCAGTCAGACAGTAACTCAACCAGGTCTTACCAAGGATCCCTGATGTCTCAACCTGCAGAAGCTATTTTTGTTTGTTTGTTTTCTCAATTATATGTATCTGTCAAACAACTTTAAACAAAACTGACCTCTCTGTGCAAATGGGAGGCTAGAATAATCCCTGGGTTCTCCCTCTGCTTCCCCCACCAATTTAAATCATTTTCAAATCACATCCACCTCTGACTGATGATGACTAAAAGTTAAAACTTTTAGTTTGATTGTCAGAGGGGAAGTTGATGATGAATCCCTGTGGTTAAGTTTCCAAATAGTATTTGGTGACCTTCATCAGGACAATAGGGCTAAAGTGTTAGCTGGGTCTCTGTGTCATTCAGTGATTGACAAAGGTGATTTCAACATGCGATTCCCAGACCAGCAGCATCAGAATCACCTTAGGACTTGTCAGAAATGCACATTATCAGATGCACTGTGGACCTACTGAGTTAGAAATTTATTACAACGCATGAGACAGGGCACCAAGAGTTGAGAACCTCTGGCTTCCAGTATACATCGTTTCCTCTTGACAGGTATGTTACCTGATTCTCAATCCACCCCCCAATGGGAACCAACTTGGGTATGTCTATGTGTCTTTGACAGCAGTTTACATACAGTTCCTTTAACATAGGGCATAGCTCAGTTGATACAGTGCTTGCTCTGTATGCACAAGGCCCTGGGTTCAATCCCCAGCACCAGCCTCCCCCTCCCAAAAAAAAGCAGTCACAGTTCTTTTAACATATAAACTTGACCATACTACTTGTGCTGATCCATTTCCAACGCAGCATCTATCTTAACTCCCCTCCCTGATTCCATTTCTCCTTCCCACCAAGGTATCAGCTGCACAATATGCATTGGGTTGAACTACTTTTGTTTTTTTATTCATCAAAACCCATGGCCTATAGCGCTCATCTTCAGGTTCACTGAACAGGTCTGAGGAGGAAGTCTAGGATGGAGAAAAACCATTCAGGACTCAGTAGCTCCTTCTGAATCTCCAAGGCTAAATGGTCTCTGATACAGAATGTCTCCATACCCACCAGGATCTAAAGATAAACATGAACAGGTTCCTCCTTCAAGTTGTTTATACTCTAATAGGATGTGGCTAGGATTAGGACTGGAAATGGCCACAGTTTAGGGAATATCTTAAAAAACAGCAACATTTATAGGCTCACTATATAGTTGAAGGCACATGATGTAAAAAAAAAAAAATGTATCTTGTAGAGCCAGACAATAAAGGAGGGCTCAAAGAACACAAGGATTAGGATACTTCACAGAGACATGGGACCAACATGGAAATTCCCCATAGCCAAAGCAGAAACAATGTGAACAACAAAATAAAGTAACATTGGATTATAACCAAAGTATGAAAAATCCATATTGATACAAATATATAATCGAATAAGTAAATAAAGGGAGAGAAGAGACACATCCTCCTTCCAGAAGAATTCCAACTAGGATGTGATATTGAATTCCCCCCACTTCTTACTTGAGAATGGGCTGCTCCAGGGAATGGGTTTCCAAAGAGTGGAGGATGGAAAAGGGGAAAAAAAAGTAACTTCGCAGTACAGAAACCTGGCAAACACTACCTTGGCCAGGGGACCAAGGTCAACTTCATCAGAGATAAGCCAGTTTAATGGCATGTACCTTGATACAATGCAAAGAGAGTACTGCTCTGTGGTATTCCTCCCCCAAACCCAAAGCCCTGTTCTCACTAGCAGAAAAAGTCAGATAAATTCAGATTAAGAGACATTCGACAAAATGCTCCATCAGCACTGTTCAGAGCTGTTCAGGCCAGCAGGAACAAGGAAAATCTGAAAATTGTTACTGACCAGAGGAGGCAGGTTGGCAAAATATAATGCAGCACCCTGCATGGGACCCTGTCACCAAAGAATAGCGCTGAATAAAAACTTCAGATTAAACATGGATTTTAGTTAATAGCAATATAACAATCAATGCTGGTTTCTGAATTGTGACAGGTGTACCATATTAATGTAAGACATTAACAACAGAGAAAACTGTGTGTGGCATATGAGAACTCTGTACTGGCTTTATAGGTTTTCTGTAAATATAAAACCATTCTAAAGTGTTTCAGAGTTTATTCAGAGAAGAAATATGTTCAGGATATTAATGATTAGTCATGCAATAAATGTTCTGGTTTAAGAAAAGAATAAAAAGAAGGATGTTAGCATTGAACATCTAATCTAACTAGACTTGCTCATTGGTGAAGGTAAGAAAAACAAGGCCCATAAAGATAAAGCCCTTGGCCAAGAGCATACCTTCGTGATTTCATCACTGTGTGTAGGCTTCAATTTTTCCCAAGCTATTTTCCCAAGCTCTCTAGCGCGGAGAATGAATAAAACATGTTAAAGAGTTTTCAGATTTTTAGGATATAGTGCATTTGTTATTGTTGGTGTTATGTGCTTCAAGAAAAACCGATGTGCAAAAATATAACAGAGAGAGATCAGGAAATTTGCTTGTTAAATGCTTTTTTTCTTCGTTTTAGAAAAGGATTCATCCAAGTTCCTTGAATAGCAAGTTTCTGTGTTGAAATAACAAGCCATTTACCCACTTCCCTGACACAGCTACTTTTTGCAAGTAATTTATGCCCAGAATATTGCTCTCTTAACAAGCTCTTTCTAGATTTGGATTTTTCAACCCCCATTTCCATCTTCAAATATTTGTTATTTAAAATAAGCTAGTGATTTGAAATGTTTTAAGACTACATTAAAACCACAAACAAATAGACATTCTGATTGAGGAAAAGCCTTTATTTTTAATGACTGAGCTTTTGTGTTATTCATAATGATGATTATATTTTCAGTGAAAAGTCACTCCTATGCTAAGTCTGTGACCTAAGCAATATGAGTGAGAATACAAGGCGTTGGATGTGGAAATGTTGCTAATAAGGACCTTTAAGTACTTATGTTGCTAAGACTCTAGAATTCAAACTCACTTAAGAAATAGCAAGTTTAAATGGATTCTCTTGTGAGAAAAGTATAAAATTCGATGGTCAGAAGGCTGCTTCGCTTGAGATAAAAATTAGCTAATACTAATTTTTTAAAATCATTTTTCCTTCCTTCTGGTGAATAGAAAGATACCTTTAACACTTTGATCATTATACAATTCTATTTGGTTTCACTGTTTGGAGCAAATTGTGACCCAGGGCAGATCTACCAGAAGGTTTCCTGGGCAATTATTTGCTTGTTGTTAACATCTATTTCTTCCTGGAGTTTCTCCTATAAAAAGCACAATCCGTCCACTGTTCACACCAGTACCATATGTTCAAGGCTTTCAAAGTGCATGCAACATTTTCGGAGGCTCTTAGAATTAGGTCACACATTTGAGAGAATCTGTCCTGCTATAACACTTGGACAAGAGTTGTTCAAACTCTGCTTTTTAAAAATTGCATTGAAAAGTCAATCTCTTATACTAGAGTTTTCATTCTAGTGGTGTAGCTTTTTCTCCTCCAACAAGCAAGGCAAGGAAGACATCATTATTACATCATTTTACAGGACAGGAGATGTCTCAGGAAGGTGACTAAGTTGGCAATGGGTCCATCTGAAGTTGGCTCAAGCTCCTCTGATAGCTACTCTTGACTGTGTACATTCTGCCATTCTGGTTTAGCATTAAGGAATCTCAGCTCCAAACAAGGCATCTGCTCAAGACAGTCAGTGGAAGCTGGAATCCAGCTGCTACTAGGGAGGAGGATTAGTTCTGCCTAAAATCAGTAAACTGACTATAAAACATTGCCAATTTTTTGACTAGTTACTGTTACTAATTTGGCTATCAATTGGTTGTTATTTTACAAGATCTCTCAATGCATGAGGCTGAAACTGCTTGTATCAAAACCATGCCCCACCTTTCTAGGATCTCCAACTTTCCATCAGAAACCAAGCTGCTTTTTGTCTTCTGAGCACAATGAACCACGTTCCACAAAACTGAGATAACACTGCTCCAAATCTCACATGAGACAGTCTGGTAGATCCCATAACTTGCCTGAAATCTTTCTTTCTCTTCGTATTTTCTGAACTCGTGATGTTTTTTCTTTCCTCTTTTTAAATTCATTTGCCCCCTGAGAGTCTTTGAAATCCATAATCTTCTCTCCACCCCACTCTCTGCTCCCTCCCAACCTCCCCCTCAAGGGGGCCAGATTTCACTTGCTATCTGCAGGGACTTCAGGGCAACAATAGCACAGGATACATGTAGGCTGCAGAACACTTTATGCTTTGAGATTTTGAGCAGAGTCAGAATACCCAATAACTCTCTCCAAGGAAAAGGGCTTCCCTTTGATATGACAGCTTGGTGGGAGGTAACCACAATGGCAGGAGCAGAAAGTAAAGTTATCTCAAAAAAACAATATTTTGCTCATTTTCCCTGCTTCAAAGTATTTTTTATTTCTTAGTGTGCTCATTATTGTACTCAGCCAAATCTTAGCAATAAAATGCCACTTATGTAGTTTGTGGAAATCCATGTCCTATATATTATAAATTTGGGATCAAACTCAGATGCCCAAATGCTAGGCTGGCTCTCTACCACTGAGCACTGAGCTCCATCCCAGCACCCTTATATTTCTCCTCTGCATTTTTGCTGTAGGAGAAATAAAAGGGTTACTACATTTTTACCCGTCAATTAATCTATTTATTTGCATGGCACCTTCTTCAAAAAGGTGTTGATAAATGCTTCTTTATTAAAAAAGAGTTCATTTATATTTTATGCCCAGAGTAGTTATAATAAAGATAAAAGAGAGACCAGAGATCACACAGCAGTAGAAGGAGACGAGGAAGATAATGCCTAAGGAAGAACATTACTATAAACGAGCACAACATTTTTCTGAGTTTCTTGTCACCAAGCATAATAGAGAAATAAGATGATACTCTATACAGCTTGGTTTGATGAAAGGAAAAAAACCCTCACTTGTCATAAAAAGCCATTTTTTTTCCTCTGATTTTATATTTTATCAAGAAATCAGGTAGATTCATATTAAGGACATAAAATAACATAAAAATATGTCCTCGGTACTATTTCCCCAGGCAGAAAAAAAACCACTGTGTATATGTATATTTCATGAATTATGTTTATTATTCTGCCATAGATTCTAAAAATAATTTCATAGACCAAAGAAAGTAGAAATAAACCATATTGTTTGGGGAATGAGAATATCTGTGAAATTTTTCTTCTTTATACTTATCTGCATTTTCCAATTTGTCTACAATGAGTATGAATTACTTCTATAAGGAAAAATAAACTTTAAGGATAATAAATAAATACACTTTATAAAGTTTTTTTTATACCAATCTTTGATGAAAACTGAGATTATAGTCATGGATTTTATTTCAGGGAAAGCATTTCTAGGAGAGCAAAATTAATATAAGCCAAGCAGTCTATTTGCCGATACTTGGTTTGGCACTGGTGTCGAATGACAATGCTCTGCTTCTTCCTTGGACTGTCTCTCAAATACCATTTGTCTCCATTGTATTTTTGACATGAATTTAAGTAGCATTCAATCTGAGATTTAGCTTTTGCATCATTACTGAAATGGTGAGATTCTCTCTTATTAGAAAAGGTGACTGACATATTCTAGACCTTAGACAGTCAAGAAATAGTGTGACATGATGCTGTGAAATCTAAGAGCTGCTGATTTTTGTGATCTTCCACGCTGGGACTGCTTCAGCACCATATGACAGTAGCTGTATGACCGAACACTTAACTGAGCCAAATGTGTCCTTAAATCAAATAAGAGCTTTGAATTGCTCAAAGGTTGGGATGGGTATTCAGTTGAGTCTCCATAGTTCTCTAACAAGAATTGGTTCAAGATATTTTTTTGTATGGGCATCTTAAAAGGCAATACATACTTTAAATGGAGTATTAACCATTCATTAACAATCCTGATTAAAAATGCCTCTGGGTAGAGAAAATAAAAACTATTGGTAATCTGTAAATTTCAATTATTCTACTCTATTAAGATTCATTAATCACAGCCCATATGACTGTTATGGTTTTGATGTGAAGTGTCCCCCAGAAGCTCATGTGTGAGACAATGCAAGAAGGTTTGAAGGAGAAATGACTGGGTTATGATAGCTTCAACTTACTCATTGAATTAATCCCTGATAGGATTAACTGAATGGTAACTGGAGGCAGGTGGGGTGTGGATGGCTGGAGGGAGTGGTAACTGGAGGCAGGTGGGGTGTGGATGGAGGAAGTAGTTCATTGGGGGAGTGGCTTTGGGGTATATATTTTGTATCTGGAGAGTGGAGTCTCTCTCTCTGCTTCTTGATCATCATGTGAACTGCTTCCCTCTGCCACACTTTCCTTCATGATGTTCAGCCTCACTTTGAACCCTGAGGAATGGAGCCTGCTATCTATGCATTGAGACCTCTTAAACTGTGAGCCCCTATATAAATTTTTCCTCCCCTGAAATTGTTCTGGACAGATCCTTTAGTCACAGCAGTAAGAAATCTGACTAAAACAATGATCATATCAATTTACACAAAAACCTTTAACAGTGTGCATGGTTATATTACTTCTGTGTATATTAATATGTATGTTTAAGGAAACGCTCTTGATACAATAACTTGGAGAGATCTCAAGGTGATTACACTGAATCAAAAAGCCAATCTCAAAATGTTATACATTGCATGATTTCATTTATATAGTATTTTGAAAATGATAAAATTATAGAGAAGGAGAGCAGATTAGTGATTGCCAGGGCTTAGGAATGGTGAGAGAAGGGGCTCTTTGTAGCTCAAGAAGAGTTTTACATCTGGATTATGGTAGTGGTTACAAGAAACTATTTGTCATTAAATCAAAAAGAATTACACACACATGCACACACACAGACATTTGTATGCACACATGAAAACATATGATCTTAGTGAAATCCAAATAGGGTCTCAGGATTTTACCCATGCCCATTTTCTGGTTTTGATATTATGCTTCCGTTTTAGAAGATATTTTCACTGGAGGAAACTAAGCAAAAGGGACACAGGATCTCTGAGTTATTTTGCAACTTTCATGTGAAGCTATAATCATTTCCAATAAAATATTTCAAGAAACAATAAAATCTCTTTTGGAAATCCAGAAAGGCTCAGTAAAGTTTAGTTCCTTTTTTTCCCTCTTGTCCTTCATAGAGAATCTTTTCAGATGGTGAAGATGCTAATCTTCAGGAGAACAGGTTGCTGGGGAGTCTCTGGCTTCAACTCAGAGCTGAGGGCTTATGGAACACTAGAAGAGTTGGGGATGCCTTTGGCCCCAAGGACATGCCCAGGAACTGATCCATTTCTGGCCCCTTTTAACATCTTCCTATGTTCTGAAAACCCACTAAATAGCTTTTCTTTTCTGAACCAAATGGAGGCCATGGAAAGATCCAGTTTTTTTTTTTTCCAGGTAGAAGGATCTCCCTGGTAGATAGCCAGAGATTTCTTATGTAATAGAGAATTAACCTGGTTCTCCCACATCCAGTGAGATTCTCTCCCTTGCGTGGGAGTCCATGTCCATTTCAAGGTCAGTCGCCTTGTTTGTTGTTCTCTCTGCTGAATCCTCAGCAGGCTGCACACAGAAGAACATCATTAAAACCTGCTGTGGAAATAGGACCAAAAGGGTCACTTGTATTTATCTCATTTGTATTCCATGTTTGTGGAACTGAATGGGTAGGTGTGACAGGGACAAACACCACTAATGTGTTAGTCTTGGAGTGTTTTATTCTGTCTCTAGGCATCCTCTCTCCCAGTCACTAAAGAGAAAATTACTTTTAGCTGATTTTGTTTCTTTAAGAGGAGGATCTGGTTTTTGCCAGGTCAGCTCCAAGAAATTTGTGGAGAGAGAGAGAGAGAGAGAGAGAGAGAGAGAGAGAGAGAGAGAGAGAGAGAGAGAGAGGAAAGAAGAGGGAAGGAGACACAGGGAAAGGAGAAGGGAGGAGAGAAAGGGTTCAGGAGAGAGGAAAGACCAAATGTTAGGAGGAAGGAGACCCATAGTGGTTTCTGGGTGCTGGGAGCCAAAGGAGGGAGGGAGGGAAAAGGGAGAAGAGCTATACATAGCCTTTTTACAGCAAAGTTTGGAAAGCAGCAAGTGAGAGGCTCCCATTTCAAGTTTAATAGCTGCTTCCAAGCTTGGGGAAGTTTCTGTTCCGTTACGGCACATGCTCAGTGTTTGTTGAACGAGTACTTGTTCCTGCTCCATCGTCTTCTCTGCAGCAGGGGTGGTCAGGCACGCCTGGCCTGTCGGGTACAGCTTCCTCCTGCTGCCTCTCTGCTGGCCCTTTGCAGTTTTGAATAGCAACTCGTTTGTTTCCTGTAAAATTGATAGAATTTTATGTTTTGTTCTATTTTTTTTAACTGCTTCTAGAACAGATTTTAATTATGTTGCCATCTTTTTAGTATGGGTGCTTAAATAGAAACCTCTGCTTTTCATGTAAAAGTATTTCATCGAAAGCCTCTGAAGTGAAACGTTCATCTAAACAGAACAGAAACTTCCCCAAGTTTGGAAGCAGCTATCAAACTTGAAACGGGGGCCTCTCACTTGCTGCTTTCCAAGATTTTCTGCAAGCTTTTCTTTTCCATGTAAAGTTTTCACTTCAATCAGCTTAATTTCCTTCTCATCTTTCATCTTTTGTTTTATAGGGTCATGTTTTCCTTGTATTTTGAACACAAATACAAGCCTTTTAAAATATGTGTATGTTTTTCTTACAGTACTGTGTGTGCATATTTATATTTATTTATGTGTGCAGAGAAATGATTAAAAGGATTTAGAAAAAATTGTGCCTTTGAGGGGAGGAAAGTAAAACTAGGGAAAGAAATGAGGAATTTTCTGTATTGTTTGCATAAACTTCTCGGTTGCTGGAACCTTTTTCAATAATGATGTGTCTACACACTTACTAAATTGTTGAATAATGTAAAATAATAAAGGCAATGACAATAAAAAAGTAATATTCTAGATGAGGCAAGTTTGGTTTGTCCTCCCAGTTTTGAGTCTTCATTAATGACCGTAGGTTTTTAGGAGACCATTCTTACATCTTACTATCTGTCACCTTGGCTTTAATGGAATCCATTGATGATGGCACCTTCTTTCCTACAACATCATTCCTGTTCTGATATATTAATTATTTATCTGTCTAGTTATTTATTTATTTTATAGTAGAATGCATTTTGACACATTGTACACAAATGAAGCACAACTTCTCATTCCTCTGGCTGTAAATGGTGCAGAGTCACTCCAGTCGTGTAATCACACATGTATATAGGGTAATAATGTCTGTCTCATTCTACTGTCCTTCACGTCCCCACAGCCCCACCCCTCCTCTCAACTCCCCTCTACACAAACCAAAGTTCCTTCATTCCTCCCTTTCCTCCTGCTCCACTATGGATCAGCATCCATTTATCAGAGAAAACATTTGACTTTTGTTTTTTTGGGATTGGCTTATTTCACTTAGCATGATATTTTCTAGTTCTGTCCATTTACCTGCAAATGCCATATTTTCATTCTTTTTTAAGCCTGAGTAATATTCCATTGTATATATTTTCTTTATCTATTCCTCTGTTGAAGGGCATCTAGTTTGGTTCCATAGCTTAGCTATTGTGAATTCAGCTGCTATAAACATTGATGTGGCTTCATCACTAGAGTATGCTGATTTTAAAATCTTTCGGTATAAACTGAGGAATGGAATAGCTCGGTCAGATGGTGGATCCATTCCAAGTTTTCTGAGGAATCTCCATATTGCTTTCCATATTGGCTGCACCAATTTGCAGTCCCACCAGCAATGTATGAGTGTGACTTTTCCCCACATCCTCGCCAACACTTATTGTTGTTTGAATTCTTGATAACTGCCATTCTGACTGGAGTGAGGTGAAATCTTAGGGTAGTTTTGATTTGCATTTCTCTAATTGCTAGTGATGATGAACATTTTTTCATGTTTGTTGACCAATTGTATCTCTTCTGTGAAGTGTCTGATCATTTCCTTGGCCTATTCATTGATTGGGTTATTTGGTTTCTTGGTGTTAAGTTTCTTGAATTCTTTATATATCCTGGAGATTAGTGCTCTGAATTTGTTCAGTTTCTTGATTGCCTGAAGCATATCTTCAAATACTTATTTTCACAATAGAGGAACACGTGTGCTCTTTTTTCTGAGTCCCTGTATGTTTGAGAAAGTCTTCCTGCTAAAGGTATTCGTGAAAGATCACTGATCTCTGCCCATAAACCCTTGAGCCATGTTTTTCTCACTGAAAACTTCTGGACTTCTTGCTTTTCTAAGTTCCAACATTTAGTGTCCTCAGTAGAAAACCTTGTCACCAGCCTTACTTTTGTGTCTTTGTTAAAAATATAAAATGATGCCGGGGGCGGTGGTGCATACCTGTAATCCCAACAGCTCAGGAGACTGAGACAGGAGGATCTAGAGTTCAAAGCCAGCCTCAGCAAAAGTGAAGCGCTAAACAACTCAGTGAGACCCTGTCTCTAAATAAAATACAAAATAGGGCTGGGGATGTGGCTCAGTGGTCGAGTGTCCCTGAGTTCAATCCCTGGTAGCAACCCCCCGCTGCCCCCCCAAAAGAAAACAAAACCAAAAAAAAAAAAAAAGGACAATTTTTCTTTACCCTTTACCTTAATTCTAAATCTTTCTGCAGAATCAGTCTGGGAGAGAATAATACTTATGAATTTATCTATTTTCTTGGGCAAGATGGGCCTTCAGAAGCCACAGACTCAGTTTAATTCAGGAGTTTTTACTGACTATTTTTTGATGAATGCTTTTTGTTCTGGTTTCTCCTTCAGAAATAGTAATTAGTATTGTTAAGGCTCAGAACACGATACTAATAGATGGTGCTTTGAAATGCAGAGGGCTTTGAACTAAGAGACACAGCAAGGGCCTCAGAAGCCACATTTTCCTCTGACTTTCTATCATCCCGTCTCCCACCCCTTCTTCTGCCCTAAAACAAGAAGCCATTGAAAGCAGCCTTCTTTTTTTTCTGAGGCAGGTCATATCAACTAGAATTTCTTTCCCATGAGCAAGCCAAAAATCCAAGAATGGCTCTAACCTTTCACTGCCTTTCTCTGTGGGGAGATGGCCAGAAAGAATTTCTCTGACCTACCTTGTCTGATCATAGATCCTCCTCGCAGATGGAGCCCTGCCCTATGCCCAGGAGAAAGGGAAGCCACAAAGAGATACCTGGAATAATCCAGACAAGTTTCTCTGGATCTCCCGTCTTTATTCTCTTTCTGTTAGGTCACACACATCCTGTCCAATCACATTTTTACATGGTTGTCTCTGCTTCATTGCACCTAAGCAGAAATGTCCCTAGGTCTCTGGGTCTTTCATCTGAAGGCCCATGTCATGTAAAACTTTGATTTAAAAAAAAAAAGTTATGCTTTTTTTCTTGTAAAACTGCCTCTCGTTATGGGAAAGTTAGCCATTCCCTTATGATGGGGAAGAAAGATCATCATGTGTGCTCCACCCTGTAGGACACACTGGACTCCTGTTAGCTGGCATTCGTGTCCATCACTTCTCTAGGATTCTTAGTTTCTGCCTGTAGGTAGCACAATGGCAAGGTAATGATGGGGGAGGAAAGCACTCTCCCTGCAGCACCTTAAGTGGTGGAGAAAGTTTTCTTGGGGTCTTGAGTCCTGAGCCATGCACAGCTGTGGAATAGCCCTGTGTTCCTCTGGTCCCCCCTGCCCCCCTGTTCATGAGCTAGACAAATTTCTCTCCATCTAGCTTACTGTGCTTTATCCCCTGTGCCATCCTAAGATTGTGGCATTTGATTGTCCCCAAGTCTTTGCTTGGAAGTGGTGAATTATTTTTTTTATCATTTTCTGTATCATCTTGGTTATTTTAGATAGGAGTTAGGCTGCATTTGGTACTAAGGACAAATGCCAATGTCAACCAGAAAACAATGTAGATTTTGTTGATTTGTTTTGGCAGAGATGATGGATAGAGAGCTATAATTCCCAGAAGACCATGAACAGGGTAATTTCCTTTTCTCCATCCTTGTACAGCTTTGATGTAACACACCCAGGTACAATGGGGTGATATTGGTGGAGTAGTTATGAATTTTGGTCCATGAGCTTAGATCTGCAAGATAACTTTTTTTTTTTTTTGCTGAGAATTCAATCAAATTTTGACTCTAAGCTGCCCTCTCACTGGATAATTTGGATAATTAGTGTTAGTAATGCTAGAAGGTTCTCACCACCACCCCCCTCACACACAGGGAGTAAAGAAGTCAGTGATGGTGTCTCATGAAGGTCTCAGAAATGCTCTATGATTTGTTTATTGTCAGAGTATGAATTTTTATTTAGCTGGGAGAGAGGAAAGGGAAAATATAATGGAAAAAATTCTCTCAGAACACTATCTCATGGCATTGGAAATGGTGCTCTTGAAGAGATAGAAAGTGACAAATTGGTGAGGGTAGAGATTTTTTTTGGCTTGCATTTATTTTTTACTGAAGTATTACAATCATCCAGAAAAGTATACAAATCATATATGAACAGTTTGATGAATTTCCATGGAGATACTTATGTTAAAATCCACCAGTTATGTGGTAGTTTTTTTTAAATTTTGATTTGTTATATATGACAACAGAATGCATTACAATTCATATTACAGACATAGAGCACAATTTTTCATATCTCTGGTTGTACACAAAGTAAAGTCACACCCTTTGTGTCTTCTTACATGTACTTAGGGTAATGATGACCATTGTATTCCACCATCTTTCCTATTGCTATACCCCCTGCCTTCCCCTTCCTCCTCTTTTCCCCTTTGCCCTATCTAGAGTTCATTTAATCTTCTCATTCCCCACCTCCCACAGCATATTATGAATCAGCCTCCTTAAATCAGAGAAATCATTTGGCATTTGGTTTTGGGGGATTGGCTAATTTCACTTAGCATTATATTTTCCAGATTCATCCATTTACCTGCAAATGCCATGATTTTATTCTCTTTTAATGCTGAATAATATTCGTGTGTGTGTGTGTCTATCATATTCTTTATCCATTCATTGACTGAAGGGCATCTAGGTTGGCTCCATAGTTTAGCTATTATGAATTGTGCTGCTATAAACATTGATGTGACTGTGTCTCTGTGGTATGCTGCTTTTAAATCCTTTGGGTATAGATCGAGGAGAGGGACAGTTTGGTCAAATGGTGGTTCCATTCCCAGTTTTCCAAGGATTCTCCATACTTCTTTCCATATTGGCTGTGCCAATTTGCAGTCCCACCAGTAATGCATGAGTGTGCCTTTTACCCCACATCCTCGCCAACACTTATTGTTGTTTGTATTCTCGATAATTGCCATTCTGACTGGAGTGAGATGAAATCTTAGGGAAGTTTTGATTTGCATTGCTTTAATTGCTAGAGATGTTGAGCATTTTTTCATATGTTTGTGGATTGATTGTATCTAGTGAGTTTGGGAGACCCCCTCTCTAGGGAGGCCGGCGAAGTCCCTGCAAGACTCTCTAACTTCCCCCATGTCTGGCTTTGATTGTTCCAGACATGGTTCTCATGCCTCCATAGTTGGTTTCTTTCCTCAAATGTGGTCCTGCATCGTTGTCGCAAAGCACAACTAAACCAGTCAGGGTCACTCCAGGTGAACTGGGCTGGCACAAAATAATGACACACAGACAGAGAAATACCTTTTTTTTCGGGGGGAGGGGGTTCTGTAATGGCCCCTCTGATCCAGCTCCCACCAAGGAGGCAAGGCAGGCAAAAAAGAGAGGGAGCATGCCTCAACCTGGGTTTTATTGGGGACGGCTGTTTGAAAGAATATTCCATCCAAATAAGGCAGAGGGGTAATGTTACAAGAGGCAGCCTTCTCCCACAGCTGTGCTCCTCTGCTGAATAGAAATGGGGATCCACCTACCTCCCTGTCAGGGAAACCAGTCTCCACATTTCCATCCCTCAAAGCTAGGGGGCGCTCAGCTCGTATGTGGCAGCTCTGCACACACTGTGTTACAGACACTTCTTTCAAAGTATTAACAAATTATTTATTTCTTAAATTTCTAGTGCTGTTTAGACATTTGGGAGGTTGTATCTTTTCCTGTTTACACAGATATTTCCGGGATGATATCAGGGCTGCTAGTTAGCTGTCCTCACATTCAATTTTTGTTCAGATTCTATTGTTGTTTTTAGAGTTTTCATTTGCTAGGAACTGGGTAAATCATACTCTCAAAGCATTGTTTATCCATGTATAAAGCTTTGGATGCAATATAGGTATCAATCTGAGAACATTCTGAATGAATTATTTCAGTGAATCAAATATGTAAAGGTCGTTGACTAGGATTTATTCGCTTAACTACTGTGCTCAGAGAATAGAAGAGATCTCATTTTAAGGGAACTTTTAAAGGAATAATTCTTAAGAAATAGTTTATATACAATAAAGTTTAAAACCTAATTAAACCTGTATAAGTCTAGGAATATTGATAAGATGTAAAGTTGCATAACCACCAATACAATCAAGATCAATAAAGATATTTCCAGTTCTCAAAAAAATGTCTCTCTTGTTCCTCATTATTCTCAAGCTTTTTCCTCAGTTCTAGTTCTGGGTAACTACTGACATGATTTTTGTTCCCTACAGTTTTGCCATCATGCAGCAAGAAGTCTTTTAATCTGGCTTCTTTCACTTAGCTATTTACCATAATTTTGAGATTTGTCTGTGTTGTTGCATATATCAAAGTCCACTTCATTTTTCTGGTAATTGTAGTTCATTATGTGGAGGGACCACAATTTGCTTATCCATTCATCTGTTAATGACCATTTGGGTAATTTCTGCTTTGGGCTATCATTAGTAAAGCTACTACTATAAATATTCTCACACAGATCTTTATATGAATGTGTTTCCTTTATCTAGAGTAAATACCTAGAAGTAAGATTACCAAGTTATATGAATAATTTTACAGTAAACTGCTCAAATGTTTTCCAATGTGACTGTATTCTTTTGCAATCTCAACAATTTTTTAATATAAGAGAGTTCTTATGTTTGTACTTTTTCATCAGCACTCGGATAATCTGTTCTTTTAATTTTAACTGTTCTAATAAGTACATAGTTGTGTTTGTAGTCTAAATTTGCATTACCTTGAAAATTAACGATGTTGATCATCTTATTTGCTATCATCTTCTTTGATGAAGTGTCTATTTAAATCTTTTGCCCATTTAAAAAAAATTAAACTATTTTCTTTATTACTGTATGTAAGAGTTATTTTTAATATGACTCTGGACATAAGCTTTCTATCATACTTTTTGGAAAAATGTCCTCCCAGTTTGGGGTTACAGTTTTTAAATAATACTGTCTCAAATAGGAGAATTTTGAAAATTATTTTTATTAATATGATTTTTTATTTTGATGAAGTCCAGTTGATTCATTTCTCCTTTTATGAATTTTTCCTTCCATGTTCTAAGATATCTTTGCCAAAGTCACAAAGATTTTCTCCAATGTTTTGTTCTAGAGATGTTGTAGTCCTAGATTTTACATTTAGGCAATTCATTTCAAGTTCATTTTTGCATATGGTTTAAAGTACATTTCAGTTTCTTCTTTTCTTTTCTTTCTCTTTTTTCTTCTCCTCCACTGCCTTCTCCTCCTCTTCTTCTTTCCTTCCTTCCCTTCTCTCTTTCTTTTATATATATGTGAACAATTATTCTGATATCATTTGTTGAAGAGCTACCCTGACATCAAATGGCACCATTGTTCACAATGGATTGACTATCCCTGTGTAGGTCTGTTTCTGGAATCTCTGTTCAGATCCATTCATCTATATGTTTCTTCTTCCACCAACAGCATATTGCCTTAATTTGTGCAGCTTTCTTAGGTATCATGAGTCCTCCATTTTTTTCTTTTTGTAAAACTATTTTTGTTATTCTAAATCATTTGTTTTAAAAAATCATATAAATTTTGAAATCAGCTCATAAATTGCTACTTGCCCCAAAAGCGCTTCTGAGATTTCCATTTGGATTATGTAACTGTGGATCTATTGGGAAACACTGATGTGCTATTTCTGACATATAATATTGAGGCTTCCTCATACAAGCACCACACAACTCTCAGTTTATATGGATCTTACTTGCTTTTTCCCCCTCAATGTTCCATAGTTTTCAGGATACAAATCTTGCAAATATTTTGTTAGATGTATACCCATTGTTTAGTGCTATTTCAAAAGCAATGTTTTGAAAATTTCAATGATCAATTGTTCATTGTTAGTATACAGAAATACAATTTACTTTTTTAAATAAATTTATTATTTTATATCTTATAGTTTACTGCATACTTTTCCTCAAATTCTTGTGGCATGCAGCAAGCTTACTAAATGTTCTGTCTAGGTTACCCAGAATGTTAAAATAAGAATTATTTATTCCGTCAATTGATTAGAATATTTCTGTGCTCTTGGGTTCCCTTAATTTCATATTGAATGGTTAGTTATTTGGTCATTGTTCATTCTCCATCCATGCGCTTGTTCGCTCTCACTCTCACTCGCTCGCTCTCTCTCTCTCTCTCCCCCTCGTGTGTGTGTGTGTGTGTGTGTGTGTGTGTGTGTGTGTGTGTGTATCTCAAAGACATGTTTAGTCAGTTTAACAATTCTTTAGAAACTCAGATGCATCCTTAATTAACACACTGGACATTTACCCTGACTCTAGAAAAGTTGATAAAGGCAACAAACTTGTTAAGGACTTCAAGTTTCCCCTTTTGCAGGATCAGCAAAGTATCTAATGAAGTATTTAATTCATGCAAAATGAGGAGAAGTATTACTAACTTTACTTGGAAATTAGTAGTTAATGCAATGACATAAAATGTTTTACGTCTTTAATTGTTTTCCTTTACTATAACAAATGAATGTGCATGGGTGATACTTTTTTAATCTCATGGGATATTTATTAAATAACAGCTTTATTGAAATACAGTTCATATACCAAAAACTCACCTCTTTAAAATGTACTGTTAATGTATTCACAGAGTTGTGTCAGTAAAGCTTTTTAACTCATAAGCAATTGAAATAAAGTGCTAATGTTCTATATTTTATGAATTATTGTTTTAAAAATTAATACATAAGGATATCAGAAATATGGAATGTAGTAATTTTTAAAATCATAATCTTACTGGTTAGAAAAATTTAAGGACATCTAAGTATTCCTTATCATCCCAAGCCAAGCCACTGTAGAAATCTTCATCTTAAGACTTTCCTGCAGCCAGCCAATAAGCTTTCTTAAATACTTTAAAGAAAAGCATGCTCACAGCCGGCAAGGGGATCTATCCTGTTTCCAAATACCTAAACTATTACTTATAGTGATGCTAAAACTGCATCCCTTATACCAATTTATCTAGAGTTGACTCCCAGGGCCACAAGAAGTAAGTTCTTAAAATATCTGAAAGCACCTGTCATGGCACTCTGAGTCTTCACTCTCTTCCAAAAGAATTCCTTGTTTGCCTTTATCTCTCCCTTCTATGCCGTTTTCATGTGCATTACCTTTGTTGGAAATGTGACTTTACCAGTGCAAGTTGTGTGCAAAAGCATCGTTGCTGTTATTATTATCATTATCATTATTATTATTATTTTGGGTCAAATACTACCCTGCTGAATGCAGCACAAGATTGCATCATGTGATTTTGAACTCCTAGTGATCATTAATAAAACTTCCAGACAGTTCTCCTTTGAGTTGTGCTTACACTGCTGCAATCTCAGGTTTGTGAAATCGGTGCTGTCATCAGATGAGGAAGTGCAGGCTTCCCCTCATTAAGATAACATAGTCTGAGTTGGAACTCACTGGTTGCAGTTTGAGACCACTATGTCTGGTCATGCCTGAAGTCCTGCTCCATCGTTTTTTTCTGAAAGGAAGTGGAAATGCTTCAGTTATCAGATGCTTGAATGTGATTGAGATGGTTCTGAATATTAAAGCCATTTCCAGATGAAGAGGCATCCAAAGTCTGGGTGGAGCTCTCCTGGGGAAGGTATAAACAGGAAAGGTCAAACTTTGTCTTGAGTAACAACTGTGGATCTGTTCAAGTTCAAATACATGATGATGGAAAACACTAGAGACTCATATTATAAAAACAGGACAGTTTTGTTGTGGTAAGACTTTTAAGGACAGATGAAATTAATCATTCACCTTACTCATTCCCTCAACTAATATTTATTGAGTGCCTATGGCATGCTGGCATATTTTAGGCACCAAGTGAACAAAATGACTAAGTCCCTTCACCATGGAGTTAAAATTCCAGTTGGAGGGGATGTATATTAAATGGAAAAACAAAGTGTGTCTGGAGAGGCTAAGATTAGGGGAAAGACAAAGCAAGCTAAGGGGAAGAGGTTTTCTGGCACTGTGGGAGCAGGAGAGCTAGTATAAAACAGTTACCAAATGCTTTTGTCTCAAGGCCCCTTAATGCCTTTAAAATTATGGAGAACTCCAAATGGCTTGTGTTTCTATGAGATATTGGCATTCACCTTAAAAACGTTAAAATACTTATAAATTTGTTTAAAAATAACAATAATAATCTAAGCAGACCTTTCTCCAAAGAAACAGATATGGCCAATAAATAGATGAAAAAACATTATTATCAATCATGGAAATGCAAACCAAAGCCACATTGCAATTTCATTTCACTTCTGTTAGAATGCCAATCATCAAGAATACAAATAATAATACTTTGGGGGGAGGATGTGGAGGGGAAAGTTACTTTCATACATTGTTGATGGGATGGCAAATTAGTACAACCACTTTGGAAAGCAGTGTACAGATTCCTCAAAAGACTGGGAATGGAAGTACCATATGACCCAGGTACCCCACCCCTTGGTATTTATCCAGATGAACTAAAATCATATCTACAGTGATGCAAGATGATCCATGATTATAACAGCACAATTCACAATAGCCAAGTTATGGAACCAGCCCAGGTGTCAGTCAACTGATGAATAAATAAAGAAAATGTCTATGTATACACAATGAAGTTTAACTCAGCCATAAAGAACAATGAAATTTGCTGGTAAATGGATACAACTGGAGAACATTATACTGAGCAAAATAAGTCACACTTAGAAACTCAAGAGTTGAATGTTTTCTCTCATATGTGAAAGCTGGAGGGAAGAAATAGTAATAAAAATGGATTCACAAATAAAAACCTAAATAAAAATTTAAAAGGAGATTTTGCAAAAATAGAAGAAAGAGGATTAGAATAGAGGGAGGGAATCAAGAAGGAGGGAGAAGGGAAGGGCGTGGCAACATAATGGTAAATAGAGTGTATTAAATTATGCTATGTGTATTATGAATATACCTCAATGAATCATATGTATATGTGTGTATATATACATATATATTTATAATGCACTACTTAAAATAATAATAATGATAATCAATAATGATAATGATAATGATAGAAGGGAGATTAAAAGAGAAAGGGAATTGGGGGTGGAGGAGGGGAAGGAAAGGGAAGGTACTGGGATATAAGATTGATCAAATTATATATAAATAGGGCATAATGAATTCCACTATTATATATAATTATAATGCACTAATAAAAATAACAATAATAAACCAATTAGATTTTACATAACACGTTATTGAAAAAGCAATGAAAATTGTATAGTTTTAAATGTTTGCAAATCTCTGGTGTCTGCCTTCTTGGATTTGACTTCTCATATCTGATTTTGCATTCAATTTTCTGTCAAGAATTGCTGTCTGAAGTAGATGAAAAAAATCTAAACTCAAATAGGTAGTTGGAAAACAGGAGTACTTTGTTATCTTTTTCAGTTAGTTGTGGATATTATTTTTGGATATTTTCAACAACAAAACTCAGTGACATTTTCTGAAAGATTAGCTGCAAGACAGCATCTGAAGCCAAATTAATAAATTTTTATACTCTGTTGCATTTCAATCCATTAGTCTCTCTTATACTTTGAAATGGAAATTTTACCCATGCATGATTTTGTAACATCATGTATTTGGTTTTCCAAATGCTTATAGTTAATTATATAGTATAAAAAAAATCAAGTATCATAGCATTATTACCTATCTCAACAGAAAAGTGTTGAATAGAACAGTGCTCAAGTATTTGGAAGCCATCATGCTCATGTCGATGAGTGCAAGTTTTCCAAAATACTCATTTCATCTGAAAACTCAAATGTTTTTATTGGTCACAAATACTATCAGTTGTATTCCTGGACATGACATGCTCCTTTCATTTATTTCACCAAAGTCTGCCAAAAGCCTGAGTCAGAATAAGTATAGTGTAGTAGGCATTCTTTTAAAGGAAAAGATTGTAGCATGAAAAAAGTGGCTAGTTCAGCTTGTAACTCAAATAACAGCACAAATCATTTTCCCAGAGTTAATCATTGTGGTTTACTCCCCATTTTATCATACAGAATACTAAGAGGACTATGTCCTCAAAGGTCAAGATGAAGTAAAACAATAATTTCACTCCTTCAATAAGGCATACTTAAGTGACAATAAGATTTCTTTAATTATTTCTAAATCTATTTACTTGCTGAAGTGGCACTGAACAGTCGAATGACACTGGACAACTTGGTGCCACGACTTGATTTATTCTAGGAACTGTGGTTTTATTCCCTCTTGCTTTTGCACCACCTGTGTAAATATCAAAGCAGTGAAAATAACAAATACTGTCTTATTATTTTTAAGAGAATACTCTTGATCTTGTGAATGCCCACTGGTGTGTGGATTGTGCTTTAAGAAAAACTAATATTAAAAGAAAAAAAAAAGCTTTGGGTAACTTCTATATTCATTCAAGAATTGAATCTTACGCCATTGCTACCTCAATTTTCTGACAGATTGTAAGACAAGCCATGGCTTTATCAGGTGCTTTGCTTTCAGCCAAATGAGACTTCTATAGAATGTCCAGGGATGGAATTCCTTGCTACTCCTGGGTCTTATTTCTCTGTCAGGTTTGTGATACCAGCTCTGTGAATGGGAAAGCATCATCCATAACCTCGATTCTAAAACTCTATCAGTTTTGCTTCTCTTTCCATTTATCCTCAGCCAAATTTTCCACACATTATTTATGGCTTCAGGCTGGTGAATTTCTCTTAAACTGTACATCTTTCTGATATAGAGCTGTTCCCCTCTCCATTTTAGATTAGATTTTTTTTTAAACCTAGGGTGTATTTTATGTTGTTTTATCTTAGTCATTTGTTCGTACTACCAGCTTTTCAGTTAAACAAATATGGTCATATCTATCTACTGGGATCTAATTTTGAATTTCTCTTGTTTTCATCGACATCTTAAAACTTTGGAGTCAGTTCAGATCCTTTTCCCTCTTATGTTTTCTGGAGAATTGCGCAAGCTGTCTCCATGGTTGTTCCCCTGTCTGTGCCACCCTCCCGAAGTCTCCTGGTGCCTTGGATAGGACTAAAGGGGACGTTGCCTTTCTGCTATGGCAATGAGTTGGTGACATGAAGCACCTCTATATCTTATTTTCACATTTGTAAAAGCAAATAGATTTAACTAGGAGACCTCTGGGTTCCTTTCTATATCTGTGCCTTCTAGTTTTTCAGAAGAGGATTCCCTTGTTCTCCACTGAGTCAAATATGGCAGGTGAGTGGAATGGGGAATGGCGAAGATGGTTTCCTTTCATTTCCGTGGTGTATTCCTCAGTAACTTCTGCTCCCCAGACAGTAGTATGTGTTTGCCTGGACCTGCCAATGGAAGGCTTTTCTTCAGCGTGAGTGATTTGCCTTATAACTATTATAAACCTGGAGGATGTTGCCAGCCCTGGCCCTGGATAATAGAATGCAAGTAGACGATTATAGCTGCCTTCTTGTTAGGGCCTTTGCACTGATCCCTTGGGGAATGAAACATATGTATTAATGTTAAAGTAGGGGTCAAGCAAGTTAACAATTTAAAACATTTCTCACTTACAGAAAAAAAAAAATCTGTGTAACATAAAACCCAAACTTAACTCTAGAGCACCTGCCCAGTTTCTCTTTCTTCAGGGTCTGCTGCCTTGGCTATGACTCACACATGAACTCCTGATTCCTGCCATCCGTCTTGACCCCCTTTCTCCTCATTTCTGGCCAATCAGCCTGTCCCTGATTTTGTTCCCAGTCCCCAGTCTCATTTTGGGTAAAAACAAAAGCTGAGTCTCAACTTACATGTTTTTTTCCTGCCTTAGCCCACTGCTGAGAAGCGGCTCCAACTTGGCTCTGAGTGCATGATTCTAGATAACAATCCTCTGATCTCAGCTTCTTCCATCTGGCAAAAGTGGTTCTTGGCCTTGTCGTACTATTTGGAGAGAATCATGTTTCTGACAATGGCCTGAGTCTTGGGTAACCAGTGGAGTTGATCCTTGTACCCAGAGATACAGAATCTTTGGCTTCTAATTGCTGTTGCTTTGAATGACAGGTTCAAGTTTATGGTGACTATGGTGTAACTAAAGAGAAACATGACTAATAAGTATATCATCTTATTAAAAATCCATATCTCAACATTGTATAAAGCATGTAGTTCAGAATCAAACTCTTACCAACGGGCATAAGAATACTAGAGGAGAAGAGGCTTGGCCATTATGCTCACTGTTCCAGAAATACTGAGTCAAATTGGTAGGAAACTAGGTTTTATTCAAAGCCAGCTTTGAAGGATGATAGAAGAGATTTAATTTTTTTTTAAGAGAGAGAGAATTTTTAGTATTTGTTTTTTAGTTTTCGGCGGACACATTATCTTTCTTTGTATGTGGTGCTGAGGATCCAACCAGGGCCTCCCGCATGCCAGGCGAGCGCACTACCGCTTGAGCCACATCCCTAGCCCAAATAAATTTAAATGTTTCAAATGTTTATCTCAAAATTCCCCCAAATTAGCAGAACTTCTCAAGGATAAGAAGCAGAAAAGTGAGGAATGGCAGGAAATACGCATAAGCAGATCTAGTTATCTTCTGTTACATGGGCCCGAGTCAGCAATTTCCTCTCCCATGTTTTTTGATGCCCAGGGGTGGCAGTGGGGGTGGGGAGGGAATGGCAGCCCTTCCGCTTCCTTCTCCAAGTAAGAGAAATGTGTTTTCAAATTCAGAGTGTGGTAGTGGTCCCCAAGCTCAGTCTCTTTCAAAACTGGCCTGGGTCAATTGTCAGCTCTCTCAATGACTAGCTGGGTGACTGAAGAACAGTTGATTTTATCTCTCTGGCCTTCAGTTTTTACTGATAAAACATGAATAATGAATATTTTGCAGATTTTAAAGAGGATAAGACATGAAAAATATAATATTTTTCACCCCAAAAGTTCTAGTTTTTAATGATTATTTTTACCTTTAACATGGATTAGGGTTTTAATTTCAAAAGTTTGGGTGATTTATTTGTATAGCAACTATCTGCTAATGATCCAATGATATGACTTGTTATTCTGTGTTCATTTATATGCATACTCCTTATTTCATTGACAGCATGAACCACTAAATAGTATGTAAATTTATTTTAACAGTAGCAGAAACAGAAGCAAATTCTGATACTCTTTTGGAATGTTCTCATTCTTCTGGATTTTTCCATCACATGATGAATGAAGGAGTAACTTCCCCTGGTAGATACCTACAAATGCAGAGGGCAGGGGCCATCCTGACATTGTCCACCATCAGTAATAAGAGCTAACACTGCTTTTGAGTCTGGCTCTTAGAACCTGGTCGATGGCTGGAGTTGAATTGATGTCTGTGGCCCAAGCTAAATTCTGGTATTCGCTTTCCTGGCACTGAATTTTCTTCTCTAGAATCACACCAGTTATTGCCTATTACTGCTGGGCTCTGAGTTCCAGATGATTGATCTGCACCAAGAAAGCTGAGAGTATTATCAGATATTGCAATCAGTACAGAAGAGAGAAGGTTTCAATTTAATTTCAACTTAACCTTCGTCTTTGACTGTTAACATGAGAAAGAGAGCTTCTAATAAAATGTTCCAATTTGTGATCTCATTTGTTGTAAGCAGCACTCTCTTTACAGATGTGATGTCTGATTTCCAGCAGCTGAAGGCAAGTCTATTGGATTAACTCCAGCCTTGTGATTGATTTGCTCTTGGTTTAGTCAGCCCACAAGGCAGATGTAATGGTAGGAAATATAGAGTGTGTATTTTGGCTGACGACAAACTCTTTCTCTTCTAGAGAGCAAGATAGTGTCAAGACTTGTGGCAATAACTCATCACTCTAAGAACTTCTAAGTTCCTTCTATGGTGAAAATATACTTCTGCTTTCATTTTAAACTTTTCAGGAATGCATGATCACTCCATAGTACCAAAAGTCAATTATCTACCTGTGGACTTTTCTCTTTGGAGGTTTATAATACCCTGTGGTCAAGCATAACTCCTACTTTTATTATTCTACTACCAGTGAGTGTCAAACATTATTAACTAATTTTACAATAACCCAAAGAAATCATAATTAAGAAGGCAAATTGGATTCTGGAAAAATAACATAGTAGTATATTCTCAAATGAAACATAATTGATTTTTATTAGAGTTTCCTCTATTCCTTACCATAATAAGATTTTGATGAAAGTTGATGGAAGGTAGATAATTCTCAAGAATTCAAAAGATTGGAGCTCCTGACCATGTTTTATTATTATTATTGTGTAGGTCTGAGTGAGGTCTGCTGTCTTCCATTCATGTCTTCCATTGATGCCTTCCATTGGTGGGAAAGGAGAGCAGAGGTCACTTGTTCAATGTACTACTTAGATATAGGGTAGAAAAGGGATTAGAACCTAGGCCTTTAACTTCTATCCCATTCATGAAGCAGCCTCCTTTGATATTATTTTTAATACATGTCATAGTAGCCACAGACATTCACAATTTATATATTTAGATTTATTTAAAATCATTGGTTTAGTGTTAATTTTATAAATTTGTTTAAGTCAGTAGGTAGTTCATTATTAAACTCCTAATTGGAATTGATCCAGTGTACTAAATGAAAACAATATGAACAGAATGATCTGTAAAAAGGCAGCCAGCCAGATGTCTGCAGAGTACTACATGCAGCTTGACTGGAAGTCATCATTTTCTATCTCTAGTACACTTTCAAGTCATGATGAAAGTGATGTCAGCTCTAAAAGAAATTACATTTGAAGCTGAACTAAGCAGAACATTAGTATATTAGGGCCAGCAGAGAGTACATATGATAAATGTGCCTAGAGGTCATGTAAAGACAGGAAGGAGTTAAGTCAAGAAATGGTATAGTGAGATTTTGAAGATTAGAGGGGGTATATCAGTCAGCTTTTATCACTGCGACCAAAATACCTGACAAGAACAACTTAGAGGAGGAACAGTTTATTTTGAGTTCATGGTTTCCAAGATTAAGTCCGTGGTTGGCCAACTCCATTGCTGTGGGTCCAAGATGAGGCAGAACATCAATGGCAGAAGGGCATGGCAGAGAGAAAGGGAAGATGCACTCTTCCAAAGGACACCCCAGTGAACTATCTTTCCTAGTGCACCTACAATTGCCAACCAGTTAGTTGGTAACCATTCAAACTAAGGTAAACTTATTTGGTTACAGCTCTCATAAGCAAACCATTTTACCCCTAAATATTCCTGCATTAACTCAGGAGACTTTGGAGGGCCCCTCATATCCAAACCATAACAAGGGGTTACTTTAGAAGAAAAGGAGAGAATTAGAGGATTACTGAGCTAATCTGGATAAGAGATGATAAATCATGGTATCAGCAGTGTGGGTAGGGAAGGGGGATGTATTGGAAGAAACAGGAATCTGGGGGCAAACCTCGCTAATGATATTTGCATTAAGAGTTAAATCAGCAGTTTCCAGTGTCCTTCAATGAAGACTAGAGAAAGAGGAAAGTATCATCCTTAAGGGTAGAAAAGAATGGGAAAGGAGTGGGGGAAGGAGGAGGTTGTGTTCTTGGGAGTGGTACTTAGTCTGACTTGTATAGAGACATTGTCAAGATTTTTTGTTTGTTTGTTTTTGTTTTTGAGATCTCTGTATGTTCATCATACCTATTCCATGTGTCTGAAAAAAAAATTTTTTTAAAGATTTATCCCAGAAAAACAGATTTGAAAATCATCAGAATCTTGGTGGAAATTAAAGTGATAAAATTCTTAAGGAGAGATACAAAAAGGGAAGGAGAAGATGTGGAATTTTTTCCTGGGACACAGCACTGTAGGCTGGATAGAAGGAGAATGGTTCTCCATGAATCTGAAAAGATGCTGTGGAGAGGTGAGAGGTGAATCCACCTGGCATCAGAGGATGCCCAGGGAGGAAAAATGGAGCGAACAATACCAGTGGTGGTTGTTGAGACCAAGTGAAAAGAGACTGGAAATGTACGCGTGACTCGATAGCCTGGTTTTCTTAGCTTACTGAGGGTGGTGAAGCAGCAGATGAAGCAGTCAATGGGATGAGAATCAAACAGCAATTAATAAAATTTTTAAAAAATGAAATTTCTCAATCTGCGGTCTATTGGCCTTGGGAAAGCCAACATTATTTCACGCAGTCATTAAATTAATACTTACTGAGTACCTACCATGCTCTATATACCATTACAGGCCCTGGAAATTCTGCATTTTTTCTAAATGGAGACACAGGCAATAAATAAGTATTTCATAGCATAATATGAAGTAGAAGAAGTGTTAGGAAGGTAATAGAATAAAGTGACTGAAGGTGGTACACTCATATTAAAACCTCTGAGTTTTTCTCAGAAAGGCAAACAAAATCTCACCATAATTTTTTTTTTTTTGGAACTTAACTGAAATAAATGTGCAACACAAAAAGGGGGAAATTCCCCTACTGGATATCAAATCACGATAAAACATAATGCTTTGTCATAAACACAGAAGATTAGGTGAATGAATCAGAAATGGAAGACCCGTATATGTGGATGAAGTGAAAAAATGTAGAAGTGGCATTTGGGATCATTGAAGGCAGGATGGCTATTCTATAAATGATTCTGAAATAATCCATGATGTGTTTAGATAAAGAAAAGACAAATCTACCACCTTGGTTCCTATCTTTCACAGAAATAAATTTCAGCTGGAATAAAGGAAAAATTGTAAAATAAATGAAAATATGAGAGACTTTTATTATGATATAGAGTAAAGAAGGATTTCTTAAACAGACCACTAAAAAGAAAGGGAAAATGGTTAAGGTGTTTCGCTCCGTGGTAGAGTATATTCTTGGCATGCATAAGAACTGCAATTTGGTTTCCTACACCAAAAAAGAAAAAAGAAACAAAATAAAACAAAGCAGCATACCACAAAAATAACAAAAAAACATTGATGCATATGTAGAATAAAAGACACCAAAGGTAAAACTAAAAGATGAGATACAAGTTGGACAATTAATGTCAATAGAGGTTCAAGTCATTTTTATCTCACCAAGAGCTGAAGAAAACAGGAAATCCAAGTTATTGAAAAAATGAACTGAGCTGATGGCCAGAGGGGCCAGCCAAGCCCCAGGAACCAGGATGACCACAGGAACACCACATTCAATATGTCCACACCAGGCTCTTCCTCATGGAGCAGCAGGTGTGTGGCATATGAGTGGGTCTGAGTGGGTTTAAGGAGCTGGGGGCATCATAGACATTTGTGAGGTGCTGTGCTTTCCCCAGGTGTCCCCTAGCAGAAAAGCCCCAATGCCCCAGTAGCCATCACCATGAATAAGTCTCCATGGAAATTTAGCTGGTGGTTACGGATTGGAGTAGAGTTACTTTCGATGCAACACTGGCTCCATCACTAGATTGATGATGGACAACTTGAGAGAAAGAACAGTTTTCACATCATCATTTTCAGATACATAAAGTGCTTAGTAAACATCACTTGAATAAACAAACAAATGAGCAAATGAAGCCCCATATATCCCAACGGACACATAAGCAAGGATTGGGTATTAAAAATCAAAATACTGGATGCAAATAAGGAGTACTCAAAACTTCCCTTGAAAAACTTTTTCAAATGCTGTGTGCATTTGAGAGAGGTCTCTGCAGCTTCACATTTGCTAAAGATGGAGCATTGAGGATGTTACTGTTTGGTTTGCTGGGTTTCTTGAGAGGAATGATGGAGGGGAACCTCTTGGCCACACTGTACTTGGGAAGCTAATAACATCTCTGGCAGATGGCATTTTGCAGAAGGCAAGGTGTGGGTTGCAATGTTGACTTGAATGTCCAGACTGATTCCATAGTGATCTGAAGAAGATCATTGGAATGAGGAGAGAAGGTCATTTACCAAACGAATGGGTGTAGATGGTAAAAATCAATGGTTCTATATCATATTTTCATTAGATGATAAATCTGATTAGAAATAATCAGGTCAAAAGCAATTTGGTCAAAGTTAATTACATTGAGAACAAATTGGATAGAATGAAAAAGGTGGAATTAATAGATTGATCAAACTATTCCACCTCTCTCTATAGATTTGATATAGTAGATTTCCCCACAGACTATTATGGATTTTTAAACATTTTCACATGAAATAATCTCAGGAGAAGTACTTTGAAAATTACTGCATGCAAGCAAATGACAAAAGAAAAATGGATGTTTACTGCCAGGTGATATTCAAAGATAGAGAAGAAGGAAAGAGATAAAGAATGACTTAGTTAAGAAATAAATTAGCCAGGTGTGATGGCGCACACCTGTATCCCAGCGGCTTGAGAGGCTAAGGCAGAAGAGTCAAGAATTCAAATCCAGTCTCAGTAAAAGTGAGATGCTGAGCACTTCAGTGATTACCTGTCTTTAAATAAAATACAAAATAGGGCTGGGGATGTGGCTGCTCAGTGGCTGAGTGTCCCTGAGTTTCAATCCCTGATACCAAACAAACAAACTAATAGAACAAAAGGAGAAAGTAAGAATGAAAGTAATCATCTAGGAGAAAGAACACAGAAGTATAATATTTAAGCACACATATATAGAGAGGATTTGTAGACATTTTATTTTGCAATATTGAATTTTTTAATTTTTTAATTGTTTTAATTAGTTATACGTGATAGTAGAATGCATTTATGCACTTTGATATACATAGATGAGATATAATTTCTCATTTTTCTAAGTGTACATGTTGCAGAATCATATTGGTCATGTACTCACTTATATACATACAATAATAATGTCTGTTTCATTCTACTATCTTTCCTATCCCCACATCCCCTCCCATCCCCTCCCATCGCTTCCTTCTATCTAATCTAAGGTAATGCTATTCTTCCCTAGTGCCCCCCCATCCTGCGCCTTAGTGTGAACTAGCATCCACATATTAGAGAAAACATTCAGCCTTTGGTTTTGTGGGATTGGTTTAGTTCATTCAGCATGATATTCTCCATCTCCAACCATTTATGGCAAATTTATGGCAAATGCCATAATTTTACTCTTCTTTAAAGCTGAGTAATATTCTATTGAGTATATATACTACATTTTCTTTAACTACTCATCTATTGAGGGACACCTAGGTTGGTTCCATAGTGTAGCTATTGTGAATTGAGCTGCTGTAAACATTGATGTGAAGTCCTTTGGGTATAAACCAAGGAGTGGGATAGCTGGGTCAAATGGTGGCTCCATTCCCAATGTTCTGAGGAATCGCCATACTGTTTTCCATAGTGGTTGTACCAATTTGCAGGCCCACTGGCAATGTATGAGTGTGCCTTTTTCCCCACATCCTCACCAACATTTATTGTTGCCTGTATTCTTGATGATTGCCATTCTGACAGGAGTGAGATGAAATCTTAAAGTAGTTTTGATTTTCATTTCTCTAATTGCTAGAGATGTTGAACACTTTTTCATATATTTGTTGATCAATTGTATTTCTTCTTCTGTGAAGTGTCTGTTCAATTCCTTAGCCTATTGTAGACCAATGAATGGTACAGAATAGAGGACACAGAGACAAACTCATATAAATATGGTTGTCTCCATACTAGACAAGGGTGCCAAAAACATTCACTGGAGAAAAGATAGTCTATTCAACAAATGTGCTGGCAAAACTGGAAATCTATATGTAGCAAAAGGAAATTAAACCTCTGTCTCTCACCCTGCACAAAAATCAACTCAAAGTGGATCAAAGACTTAGGCATTAGAACAGAGACCCTGCGCCTAATAGAAGAAAAAAAAATAGGCCCAAATCCTCACCACTTTGGCCTAGGATCTGACTTCCTTAACAAGACCCCTAAAGCGCAAGAAGTAAAATCAAGAATCAATAAATGGGATGGATTCAAATTAAAAGGCTTCTTCCCAGCAAAGGAAACAATTAATAATGTGAGGAGAGAGCCTATAGATTGGGAGAAAATCTTTACCACATGCACCTTTAATACAACATTAATCTCTAGGATATATAAAGAACCCAAAAAACTTAACACCAAAAAAAAAATGACCCAAGCAACAGTGAACTTTCATCTGTATTTTGTAATTTTTCCAATTATTCAAAAAAGAAATGGACAGGTATTAATAACCCTGTTTTATAGATGAAAAAAAAGAAACCTATGGAATCAGTAATCTGCACAAAATTACACAAATTTGAGTGCCAGATTTGAACTTGGGCTCCATCACTGTTCTTTCTGCAAGGTTATGCCAGGTCTCAAAATAGTAAAGGCAAGAAACTAGAAGTCTGCATTTTCATAGCTGTGTCCTGGGCGTCTCTAAGTAAGTAACCTAACACTGCTTTCCAGAGCTTCATTATTTCTATTTGTCAGCTATGGAAACAGAATTTTGGTATTTTGCGAAAATGTTTGCTAGTGAAAAACACATTTCACACTGTGATGTACATATGTAATGGAAACAAAAGATTGCAAAACAATACTTACCCTGATGGTGTAGAGTGAACTCTGATATTTTCTGGTCCAGTTTGTATTCTCCATGTCAGTCACAATCTATTAACTAGATTTCATGACCCACTATTTCACTGCAATTTTGGACTGGATAAATGAGCTGTTTTCTAGTTCTCATATTGTGAGGTCCTACTGTCTAGGGTAAATTCATTGGATCAGACTAAATCTAGTAGTAGGAAAATTAGATTTTTCTAATCAGGGAAATTTGTTGATCCCTCTGAGTCACTGGAACTAATTTGAAAAATCAAAAGTGCTTTTGAGAAGAAGGAAAATCATAGCAGAAGAAAAACCATACACTGGCACCAAAATGCTCCCTCCCAGCTCCCACCTGACTCATGGAATCGTCCAGGCCCATTCAATGCTGTCAGTGTGAAAGAAGACGATTTAATAATAGTGCTGATGCTTTACATACAGATAGTAGCATTTTATTTTTTTCGAGTGTTTCAATATCATTTCAATATATTTTTTAAAAATATTTTTTATAGTAGATGAACACAATACCTTTATTTTATTTTTATGTGATGCTGAGGATCAAACCCAGTACCTCACATGTGCTAGGCAAGTGCTCTACCAACTGAGCTATAACCCTACCCCATTTCAACATATTTTGTGGAATGAAGTAGGAGGATGTTATTACAGCCTTTGTACAGGTTAGGAAACCAAGATAGTGGAGAAGTTACACGACCCATCCAGCACCATGCTTTGCACAAGGCTTTGAATAGATATTCATAAAATACTATTGAATGATGCTGCACAAATATAAGGTCACAGAACAAGTGAATAATGACAAGATCCAATTTCTCAGCTCCAATTTGAGTTCTTGCATCTACACAACACTGAGTTACTCCAGAAAGTCAACTCAAAAAGCATAAAGTCCTTCCTCCTTCTAGGTCTAACTGAAAAGAGACTTCAAACAGAAGGAGAAATTATCAAACTTTTGACATGTATACATGCATATATTTGTCTGTGTATTTATATATACCTCACATATATCTCAGTTTTTACAAATTACATTTTTATCTTGTTCTTATGTTGGACAACTTTCGACCATTTAAAATAGGAAACAAACATCGATGCCACTTCTACATACATGATTTTGCCGAAAGAGGGGAATTTGAAATTATTCTACCAATCGTAAGAGTCCATGATTCAATTGAAACATTTTTAAGATTCTCTATAATGATTCTTTTACAATCACGCAAATCCTGTGTGTCTTCTGAAGACAGTTCTTGGGAGCACTCATTCTTTTGTTCACTTTTTCAACCAAAGTAGCTGCCCATTTGAGTGCTCTTATGGGCAGCTACTTTGCAGTCCTCTGAGAACAGAGAGGCGAATAAAATATTGTCCTCGATGCTCCTGGAGAAGTTCATTACTCAGTGGTATAGAAAGACTTATGAGAAAGCCTCATGGTGAACAGCAGAGGGAGGGACAAATCCTAAAGAGGTGTGGCTATGACCCCTTCCTTATTTTTCCCTGGGGGAAAATTTGTATCTTCTGCCCTCTAAAGCCATTGGGCAGAATAAATACCAAACCTATAGAGAAAGCACAATAGGTTCACTCAGGAATGTAGACTGTCAAAAAAAAACAACAACAATTAATAGATTAGTAAACTTCAACTACACTAGTGAAATAAAAATGAGCACCGTAGCACTTGCTGATGGAGTCTGAGGACACTCCTAGGGAATCCTGAGGACACATTCAGCTACAGAAGTGATCACAATTCTGTTCACCTCCAGTCTCAGTCCCTCTAGTTCTCTTTTATTCCCACGTGAGCAATTTCCCCAGGGATCTGTTCCATTTGTATCCACATTTTTGTCTTGAGTTCATCTGCTTTGCAGGTGGGCAGGTGAAAACCACCCCTGCTGCTGCGTGGCTGCATGCACAGATCTGCAGTTCAGTGATGACAAATTCATCTCCCCATCTCATGTGTCGTTTAAAATGGAACCAGAGATAAAGCTTGGAAGAATCATGGCAGCCAATAATTTTGTGCTATCCACGAGAAGCTGACCTCGTTCATGTGGAGTTTCTAGGCTCTGTAAATCCTGTTTCAAATAATCACCCTCACTCAGGAAGAGTGGACTCAGAGAAATATGCCCCCATGATCCCTGATGCCAGCCCTGAAGTGAGGTCTAGCGGGAGGCTATCACTCTGATTGGATTATCTACAGCCCACAAATCACTCAGTATTTAGTTCCAGTAAACAGCAAAGGGTCACCACCAGGAGTCACAGCCATATGTAGAGTCTCATCATGGTAGCTTAAGTGTACGCAGCTGGCCTGATGTGCAGGCAAGTCAGGCAATGAGCTATGTTAGAACTTCCCAACTGGGGTACTGTAGTTTCTGTTTTCATCCTCCACAAGGCCCTGCAAACTGTGTGATTGTTCCTGATGTGCAAAACCCAACCGCCCACATGAAGAATTCTAGGGACACCTTCACCATGACCATTGGACCTAAAGAGTTCCTACTGGGAATGACAGAAGAAAAGAGTATCATGCAGCAAAGGGAATCCACACTGCTCAGCACACACCAGACACTACCATAAAACCTGAGGCACCAAAGGGATAGATACAAGGCCAGGCTTCTTGCAATCTTGAAGATGGACAAAAAGAATTTTTTCTTTTATTATTAAACTCATTGTAGTCTTTTGGCAATGGTCACCTGAGTCGGGGGGAACAGGTTTCAGTTCAAAAGAAACTGGTTGAGAGAGAAGAACAATAGCATTCAAAAATAAAGTAACTTTGAAAACATTTACCTTCTCCAACACTCAAGAGGGCTATTTGAAGAAAGGGCTTATGCCCAGTATAGATATATATTTTAAGCATTGATTTATAATCTTTTGGAAAAGAAAGTTTTCACCCAGGAAACATAACTAGGCTATTGTATTTGGTCTCAGATACACACACAGGGCATTCATCACAAGCTCCTTCAGCAAATCAATAAGAGTTTGCGGTTGCCCAAAACACCCAGCACATCTGAGAACACAGCACAGAATAGACTCTCAGTGAGCACTGGCTACACAACGGGGGGAACTCTGGTTTAGATCTGCAAGTTTCCAGAACCCAAGGAAGGTGCTACAAACTTAGGAAGTAGGAAGGAAAAAAAAGAAAAAGAAAAAAAAAAAACAGCCCAAACCTCCTGTGTTTTTTCATCAAAACCAGAAGGAGATGAAAGAAATATGGAATAGAAGGAACACCAGTTAGATCCCAGTACCACTAAGGTGGTTACTACTAATGGGCAAAACTTACTGGATGCCTTCCATGAATACTTACAAAAGTACTTTACGTGCATTAATTTAATATTTGCAATAATCCATGGAGCAAGGAATATTGTTCATCCTCTACACACTTGACAGAATGGGGAAGTTAAGACACAAAAGAATCGAGCAACTCGACCCCATCATACAGTAAATGACATCGAGGTTTCACTCCAGGCCAAAATCCTGTGTGATTTTCTAAGGCCTCACCCTGGGCAATGACAAAGGCGGTCTCTGGCTTCAAGCAGGGAAGGGGCACACCAGATGGGTGCACAGCAAGCAGATGGCAGGCTCTGAGGCAGCTGTGGTTGGGGATTCAGGACCCTCCAGCCAGTCATGCCCTGAAGGTATAGTTGTACTAGGAGCCCAGGGTCCTCATTCCTAGGTCTCTTCCACCAGGGCCTCCGCCTGGTCTCCTAGTGGGAAGGAGCTGGGCTGGTGGTTGGAGACACTCTCCCCAGTCCCACCCTGTGCCCAGGGCTTTTCTACTCCTAGCCCTCCCTTCTTCCTCCTCCTGCTCCATTAAACCATCTGCACCTTTTGGGGGGCTCCCTTAGTAGTGAGACAACCCTGTGTGGGTCAGTGCTGATCCCCTGAGCCCTGATCAGCATGCTGTGCCCTAGGAGAGAGGAGGGGAACCAAAACCCTACTGTGGCCCCTGGCTCTGGCTCTCCAAAGTGCACAGACTTACCCCTTTCACCTTGACCTAGACTTCATCATCTGCTTCGACAGCGGGCGGTGTGGTTCGGTTCTCTCTGCGGCCCAGCCGAGGAGTGCCTGGTAGAGGTCTGTTTCCTTTTGTTTTCTTCTTCTCCACGTTTAATGAACTTCTCACTAGATGAAACGAATGTGCCTGAATGCCAGAGGGAGGACTCTGGTAGCTGGCTCTGTCTTTCCTGAAGCAGCCCCCTGCTTGGGTTGGGCTGCTGCTGTTTGTCTTGAGGTGTCCTGAAAGTCATGGAGGAAATAAGTGCAGGAATTCCCACAAAGGAAGCTTTGCCTGTGCACAGATGCTGTGTATCTCAAAATTAATTTGTTTGCGAGGAAACTGTGGTTGGCAGGTGATGCTGGCTCCTTCAGCCTCTGTGCATCAGTACGATAAGATTTCATAACATCATCTTTGCAACCTGGGTACTCTGCGCTGCCTCTCAGGATCATCAAGGAAGCCTTGTGGGAATCAGTCCTGGAACAGGGACTTAGCATAGGTGAACTGGACAGAAAGAATTTAGTGGAGCTTAATTTTCTTTATTGATGCTGTATTAATGGAAGAAAATGAAACCAAGATGAATTTCTCTAAATGAAGTTCAACAGATGGACACATAGTCTTCAGAGATGATCCTGGTTCCGGTAAGGCCAACCTGCCACTTCTCCTAGCAGACAAATGGCAGATTTGACTTTACAGGTCGGTCAAAGAGGAAACGAGTATCATCTACCATTTATTGAGCCATTTTCTGCAAACCCTACACCCTGTGCTAAGGTCTGTTATGTCTCAACAGCATCTATTAATTCAGGGACAGAGACATTATTAACATAGTTTTATAAATGAGGTAAATATTGCCCCAAAAGGTTAAGCAATAATTTATTCAGTGCCACACAGCCTTAGAGATAAGGTTGACCCTCTTTTCATACAGCTCATCTCACTGTTGGAACAGACTTGTCATTTGAGGAATCAAGGGGTTATTTACAAAGTAATTATCCTGTGTTCTGCTAACCCCAAGTGTTACCCAATAGAATGGTTCAAAGTTCAAGCCCATGGTCATCCTTGGAGAAAATGGATTTCATCAGGAACCCCAATAATCAATCAAATTAATGCCCACCCATGCCCAAATAAAGCTCCAGGAAATGAAGAATTCAAATGCTTCTTTTAAAATTACCTTATTTCAAAGAGTGCAATAACTGGAGGAGATCATTCCTATCGAGAACTTTCAATATATTCATATCCTGGGGATTTTAACCTTCTGAAATAATGGGGAAAAGTCTAAATGCAAAAATCTTACATCAAGGAATTAGTCATAATTATAAAAACAACAAAAAGTTACTATAAACTTTAAACAATGGATTGATACATTTATATGTTAAAGTGCAGACAAATGACAATAAGATATGTGTTAAAATACAGAAAATATTTATAACATTATATGAAAAGCATAAGTCTGTGTTTGTAGGCTGAGCTTAAAATGTAAAATAATATTCATAACAACAGCCTGAAAGAGAAATCTCTAAAATTTGAACAGGTGTTCTTTTAGGATAGTGAGATTACAGGTACGTTTTTCCTCCTTACGCTAGTACGAGCGTGTTCTCTTTTGCTTTATTGAGCATATGTTGCGTTTAAGAATAGAAAATAATTAAAATTTCAACTGCAGCCGCAAGTTGGTTCTCCACACCAGCCCTCCTCAAATTGTCAGATGTACAGGCTCACCTAGAAGCCTGTTCAAAATGCAGATTTTGATCAAGTGTGGGGAGCCTGAGATTCCGAATTTCAAAAAAAACTGCCAGGTGATGCTGCTGCTGCTGGTCTGAGGACAACGTGGTGAGTTGGGTTTCATGCACAACAAATAAGAAGCCATCGCAGGGGCGGGGAGCTGTAGACAGGGGCTTCCCCTATGAATTCTTTCTGTAGAAGCCTGAGGCCGGGAGCTTGGCTGAAGGGACGACCTCTCCTGTGGCAACACCAATCTGCCCTTCTCAAGCTGCACCCTGTTCCCCAATTTTCATCCCCATAGTCCAGCTCATGAGGTTTTCTTCTCCTGGGTAACCTTCCTTTGCCCCTGTTTTGAAATTAAATTCCATTTGTTCTGCTCATGTTGGCACAAAAATTGTCTCAAGTTAGTTTAATAAAACCATCACTAAAACAATTTTCTTGAGGAGTGTAATTATAGAGCTAGTAATTAGACTCCTCACTAAATGAATAGCGTAGTTAGATTACATTTAGACAAGCACCACACACCCCATTCCGTTTTAATCACCCCTTAAATGCAATCCTGTTTGTTTGCATGAGAAGCCTTTTTAGATGGTAATAGCAAGACCATCACATGCACCCTTCTAAGATTCTGATACCTACAAAGTTGGGGATATCTGGCACCCATCATATCGCCTGTGGTGGGTGGGCAGGGCAGGTGGAGGGAGCTTCCTTTGGAGGTGATATTAGGATTCACTGTAGTGTGATATGGGTGTCTTCTATGGCCTCTGCCCAATTGTATGGCCCTGTCTCGTCATAAAGATGCGGGGTTCCAGCCCTATTTCAGCTCTTCACAAGCTTCCCTCTACTGTCTTCAGTTCAGCCTTTGACGCTCCACGTTGCTTGTGTTTGTACCCAGTTCATATCTTCTGCTTCTCTTTTGATCTTCAAGACACCCATGACTTTACCAAAGCACAAACTCAAATTTCCCAGGCTTGTATCAGTCTGCACCTGCTGCCACACCACTGAGGAATCTGGGAAGATTCACACCACACAGTTGTACTTTATATTCCAGCACCACTCAACTTCCCATGGAAGATAAGATGACTTTGACCTGTCTAATACTTTTCAGCCAGATCCACTTAGCACACCTAACAACTAAGAGTCCATCTTTGGGTGTTTAACACTGCGCATTCCTGGATTTAGATTCATCATGCCACTTAATTTGTCCAATAATTCCTGTTTCCCAGGTAAACATGTAAGTAAGGCTCAGAGTGGTTATGTAATTTGCTCAAGTTCAACCAGCTAAGAAATATGCTTTTCTGTTCTCATGCTTCGAAAAGGCGTGGCTCTCCTTCCTCCTGCCTCCCTCCAAGTTAGCAAATATTCAGGTCACAGGGTAAGTAGATGAATATCTCCCATAAGTTTTGAACAACCCACATTCTAGCTAAGAAGACCCATGCACCACAAGAGCTGTGTGGCCTAAAGCTGGAGAATCAGCAGAAGTTGGATTATCTGGTTTCACACAGATTGGTGGAGAAAGTGTGGGTGGGCTTAGAGCAGCCCTTTGCTCTCAAGATCCCTCTCACTGGTTCTTTAATGAGAATCTTCATTTCCTTATCTATAAAGTGAGAATGATATAAGTATGCCTCTAATATCTTAGGGACATGTGTGTGTGTTTGTGTGCTGTGTGTGTGTGTGCACGCATACAATATGTGATAAGGCATGTAAAAGCATCTTATAAAATGAAAAATGTTATCATGTGTAAATTATTATCATTATGACTTAACCAGATCCAGAATATGCATTGTTCAATCATCTACCGAGTTCATGTCATACCAAGGAAAAATAGTATTATATTATGCATAAATATTATCTGTGTTTATATTTAACTTATTAAAATATCATAGTCCTACAAGTAGGATGCTACCACAGATGTTGTAAGCCTTCTTTGACAATTTATTTTTGATCCTGGTTTCAATTTGCATGATTCCTCTTTCTTCTTTAGTAATAGAATCGCTCTGTTCTTGGCTGATTGATTCTGGGAATTTGCAGGATGCAACCAAACGATGACATATTTGCATTTTCAAGGCCTGAAATGTTCTTTCGGCTTTTAAAATGAGTTTATTTTGAGGATATGTATGACTTCTTGAACTAATGGCAAATTAAGTTAATAAAATTCATACCTGCTGTGGGCAATGATGATTGTATATCAAAGGGAAAATAAATCAAAGGCTAAATTCCACACTCTCTAATTGGTCACATTTCCCATTCATTTTGGTAGGAATACTTTCTGTTTGGGATTATCATGTTGAGGCAGAGAACAAACGACTCTCCCATTTAAGTTGCTTCTTTCTCTAGCTCCTCTCTCAGAAGTTTCTGTTGTTGACATTGTCTCCCTCCTCCTAACCAGCCACACAGCCATCAAAGTTTTCTTCCCACAACTGTCACTACACAATGTACACTCAGAACCTTACAATCTCATCTTCCTTAGGAAATATGTTTAACTGGTTTTTAAATGTGTGCTGATGACTTGTTAACAGCTATCACATTTTAAAAATGAACTTAAAGAGAAAAACTGGTAGAGAATGAGACCAGAGCCTGGAATCCAGGCATCTGTTCCATAAGGCCGCTTTGTACCCACACTCCAGCACTGTTCAAGTAGAGATAAAATTTCCCAGCCCTATGGCCCCTCACTTACACCATCAGGTACTGTCCTTAATGTAAAAACAATTCAAGAGAATTTTACAAATGATATGATCACAGGGCATGATGGCTCACACCTGTAATCCCAGCCGTTCAGGAGGCTGAGGCAGGAGGATCACAAGTTCTAAACCAGACTCAGGAACGGAAGGTGCTAAGCAACTCAGTGAGACCCTGTCTCTTAACTAAAATACAAAATAGGGCTGGGGATGTGCTTCAGTGGTTGAAAGACCCTGAGTTCAATCCCCAGTAACCACCTCCCACCCTAAAAAAGATACAATTTCTGAAACTATCTATGAACTTAGATAGATTTGATTTAGTATACATTTTCTGAAGACCATAAATCCAAATTCTTCTGAAGCTATGATAAGCCAATTAGGAGTCATGATATGAGTCAACAAATATTTTTATTAATGGATGCATATCTCAAATATGTGCTTCTCCTAAGTCCAAATTAGAATCTCTAGTGCCATTTCTATTAGAAATTTGCCCCAAAAGAGACAGACTTATGATTGTACAAGCAAGTCTATCTCATATTCTACTGCCCTAGAAATTTGCTAGAATTTAAAATGAGTGTTAGTAGCTTTCCAGCTGTTATTTACACCATATATCATATTAAGATTTACTTAGTTGATGCTTTCATAAGATGCAACATTGATGAATGGCAAAGTATGTAAAGTAATTAAGTACAAAAAAAAAGAAACTCAAAGAAAAAAAATATCAAAGAATAAGTATAGTCACAGATGTCATGAAAATAACCAAATAGGGAAACACATTGGGCCAATCCATATCAGGGGCTAAGAATATTTGGCAAAAATATTTCTGGCAAGTATACTATAAACAAGCAATCAGAGATCAAAAGTGGATATAATACTGGGCCTGGTGGTGCATGCCTGTAATCCCAGCTAGTTGGGAGGCTGTGGCAAGAAGATTATAAATTCAGGGCCAGCCTAAGAAACTTAGGGAGACCCTGTCGCAAAATAAAAATTTAAAATGTACCAAAGGTATAGCTCAGGGTTAAAACTCTTGTCTAACATTTGTGAGGTCCTGGGTTCAATCTCTAATACTGAAAAACAAAGTGAAAAATGGGTTCTCTCCAGGATTATAATTGAATTCAGGGCAATAAACATTCACTTAGCAAATCTTCTGTGGCAGGGTCTCTATATTTAATTTATTACCCTTGATCTCAAAGATTGATACCTAGAAAGAAAATTAGAAAAATGCATAGATAATTATAAAAATAATTTATAAGAAGGTAATTGAATAAAATAACTTATTATTAAGTTAGATGTGTGGGTTTGAATTCTACAAAGTCACTGAATTCTCTGTTTCCTCCATCATGTAAAGGATATTTTTTTTTGGTTTTTTTTTTTTTTATTTATTTATTTATTTTTTATTGGTATGTAAAGGATATTAAAACCACTTGACTACTAGGGCCATTTAGAAATATCGTATTTAAAAGTACTTTTTCCATGTTTCATTTACTCTCTGGAAATAAATTTGTGAGCAGGAACTGAAATGCTTAATGAATAAATGGCCGGATAAAGGAACATGTGAAAAGCGCTGCAGAAGTCCAAGACTGGGCGCCATGATGGAGAGAAGCCTAAAGGCCGCCTTCTGCACCCTTAGTATTCTGGGAAGGCTGGTTGGGTGGGAGAATTATGGGGGCATGAGGATGAAATCCAGAGAGTGCATCAAAAAGTTGATGACAAGAAAGAGTGGGAGAGAAATGTGTCTGTATTAAGTAATGTGGAACCATTGTTTCAAACAGGGCAGTGATCTTCAGAACTGTGTTTGAAAAAGATATGAATAATCTGAAAGTAATGTGTAAAAGGCTAATGATAAAGAAGGCAGAAAGGGTGATTAGGAAACTGGTCTATAGGGAAATAATAGGTCCTTGAGTGAGTGAAATGGAAGTAGTATTGGGATTTACCAGCAAGTAAAGACTTGCAAACAGTGCTTCATTTTGCTTGGATTTCATGGAAGCTGACCCTTATGATAATAATGATAAAGGCATATTTGTGCAAAAGTAGGTAGGAGCCATCTTCTGATGACTGGGCTCAGTATCCTTCTAAGAAGTTTGAGTTATCAGAGCTTTTCATGAACAAGGTGGATCTGGCAGTGTAAGTGAACTAAGAAGAGGCTTAACTCATAGAAAAGAACTGAGAGGGGCTTGAAGATGGTCAGATAGTTAACATCGTGTAGCTTCATTTACTTAATCTGTGTGGGTGGTGGGGAAAGATGACAAGGACACAGTGGGAGACATTTCTCCATGCAATTTTCATTTTAGCATTGGAGGCAGAATAAATATAACTGTATCTAAAATCCATGAAACTCATGGTCTCTGTTGCCAAGTTTTACCCAGGTAAGAAGTAACAGCCTAAAGTGATATGTTGACTGTGGTCATTGAAGAAAAAAAGAAGACTGTGATGCCTAATGATGGAACATACTAACCCCTTGACTGTCAGGATCAGAGTGGCAAATAATCAAAGATGACATCATATTGTATAGCTTGGATGACTGGAAGAATGATAGAAATTAAGAAGTCAGGAGAGTTGTTCAGTTTTGAACAGGTTGAGGGACATCTAAATAGAGAAAGCTAGAAATTTCATAGCTCCAGGAAAGGAACAGAGATGCGTATAAAGAGTTGGAAGACATACCATTAAAATTGCAGTCAATGCTGTGAGGGTGATAAATGTTCTGGATTTGTAAAGCAAGCCCTGTGATGGCTGATGAAGGAGTGGTACTCTTCAGCACATCCCTCTTTCCTGGGTTGTGTTGGAAACTGATGGAGTTCCCAGCATGGAAAGAACCTTCCCTCAGTTCTTTGTGTTTAGATGCAAAAAGGGAATGGACTATGATTCAGTTGATTTAATCAACGTAGCCTGTGAAACCAGATAATTAAGCCTCCCCCACTGCACTTCTATATTCAACCACTTTGTACCTAAATTACTCAATTTGTATAGCTATATTGATTAAATATCCAACTCCTCCACTTTGTGTGGGATGCAGCTATTTAAGTCTTAAAGGAATTTTCCAAAGAATTCAACCTGATTTAAGATTCTAATAGCATGTAAAATGAACGTACATTATCAGAGGTCTATTTTACTAAGACTATTTTGCACTTCTCTAATTCTATTCTGGGCATTGCTGGTCCATCTTTGAAAAGTTGAATATATTAAAAATAATTAGAGAGGTTGAAGCTGTAAAGATCTTTTCATAATCATTTACTAATATCAGAGGGAATTTTCATCAGATTAAGTGGAAAGAATTCTTATGTTGAAAGGAAAATTCTTTATTGTGAAAATGACTTAAGAACTATTTAAATCATATAGCTCTGATCAGTATACTGAAGCACAAAATTTCAGTTATTTTAAATAAGTGTGCAAGTTGATTGCTAGGAAGACTATTGTTTGCTTCTCCAAGATTCATATATATTTTAATAATGCGGGTAATGTTTCTTGGTAGAAGGAAAAACATAGACAAGAAGCCTGTGCTATGTTCTCTGAGAGCTTGGATGAGTCATCTGACCTGTTTGTGTGTCAATTTAGACTAAACTAAATCCATGTATTTCCAGTGGCTCCGATCAAGATTATTTTGGGGTCCAAGTGCAGTGGGGCACACCCATAATCCCAGAATCTTGGGAGGCTGAAGTGGGAAGATCATAGGTTCAAAGCCCCAGCAACTTAAGTAAGGCCCCTAAGCAAGCTAGCAAGACCTTGTCTCAAAATAAAACATGCAAAAGGACGGGGGATGTGACTCAGTAGTTGAACGTCCCCTAGGTTCAATCCTCCATACCCCCCAAAAAAATTGTCTTTGGAAGTGGTGGCATACTAAGCTTGACCTAAAATGGACCCTTTTGCTGCATTTATTTGTTACCCCTGAGGGATTCTTTTAAAATCAATGATTCTGTTGCTTTAAAAAAAATGTGTTTGTAAACTCTCAGACTAGATGCTTGTTACCCAAACTCTATTAAAAGGTGTAGGGTCCAAATTATCATGTCCTGGGAGCCTTAGGAATTAGTCTTGCTAAAATAGTACTTTTCCTGTAGACAAAGAATAATTATTAAATATGCAGGAGGGCCTGGGGTAGAGAGAGAAGGCACTGCACCCTATTGGCTACCTGCTCTAGGATGGCCAGCTGCAACTCCCTTCCATTCAGATCTCCACTTCTCAAAGAGTCTACCCTGAGCACTTTTGCAAATATTGCAGGCTCCCCACCACCCCAACCACATGTGCACACATAGAGTCAGTCTCTCTCTGTCCTCTCCTCTTTCTCTCATATTTTATATTCCCCTCTCTCAGCTCTATTTCTTATTTTTTTCCCACAATACCTGGCACCTCAAGGGAGGGAGCTCTGTCTCTTCTGTTCATAGTTGCATCCAAATTTCCTCTCATAGTGCAGGACTCAAATGCTCAAGAATTGATTTTTCCCATGATTCTCAGTGCCCATGGGACTCTCAAGTGGATTCTGAGTAACTGGGTGAAACTTTTAGACCAATTATATCTGACTGATTGGAAACTACCTTCACAATACCTTTTCTCTGCTGCTGTCCTCTTTTCTTCCACATGCTCTTTCCTATGAGCCCTTTTTTCTTAACATAGTAAGTTATATGCCAAGCAAATAATATTTGATCTTGATTTATGATGAAGATAACTTGTGGCTATATGACTAGTGTTAAACTTCCAAAGGGGACTTTTAGAATGTGACAATGACTTTTGGAACATCACAAGTAGGCAGAGTGAATGTACTGAGAAAGAGGCCTGTATTGAAATTAGTCTCTGCTAATATTTGACTCTCATATGCATTTTCCAAGTGGCTGGTGGGAAATAGCATAATATTGTGTAATGCATATATATTTTGAATTTGAAGAAAAGAGTAAAAATAGTTTCTGTGGTTTGCAATACTCAGAAGCAATAATTGGGCTGATGTCCCATAGCGCCAGGATTGGAGATTCCCATCCCATGGCCACACGCATGACACAGAGCTCTGCATGACACATAACTTCAGGGCCGACTCAGAGCAGTGGAGCAAATCTGAAACCACAATTTAGTCTTTGGCTCTTTTTAAATATGGCGACCCATGCGACTCCTGTTCATTATTTTCCATAACAATAGTGACCTATTATATACACCTATGGGGCTTTTAAAGTTTTAAAAAGTTAACTTACCAATTTTATTTATTTAAAATTCTTTGTTTCAAATAAAAAGAGCTACATGATAATCAGAGAAAATATTTTCAGGTTAAAAAACATGCATAACATTGAAAAGCTCAGAAAACCATAGAGAAGAATACCAATATTTCCATCATTCAGATAAATCTCAATAAATTTTTGGTATAACTTATACTTTAACATTTTTCCTATTGGCTCTTTCTATCTCTGTCTCTCTCTATTATTACATCTATAATATTATATCTACTGTTTTTGATTCAGCTTTAGACCATAAATATTTTCCTACACAATAAAAAAATCATGACAGCATCATCTTAAATGACTTAAATCATATTCTGTCAAATGGTGTACTTTACTTATTTAACCATTATCTCCTATTGCTGGATTTTTTTTCTGATACAATAAATTTCCTTGTACACAAATTTCCCTGTATACTTCTATGTTCATATAATTTCAGGTAAAACATTACCAGTCTTTGGTCCTTCGAATTGTACAGTATTTCTTTTTCCTTTGTCACTATCGTGCATTGTCACAGAGAAAGGCCAAATCTCACTTTTTAAGTTTTAAAACTCATAGCAAACACCCTAATCTTGAAACTCTGATGTTTTTGATTTTCAGGAGCAGCCTTTTTTTTTTTGAGACAGAAGAGCTTTTGTTATTTGTCTTGTATACAAAGAGTTAAACTTTAAAGGAATCACAGCACAATCTTCATTCCATAAAGAAAAGATTAGAATCAAATTTTTACCTGTTGCTCATTAATAGAGTGAAATTTTAATATAATGTGTTTCTTGTTGTGTCTTGTATATTTCATTTTGCATCAATTTTTTTTTTCCTGAAAACAAGCATGCAAGATTCATCAAACCACCAAAGGGGTCCATGGCATAAAATTACTTGTCTGGTTGGAACCTCAATGGTAGAAAGCAGGTGAGTTCTCCTTCAAAACTAAATACAGATTGTGGTGCTGAGGGAGGCATCAGACCATTTGCAAAATAGGCAGGTACTGGGGATGGATCTTTGAGAAGGGACTTTCCTCTTTTGTGTGTGTGTGTGTGTGTGTGTGTGTGTGTGTGTAGCTACATTTTAAAAACCATAAAAATATAGGAAATATGTTCTTTACTTTGTAGATGATAGACTAGCATAGCAAACTCAAGATACGCTATGTTCCTGAGCTGTGGGCTAGCACCGTCCTACAGTCCAAGCAGATGATGTCACGACACTTTAGAAGGATGCACCTGCATCTGAGTGGATCCTACCTTAAGAGATGGAGGGTAACTGATTAAGAGTAGATATGGAGGACTCTTCCACATGGGACAACTGGATGCCCTGGCAATGGACGTGAGGTAGACTGATGTATAGGGTGCTGTTTATCCTCATCTAATGCCACCATGCAGGGAGAGTACTGCCGGAAGACCCACTGGATGGAACATTTCAGCCCATATCATTGGGGAGAAGATGGTCAGAGGCCAATAGTGGGACCCTCGGGGCAGAAGTTTGCCTGGACACTATGCATTTGAGCTTGTCCAAGCACCCAACCCTCTCCCTCCCCATCAAGATCTGAAGTGTGTTACCAGAGAACAAAGGAAAAGAAGCCCTGAGATACAGGGGTCTAAGTTCAAGTGACAGAAAAGCAGAAGTGACAGGATTTAATTGAAATTGACTGGACTTTATTTGCTAATCTTAAGAGACATAGGAATTTAAGATCGATGCTTAGTCATAGAAAATAGAAGTTTTTTGTTTTTATGTTGCACACTTCAGTTTCATGATCTGTGAAAATATCATGAATTTAGTAAATTCCCTTCCATGTCAGTTATCTGGGTCAAATGATAAGAATTTAATTAAAGTCCTTTATATGAACTTTTATTTTTTTTTCCAGAAAGGATTTAATTATTCTTTCAATCTATAAACTCACTAGAACTATTATAATCATGTAAATATCTTCCAGTTTAATTTTTAAAAGCATAGTTAATTGATATATTATTTTGTCATAATTTTGAGATATTTGTATTTCTTCTGTGAACTATGTACTCATGTACTTTGCTCATCTTATTTGGGGGAATTGGTTCTTGTTGATTTAAAAGGAACTTTAATATGTTAAATATAAAAAAATTAATCATATTTGTTACATCATATTCATTTTAAATATTCCTTCCAATTTGCTAATAATTTAAATTCTCCTTGTGGAGTCATTTTACATAGCGAGTTTAAAGTTCTGAAAAATATATATTTGTTTTTATCAAAGCTTCCACATTATAATAATCTTGGCCATATTTTGTCATTTTCTATGATTTCATTTAAAAATATTTATTCTGTAGTTTTTAATTCATATTTAATATACCTAGAATTTATTTGGGTATTTCCTGTGTGATGAAAGGTGAAACAGTCAAACTTTTTTCAAACGTATGCTTTTTATCGAGTACATTTATTGATTAATTCTTTAATTCAGTTATTTTACAAATGTGAATTGAATGCCTACTATGCTCAAAGCACTGTGTGAGGCTATGGCTACATGATAGTCAATAAAATAGACAATTCTCTCCTTCATGAGTTTGTAGTTTGGTAGTGAAGAGCAATATTAAGTAAATAAATATATATTTATAAATTGTAATTTGAACTGTGAAAAGAAAGAACAAGGTAGATAGAGAATAACAGGGAACCAAACTTTGGGGGCAACAAAACTTTCCTTAAGAGACAGACATTCGAAGTTTCACTTTCCAGGTGCTAATTTTATGCACACATTAAATTCTGTACGAGGACCATCTGTTCTACACCCCTGATCCGTTTAAGCCAGCATCACACTGGTCTAAGTAATTGAGCTTTACGATATGTTTTAATATTTGAACAACTTCTTCCTCACTGTTCAAGTACTTTTCTGGTTTTTTTTCTTAGTGTTTGAAACCACTGTCCCAAGAAAAGATCTATGCTTTACCACATGTCAGTCATGACCAAAGAACAAAATGAAATCAAATAGAAGCCAGTGGCACAGTAAGCATGAGAGTTATTTTGAGATGTAAGGAGACTTTTATATCAGGGTGGAGAGGGGATTTCATTCCTCAGTTCACAGTTGACTTGAGATTCTCCTCCTCTGAGCAGTGGAGTTGCTAGAACTTTCTTCCCTTTTTCTACACCCCTTTCTCACGGCTATCTTCTTCCAGCAAACTGGATCGTCAGTCCTGCCTCCATTCCTGCCCACTCCCACCTGGCTTTGTTTTGTTTTTTCTCATTCTTCTACGGAACAATTAGTTTCTCCTGTCCAGTTTTACAAAGTCACATTTTCATCCTGATCGAGAAATAAAAATCCTCCTGTTTCCTTGGATAACCGTTCTTAGGGGAGAGAGGGGAGTCATAAACCACAAGCCACCATAAATTCCTCAGTAAAGAAATTCCCCAAATTCCCACTTTTCACAAGATTACTCTTTTTAAGAATGAAAGAATGGATTTTGATGACTGCTTGTTGCCTATCCAATGTCTGCTGGAATTTTCCCTGATTACCAAAACCCTATTTTATATGAAGCACAGGTACACTTCAATTGCCAGCTTCTCCTGCAACCAGGTGCAGCTATGGAGCCTATTTCTAGACCCTGAGCTGTGAGTAGAACTTCTAGACAGGCTGCTTTGTAGGAGATACAGCATGAAATGGCCATAATCATCACACATGGCTATACTTCAGACTTTAACATGTGAACAAACTTGGTCATTGATAAAGCACCATTTCAAGTTTCTATATATGTAGCTGAGCTTTGTCCTAATAGGTAGAAATACAAAGATCTCATGCATTCTGTTCCTAACCAGAAAAATTCCAAAGAGAGAGTGTATGGATCTCTAGAAACAGTGGTGGTGATTGTTATACTGGTTTTTGAAAAGCAACATAGAAAGGAAATCCCATCGAATTCTCCATAGCTCAGCTCTCTGTTTTTGTCATATCCAAAGTGGTGATGGAGAACACATAGGCTTTTTAATGGACTGCCTATCAGTTTAAGTATGTGGGTACAGTCCTATTTTAAATACATGAATAATGACCTTAGCAAAGATGTCAAATTTACTACCAGTGATGAATGGAAAAAGTGAGAAGACAGGGTAGATGTTGGGTCGCTCCCCTGCCACCCACCTAATTCATCTTCTGACCTATCAACGGTGCTACATTCAAAAATATTAGATGCCTAAACAATGAAGTCTAAACCCTGTGAGCCCAGCACCCAGACTCCGGCACAGCAGTTCCATCTTAGCTTGTTGACAACTTTCCTTCAGTGTCCCACACTAGCTTAGTGTGCATGGCACCACTTGCTACAGTGCCTTTTCAAGCTTTGACTTAACTGCTCTTGGACACAGCAATGCTCTCATTGCAAGTATCCATCCCTCCTTTCACACATACATTTAACAACTATTTATTAAACATCTGCTATTCATCAGGCAGGTCCTGTAATAGGTGTTAGGATTGCTCCAACAAAGTAGGTGTGGTTCCAATCCCTAACAAAATTCCACCAATATCTCCAAAGACTGAGTTCCAGTATTTCTCCATGAAATCTTCTTTACCCTCCAATTCTTCTTCCTCTAGGTTTCCTTGGATTCTTTTAGTCCTTTGCATTTTTTGTAAATATTGTCATCAGCCAAACAGTTTACTATCTACACATGCGAACTCTGCTGGAATCGCAAGAATCCAAAGATGACTACGGGGAGGGTTAGCACTATGATGTGAGTCTTCCAATTTATATGAATGTCATATAAATCTCTCCTTATTCAGTTCTTTAATTCCCATCAAGACTTCTTTGTGGAACAAATTTAAAAAAAAAAAAAGCAAGACTACTTCATGGTTTCAGGATCCCAGTTCCACAGATTTCTTAAAAATTTATTCCTAGATATTTAATCTAAATTGTTACTATTGCAAGTAATATGGTTGTAAGATTTCTTTTTTGTTGTTGTTGCAAATCTGTAGATATAGGTAATTTTCTATACTGACCTGCTATCCAGACTGTTAGAATAGATTCATTAAATTTGTTTGTAGATGTTTTTTGGATTTTCTCCATGTAAAATAAATTCATCTGCATAAAATGACTTTTAAAATTTTCTTTCTTTCAAGTTATTCTGCTTTTGATGTGTTTTCTTGCATTTCTGTACCAGCTGAGTGTCCCAGGACAAGGCTGGAAAGAGCTGGCAAAGGGCAGGCATTCTCATTTCTCTCAACTGCTCTGGGGAAAGCTTTCCCTTTGTCTCTCCTTCTTCCAATGACATAGCACTCCAGGACTTGGTGTATCCCAGGACCATCGCCTTTATTTAGAAGCTGAACTTTGACCTTGGTCTCCCCTGCATCTCCAGACCACAGAAAACTCCACCCACTTTTTCATGTTTGCAGCTTAACTTTTCCTTTTCCTCTCCTGTGCAGTTTCAGAAATCAGCATATGTGTGGAGGGGGGAAAGGAGCCTGTGTTGAAGGTGCTATTTTGTTATGCAGCCTGGCTCTACTTCTTGGAATTCTCTTTGATTGTGCTCTCCCTGAGAAGTGGTCCAGATATAGCCCCGATGCTTGATCTTGCTGACACTATGTAGTACCCCCAGAATAAAAGGCCACTGCAGATTCTCCCTTACCCTGAATCTTGGCCTCTCTACTTTGCATTGCTCAAGCAGTTCTTTGGTGCCTTTAAACTAGATGATATAGAAAATAGTTGATTTAGTACTAAGAACCTAGTTGTTGTTAGTATCAGTGTTGGTCTGTCACAAAAATCTCCATCTTAAAAGTGAAAGTCTCCCAACAAGTTTATAATAGCTGTTTTCAATTTTGTTTTTGATTTCAGTCTTTGGAGACCAAAAATGAAGCTAACCCTAGAGATGATCTGTGGGTGATCCTGGAGAGAAATCCTGAGCTTAATCTCTGAACTGAGAGAGCTATAGAATTAGAATGCAGGTTGAGAAAATCGGGTAAATTTAGAGTAGAACTGAAGGAGAGCGTATGTTAGAGACCATGTGAGCCACTGGATAACCAATTACTGCCCTTGGTTGCAGCCTTGACATTCCTTGGGTTGTCTAAACCATATAGAGAGACCATTGGCAGAGGTAGGGTACAGGCTTCATATAAATGTTCCCCCTCCCTTTGGCCATTTGAGTCTGAAATAGGCATCAAGAAAGCTAGCCAAAGTGAGAACCATCTGTTGCTACATTATTGCTAAAAGTAATTTTTCTGATCTGGATAAGTAGGCAAGATTCCTCTCTTAAAATTCTGTGCACATCTTATCCAGCCTTGAATACCTTTTCCAAACAGAGGAAGATTTTTCCATGAATCTTCCATATGCAAGAGGCTAGAACATTTCTACTCTAAAAGGATATGTTCTCCAATTATATCTGCCATGGATTATTTTGGCTACACTCCAGTAGTCATACACCATACACTGTTACCATTTGTCCAGCCTTTCTAAGCATGTGTGGTAGAGTGGATCACTTGGAATGGGTCAAGCTCAGTCTTATCCTGCATTTCTCAAGGGTGGGGAGGAAGCCAAATCATGGCTTCTGGATAAGACACAGCAACTGCCCCTTTTCATATGTACTCCCACCCCAGTCATCTTGTCTTCAACAAGCATCTTTTCACCTCTGTTAATATAGCTATGGAACAGGATCTCACTGGAGACTTGGGAGTGGGCCCCCTCTTAGGACTTGATGTGGACAAACCTTCAAAAGACATCAGATTGTAGACTGGGCACTTTTAGTAATGATGGCAGGAAAAGGAGAAAAGAAACCATGAAATGCTTATCAAATTTTTTGGGGTGGGGGGCAAGGAAAAGATCTCTGTTCACCCTCATTCTAGTGCTGTTTGATATTTCCCTAAATTCTGATACTTGTTCCCATGTTAAATCTTGTGCAAGTTTCCTTCTCAGTAAGAAAAGACTGGCATGAAAAATAATTCATATTCATAGAGTCGACTCTGATGAAAATAGTCCCTAGGGCTTCAGTGTGCTACATCGTGAATTGAAATGCTCTGGACGTTCAGGATTTGGACTCGTCTGTCTCCTGGGATGCCATTAATGGTTTATGCATATTAGGCTATTTTCCAAATTCTGCTCTTTTGCTCTGGAAAATAAATTAAGAAACCCAGTGGAGATACATCTGGAAGACTTTAAAAACTGGGGAAGATTATCATCTGGATGGGATGGTCTAGGGGTGATGCTGCTTGAATTTCGGACCAAGGGCTGGGAGAACTCTCCAGGCCATTTCCAATACTTGAATTTTATAATACTATGAATATCTAACCAACAATTCCCTGGGGTAGATATTTCGAAATTGGACATTATGTAAAAAAAAAAAAATTCAATTAATTTTTTTGATGTAGTAGAAAAGCCCTGAGCTGAGACTTTTAAAATATGGCTTTTTGTCCCAGCTCTGTGCCTAATTAGATGAATGACTTGGGAAGTCATTTAACCTTTATGGGCCTCAGTTTCATTACCTGTAAGTGAAGATTTGCTTGAAAATACCCAATGTCCCTTTGAATTAACCCCCTGCCCAATACAGTCTTTAATTCTCTTCTTTTCCATTTGCCAATTCTCTCTATCATCCTTTCTCATTTCCTTGACCTCATTCCAATGAAGGTCTTGATCTGGCTTCTCCTCTAGCTGTCTGGGTAACCTGATCCTGGATTCTCAGGATCAGGTCACCCAGCCAGCTAGAGGAGAAGGCAAATTATGCAAGATTTCTGTTGACAAAAAGGAGAGTAGTAATATTATCTGCCTCATACTGTGCTGTGAAGTTGAAATTATAATTACATGTAGATCACTAGGATCAGCATAAGTGTTGGCCAACATTCATTATTTCCTACAGATTGATTTTATTTATTCAAAAGTATAGCTGATACTTTTTATTCCTGGATAATGGGGGGTGGGTGTGTTATTTTCAAGAACTGCCTCTATTTATTGAGAAAAAATAAACCTATTGGATTATTGACTCCCTTTCTCATCTAGTCCCAAGTAGTTTATTCAGGTTTTCTGTATAGTCGCCCAGACTTGACTCTCTCTCCCTCTGTCACCCTTTCACCATCCTATGTGGAAACACATGGTGAATCATAAAGGACTCGTATGAATTCAGAGGCTCTGAACATAGGAGACAAGCACTTATCTTTAGCTCTCCCAGGGATGCTCTACAGGTTGGAATTATTGACTTACAAATACAGTCAGGAAAATACCAAGTCGTCCTATGAAACACAAGAAAGACAGGGTAACATAACTCTGGGCAACTAGATGAAAAATGTTTTTGGTGGTATAATTACATACAGCCAAATGCCCATCTCATAAGTGTACAGTTGTAAGGTCTTGGCAATTGTTTATACTTACATACTAATCAAAATATAGACCATTAACCCTAGAAAGTCTCTGTGCCCTTTCCATGGGCCTCCTCTGCAAGTGGCAAACAGTATTTTGGTTCTCTTTCTTTCTCTCTCTCTCTCTCTCTCTCTCTCTCTCTCTCTCTCTCTCTCTTTTATATACTGAGGGATTGAACTCAGGGGCACTCAACCACTGAGCCAGATCCCCAGCCCTGTTTTGTATTTTATTTAGAGACAGGTTCTCACTGAGTTGCCCATGGCCTCACTGAGTTGCTGAGACAGGCTTTGAACTCGTGATCCTCTGGTCTCAGCCTCCTGAGCCGCTGGGATTAGAGGCATGCACCACCCCACCCGGTTTTTTGTTCTTTATCCCCATAGATGAGCTGTCCCGTTTCTGAGGTTTTCATGTAAGACTACTCCTTTATGTCTTATTTCTTTCATTCTGCCTAATGTGCTACTTCAAGTATCAACAGCTCATTCTTATTAGTGCTAAGGAGTTAGTATTCTGTTATGTGAATATGTGGCCAATTTGTTTATTCTGTCCACCATGGATGGACATTTGGGGTGTTTTCCCTTTTTTGCTGTTATGAACAAAAGTCTAATTAACCTGGAGATGACTGTTGTGGAAAAGCTTCTTTTCCCCCTGGATTTGTAAAGATTTCTGTCACACAATTCTATTTTCTAAGAAATTAAAGAACTAAAATGTATCTCAAGGGCTGCTCAGACCCTCCATCCCCCATCAGGAATCCGGATCCTCCCTGTTGCCTGCCTCTGTTCAGAACTGCAGTTGTGCGTACCCACGCACGGCCACTGATGTTTCACACAGTGCCATCCTGTGGCTTGCTTGTGCACCTTGTTTTAATATCTTGTTTATTTCTTGTGAAATAGGCTTATCACCTTTCTAAGTAACACCATTTCCTATATTTCTTTATACCTTCCCATAGCAGGAAGCATCAAGACATTTAGACATATTCAACAAGTTTGTATTTTATGGTGGTTTTTTTGGTCAGTCATGGCCATTGGCATAAGAGATAGTTAATTTAGTAAAAAGAAGAAATAAAGATTCTCAGAGTTAGAAGAATTTCTCAAAATCCTAACATGGATGCAGTCTCCCAGGCAGTGGTATTTAGGAAATGTGTTGACTTAGAATTTTAGTGACTTTTTTCTTCCCATTTTAAAGGTATTTACTTCCCTTTGTACAACTGAAACACACTGTTTTGTGAACATCTGTAAAGTAACCATTTGGATGATCCTTCAGTGGATGTGGATAGAATCTCAGCCTTGATCATATTCGTTGTCAGAGCATAGATGGGGTCTTTAGTGTCTAGATGTGGTGTGCTATGTGTACGTCTATGTACATGTACATGTATCTGCACATGTGTATGTGCTTATGTATAGGATGTATAAGTGTGTCTGGGTGGTGTGTTTGAGTATGTGTGTTGTGTCTGTGTATGTCTCTGTGTGTATTTCTGTGCATGTGTTCATGTGCTTGTGTGTATGTGTGTATCTCTGTATATTTAGGGTGGTGTGTGTATGCCGGTACATACACATGCAAATCTGTGTGTAAAGTATATTTGTGTGATGCATAGCATGTGTGTAAGTATAGTTCATAGAATATAGTGCATATTCATGTGTGTGTCATGTGTCTATTTTGTGTGCATGCGTGTGTAGTGTATGTGGTATTGATATGTGTCTATGTGCATGTGTGTGGTTATTTTTGTCTACATATATGAGTGTATTTTTGTGAGTGTGTGCATGTATCTGCATGCATGTGTGGTATATGTGTGTATGCACATGTATATTCATGTAAAGCCTCCTTACATCTTTCCACAGATCCAAGAGATGTAGTTAAAGGAAGAATTGCTTGGAAACAGGAAGAAATGAATTTAATTCCTCAATGAAAAAATACCGAGTTCCACGGAGAATGGAGAGTTTTTCTCTGAGTTCTGCAGCATGGCCATCCTCCCCGGCCAGACAGCCTATTTTTGTATCAACTTTCCCTTTCATAACTGCTGCCTTAGTTGGCCTGGATCTACATATGAATATCATATTTTCTGTCACATTTGTTCTTCCTTCTTCTCTTTAAGTTTAATGAAAGCATGTAGATGAAAGCCTAAAATCATTTTAATAGCAAATATTTAAAATTTCTTCAGTTAATGGTAATGAATAACTGAAGTGTGTAGCCATGTAGAAAAGAAACATTATTTTTGAAATATTAGGTACTAATAGTAGTTGGTCAAATCGTTACTAATTATTAGAGTACTTAATTTAATGTTTAAGTGTTTCAATTTAGAAAGGCTTTTTATAAATTAATTCAAAATGTCAAGTAAGTGTAAAACCAAAAAAATTTGTTCTTGATTTTTATTAAACATATATAAAAATGTGGTTTTGCTGAACATCAACCAATAGTTAATTTAAACTAATGGCTATGTATTTTACTGTTAGGAATCAATACCTATTTATTGTAAAAAAATTGGAAGATAAAGATTAGCAGGAAGAAAAACACTTATCAACTATAGAAGCATTTCTGTAGGAATTATGGCAAATAGCACACTATATATATAATCTTATACATAGAAAGATATGTATAAAGTAAATACTAATATGTATGTCTATATGGATAAAAGTATATGTGTAAATATGTATAATACATAATATTTACTACATCTGTTATAGGTACAGACATAGATACAAAAATAAAATCAAACTGGGCACATACTTATTATTTACTTTGTCACTTATGAACATATTGACATATAAATAAATATTTACCTATGGGATCATTGACAAGAACTGAATGGAAGTTCATTCTATGTCCTATCTATACAAAGCCTTCTTCAGTAGAAATATTCAAGTGCTTCCAGTTTTTCATTATGATGAAGCCACATTGGAATTTTGCCACTTAACAAGATGAAATAATAAGGATCAGGTTTACCCCCTTATCTGAAACAACTAAAAATCCACTAAAAAAAATATATATATATATATATAAAACAATGATTTTTTCAAGTCACTGGACATCAAGGAAAGAAGGAAAGAGACAGTAACCAAGAAGGAGGGCCCCATCCATGGCTTGAGAGGGCCTCAAGACCACAGCTTGGGTGGGGAATCTGGGCAAAGGTGGGCAGACACCCTAGGTATAGGAGAACCAACAACCAGGAGACCAAAGTGGCAAGAGTTCACAGGACAGAGCAACCAGAGACCCGCAGAGACTCCCTGAACATTCAAAAGAGAGAGTAGTGATCAAAGTATGCATGTGCAGAAACGTCCAAGTCCAGAAAAGGAGCTTCATTCAAGGATTCGACGAAACTAGCTAGAACTCACACAAAGCCAGGACTTGTATCTGTTCCCTTTAGCCAGGCTGGAAAACCTCATAATTCACAGGGTAGAGTGTTCTGGAGAATCTTGCCTCAGCAAGACCAGACAATAATTAGTCAGATAGGACGAGAGGGGCATTTAGTGTGGGGTAAAAGGATCGAATTGTTTTCAAGTCACTAAACGATCCAGAATATGTATAGGGATCTAACATTATCAGCATTTTGAAACAAGGTAACATGTCTGGCTTCTAGTGAAAAATATCCAAGAAGGCAAAAAAAGAGAAACAACATGTGCAATAGACTTGTGTGTGAAGGGGAGATAGGGCCAAAGGAAGGCGTTATTCTCAGTGTGAACCATGTGACCATGTTGTTGGGTTCATGCACTGCTCAACTGTACTGAAGTCTGGCTGTGCTCCATGTGTTAGGAAGGTTGTGCATCAGCTTGAGTATATATCTTTGGGGAATAAGAAGGCACAGAAATTCTGGCTTCCCTGAAGGAGTAACACCCTGCCTCTTCCCTTGACAGCCACCACAGTACATTCTCCACTACCCCAACCTCCTCCTCTACAGCTGCCTCCCTGGAGGCCATCTTGCAGCAACTAGGTAGACAGACCCGTGGCTCATGTGCACCCCTCCCTTCTCTTCTAACCAAACAGTCATTCAACCTTCAGCAAATATTTATTGAGTGCTTACTGTATACCTTAGAATTATTTTTTCACTTGATACTCTAGGCAGCCATTACTAATCAATCAGAATTTGCTAATCAAATGGCAATTTTTAAAAGGCCCAAGAACTAGTGGCCATCTCTAAGCTATTGAAGGGCTACAACAAGAGCATCTCTTTGAGTTTTCTCCTCTTTTCTTCCCTTTCTGTGGGAAGGGTTGAAGAAGGGTGTATGTGTAGACCAGAGTTGGCACAAGTTCCTCTTCATTTGATGAGACATCTACACCAATCAATTCAGGTTCTAAAAGAAGGCAGTCTCTCCACTTTGGTACTATTGATCTTTTGGAATAGATACTTCTTTGTTGGGGGCCTGGGGAGGTCCTGTGCAATATTACACCTAACTCTTCCTTTCTCTGGAAAGGAAAGCATGGGGTGACTGCCACCTACCTGCCCTGTCAGTAAGACAGCAAGTGTCTTAACAAAGGGGAGACCTAAAGAACCAAAAGCCAAACCAAAGAAACCCTCTTTATAGTCATTTTTTTAGAATGTCTGAAATTGCAATTATAATTACTTTCCTTTTAGGTAGTTATTGAGAAACTTTTCTTCCATCAACAACAATAACAAAGACCCCCAAATCACACCTTTATGTGTCATACTATAATAATGTTCCAGAATTATCAAGTCACATTGGGATGCTCTTGAGTCATCCCATTTGGTCTCACATCCCGTGTCTCTTTGGTGCATGTGCAGTGGCTCCAGGGATTGTTAGCACCTAACCCCTTCGAGCATCCTTGAGTGTGAAGTCCTTTGCAGATGTACCAGCCGTTGACATGAGCTTTCAATGAGATGCGTCAATCTTAACAGATCAGAAACAGAAGTTAAAAGTCTGCTTATGTTCCATTATTTGAAATAATGATAAATCACCTCAAAATTAAAGAAAAAGAATTGATGTTCTTACACCCATTAAACAGCATATTTTTATTCTTGTATCCTGGAGGTGGCAGATGGTGTTGGTATCTATTCTCCCTATTTGCTTCCCTCTTTAAAAGATTCCTTCCAATCTTCCTCATGGCCTTGATGCTCAGCATCCTGAGGCTCACAAGTCAAATTTACTTAGGAGGGAGGCTCCCTTTTCATGAACTGGTTTCTGGATTTCTATGGTATCTAGGTACTAACTATCATGTAACAGAAGATTAAAATCTGCTATAATATTGACTATTGTCCAATAAATTTATCGAATTTTTAATTGCTTCTTACAGTTCACTTAAAGTATAGTCAATTTATGACCCTCCACAAATAAGATAAACCTAAACATTCTAGCAATTAAACTCATGTCCCCTGTTTATTTCCTGCGCCTATAACCTTAAAAACCATAGACATCATGACTTGGTTGGTATGGAGCTGATTTCCTGTGATGGTCCAAAGTCCTCCAAAGAAAAAAGAACTTCCTCTTTGTGAATTTAATGTTCAAAATAATGACTATTCTTGAGCATCCCGTACTAAGAAGTGATTTGCACTATGAAGAGATGGAGGTGCTCTCTCTTCTCTCGGCTCTTGTTTTATGGTTTTCCCCCATGTGAGTGACTAACCTGAGCCTGGGAAAGGGAGCAACCCTGGTGGTAACCTAAGCTTTGGTTCTGCCTTGGCCTTCTTAGTTAGGCATGGGTACACTCCAAAGGTGGGAATGATATGGGGATAGGGTGGCCAGTGGGGGCTATGCCACAAGGTCACAGTCATGTCCCCCAGTGCTCTTCTCAGTATCAGCTAAGGACCCAAACATTAATCACTCTACTTCTTCAGGCTCTTCTCCATGTAGAACCATTCTTGGCAACTGTAGGTTGGGGTTGACCCCAAAGTTCTAAAACACATCTCTAGTTTGAGTGTGTTTCTGGGTAAATCTCATTTAAGACAGGTGTCATGACTTGGCATGGAGAAGTGTGACTCATTCCGAACCCACAGTTTAGGGACACCTTCCCTTGTGATGTCAACCTGTCAGGTTTATTCAGTGTTTGACTATTATCATTTATTCATTCAATGAAAATTTTTGATAACTTATTTGCTTCTTAATATTTTTAAATGAATCACTAATTAAATATTTATGATTTAATTTATTCTTTATTTGTTCTTTTTCTTTATACATGACAGTAGAGCACATTTTTGACATATGAATACAAAGTGTATCTTATTCTAATTAGGACCCCTGTCTTGTGGATGTACAAAATGTGGAGATTAACTATGGTGTATTCATAGATATACATAGGAAAATTATGTCAGATTTCATTTTACTGTCTTTCCTATTCCCATCCTGCCTCCCTTCCCTTCATTCCCCTCTGTCTAATCCTCTGAACTTTGTGTATTTTTTGAGTGTACATAATGCTAAGCATTGGGAATGTAAAGATGAATATGTGACTGTCTTAGTTCTTGCTGAATTATTTTCCTAGCTTTTATAGACTATCACTTGAGAATATGTGTTTTATTCACTCACTCACTCACTCACTCACTCACCTGTTTATTTATCACTCTTAAGGGGTAGCTTTATGCTAGATTCTGGTAAGCTGCAGACTTTTATTTTGCTGAAAGGTAAATTCTGTCTTCAGGCAAGAGCTGAATTGTTCAGGACAACCAAGGTCATTTGGGAATGGTTGATGAGCTTCCAAGCATCTGAGGGAAGAACAGAGGAATGCTTACAGCAATTTTAAGCAGTCATGCCTTGTGGAGCATCATGTAACTTATTACTTTCTTTTTTTAAGAAAGTATTAGTGCAGTTCGATTGTTCACCATTGTTTTGAAATTGGATTTGTTTTTTGCAGTGATGAATCTCACTTTAAAATAGGTGTAGGGTGGGACTACAAGTCCCAAAACAGGTCCAGGAGCTATCTGTTACAGAGATAAGAGGCAAAATAAGAAATCCAGTTGCCAGTCATCTGAAACCCACTCAGCCTGAGGGACTTCTCTCTAGATCAAGTTTGGCATTGCATCATGGGAAAGGGACAAAGATAGTGAAATAAAATCACATCTGTAAATGTGTTTTCTCAAGTTCTTTGGGGGCATTGTTTTGTAGAAGTAGTTGAATAGAAAAAAGAACACTGGATTTGGAGAAAAACGCCCTGGCTCTTGTCCAGTTTTGCTGTGAACTAGTGGAGTACAATTGCTGATGCTCAAATTGTTGAAATGAAATTATGGTACAAAGTTCCTAAAACAGCACCTGGCACAAAATTAGGTGCTTCATCAATGTTTGCTTTAGCTATGTGCTTTCTGCACAAGTGAGTCAAAACTTTATTAAATCAATTTCTGTGCCTGTGAGGTGGGAAGAGCAGTAAGCCCCCAACTTACCTAAGGGAATCTCTGCAAAGATTAATTAAAATAATGTGTAGAAATAGACACTAAGCAGCAGGACTCTGCTTACACAACATTCAAGAAGTCCCCATATATAAACCAAGCTGAAGAGCTTAGGGAGCTGGGAGCTCCACACTCTGCCTTCCCTCTGCCCCTGGCTGCGTTTCAGCACTCACCCATTCCCTCGGTCACAAGGTCTAGGGAGGAGATTATGAACCACTGGTCTATGGGAAAGCATTACGAAAACCATAACCAGCACTCTGCACACCGGAAGCCATTCTGTAGATGCTCCACAGAACTAATGATCAGGATGACCCAGGTCTCTAAAAAGAGGTAAATATGTTCCTGCATAATTGCTTAAGGAGCAAAACTAATACCTTATTAAAAATAAGCAAAATCCCAAATGTATTGTTATTTAAACAGGTAGGCTTTGGTAATCTGGAAAATTCCAAAATGTAGAACAGTTTGTTCCTTTCTAACTTTTATATAAGTGAGGCACTTGTATAGAAAAAAATTTCCCAGTGATGTGGTATTTGGAGGTAATGGGTGGTCCTGACCATCAGGCACGTGCCCTCTCTACATGGTGCAGAGCTTGCCACCCTTGCTCAGCACCGCTCACTTGACTGCACCCACCATTTCTAGGTGTCCCACCTCCATTGCTGCCTGTACTACTTGGACACTTTCTTAACAGGTACTTCCTAAGATAACCAATACCTCCAAATTCAGAACCACCCCTCCATTCAACATATGTATAGTAAGTGATAATTTGGTGCTAGAATCTGTACTAAACGTTAGGCACACAGAAATGACCGACAGATTCACAGTCCTCATAGGGGAGAAGGAAATACAAAAACAATAATTATCAAATAATAATTGTAATAATGACAAGAGATGCAACTTGTGACTTATCTGCTTGCTTATGAGTTTAGCTTACTTACTAAAACACCTACCTGCATTTCATTATTTGGTAGCAGGCAGAAAAATGTGCCAATAAGATGCCTTCCCTCAAACAGTTGGATTATACTATAAGTATAACCCAGGCCATTCTTAAATATAGTTATGAAACTGATTTGGTAAATTAAAGGTTTTTACAATGATCAATTTGCATATTTTTCCTTAAGCTTCCTAAATGAGTCCATTTTCCAGAATCTAAGAATTATCTTCCTCTTCCCGAAGGCTGAATTTCAAGAGTTGCTAGGAAGATGTGACAGATGTTCTCTTGAACTGTTTCCTTCTGAGTAAACTCTTGAGGGCTCAGAATAGCTCACCCTAACCTGAAGGGAGATATGAATGATTGATTACATAGCATGCCATGCTAACATGCAGACTTAGTTCTCCAAACCCATCCTGTTCATCAGTTGTTCAACCCTGTAACCATCACTACGGACAGGAAAGAGTGACAAAACATCAAATCATGGCCACAGTTTGGGGAAGCATGTGCCTGTCTCACTTCTATCCAGAGGAGTCAGCTCTCGATATCTACTTAATGGCCAAAGGTTGGAGAGAAGAGAGGTGGCATCTGGTGGAAGGCCGACAATCTCCTACCCAGGGAGATTCATGTCAGTTGTTGTTCATATTCATGAGGGTTGTTTGTGTAAGCTCCAGAGACCCAACTTTGACTCTCTTCATATGCCTGGACAGGAGAACAGGCTTCGTGGGAAGAAGATCACACACTTCACACAAGCAAATTTTAACTCCACCCAGGGATTTCGACTTCTCTGTAGCTACACGGTGATGTGGGTAACAGAACTGTTTGCATATAAAGGAGATACAGAAGTTTGGAACTGAAATCTGCTCTCAGGTTCTGTTCAAAAACTTAACACCACAAAAAAAAAAAAAAAAAACTATTGCCAGGCAAAAAGTTACTGATGGCAAAACTTAAAAATTCAAAGATGACAACAGTCTCTGGAGTTTGATGAATTCACTGTTATGCTGGAAAGCAATGAGTCCTGAGTCCTTTTTTTTTTTTTTCTTGTGATCTTCTCTGGAGATTTTTTCAAATTATTGAGAACACATGAAAGAGTCTCCTCTGCTATAACACAACTCCAGAAGATCAGAGGCTTTGTGGATCTTGCTCATTACTGTCTCCCCATTCAGAATCTGACACTCAGTAAGATGTGAAGAAATATTTCAGTGCATGAATGAATGAAGGAATGGTGGGTGGATGGCCTCCTATAGGGTTAAGACTGCCTGACTACTATCCTATGAGCTGACATCACAGGGACTTCCTGCAATGCCAGACACTGTACTAAACACTTTATTTCTATCACCTCTTTTAATGAGACTTCTTAAAAAAAAAATCTTTGTCTCTTTTAAAATACCTGATAACTGGGCAGCAGGGGCAGCATTCAACTATTATCCAACATACAAAAAAGAACTTTGCAGTTTTGTCTTCTAGGCTACAGCTCCCTTTGCCCACCCCAGAACAATCTGTGAGTCCATAGATTGGGTTTCTTTGGAAGTTAGAGAATATCTTTCGGATCTTTATATCTTTTGCATCTTTACATTTAATATGCACTTAATATGAAGTGCTTCGTAGTACTTGACACATAAAAATGACTTAGATTAAAATTTTTTAAAAGTGTCATAGAATTCATATGGAACTTTTTGTACTGGGCAGAATGGTATAATACTGGTAACTGGTTCTAAGGTAAGAAGAATGTGAGTGAAGAAACAGCACATAATTAACAACTCTATTTATCTGTTGTCTCTTGTCCCTGTGACTAATTTATCTTTCAGTCCATTCGGGTTTCTACCAGTCTGTTTTTTCCTTCTTTATACCTACTCACCTATTGTCTATCTGGTTCTCTATCTGTCTGCTCATAATATTGCTGAGCTATATGATGAAGAGCATCACATTTTTAAGAAAGCGCCTTCCTCTGTCAATGCCTGGGTTGGAGAAGCTTCCTCTCCATCATTTGTTTCACGGCACATGAATCTATCCATTTAGCATCTGAATGGGTAGTGAGGGTAGCCAGGGTCTGGGAATAAAATGTTTACTCCCCCCTGAGTGTTCTTTCTTCCTAGTGCTCAATCATTGAAAGATGTCCACCCATACTTTGCCTCCACCTCAGATTTATTACAGTTGAGGACACACTTTTTTTTCCTGCCACTTGTGAGTCCTGAATCTCCAGAGCATCACATTGGATGTGAATTGCTTTCATCTGTACCCTCTGGTCTTTCCTACCACCGTAGGACTGGGGAGGCTCTTAGAGAAGGCAGACCATAGCAAGACAACTCGGGAGAGCTCTGGAGAGCAGAGGTCATCCAGAGGAGGGGCACAAGACAGTGAGGGCCACCTGCAAAGGACTCTGTATGTTTTAAAGTTTTCATAGGGCCCTGGTGGTGATACTGGCTCCATTCCCCTCTTAGTGAGCTCTGGAGCTATAGGCACCTTGTTCCAAAGATAACAAACTTCACTGGAAGACTTTTCAAATCTAGTCAGGGCCCTGTGATCTCTTTGGGGACAACATATGCAATGAGAGTGAGGAAACAGCACGGCTCTGTGACAGTAACCAAGGCTCTGAAACAATGCAAAGGAAACAGAGAACAAGCAGCCTAGTCAACGTGACATGGGAAGACAGGCAAGACCCTGTGGAGTTCAAAATGAGTCAGAATCGCCACAGTCAGTATTTCCACCGGCACTAACATAACCAAGTTCCTTTGATGGACTTTTGGAAATATTCAATAGAATCTTAAGTATGTATGCAAGTAAACTGAGAAAAAAAAAGTTATCTATTATTCCTCCGAGAGAGCAGTCGGAATGAATTCAGAGCTTTTCTAGACAGATTGTAAATCCGCTGGGTAATTATCTCACTCCGATAACTATCAAATTTCAGAAAATAAAGAGCATTAGAAACTGCCATGTTAAATCATAATTTAGCCAATTTTGGGTATATTTGTTTCCTTGGGCTGCCACAGCAAAGTGACACAGACTAATGGCTTCAACAGCTGAAGCAGAAAGCCAGAAGTCAGAGAGCCAGGCATGGGCATGGTTGATTTTTTTCTGAGGGCATAGAAGTAGAATAGGTCCCACGCCTCTCCCTTAGCTTCTGGAGATTTGCTGGCAATTTTGGCCTCTGCAGGCTGTGGAGGCTTCACCTATTGTCTGCCTTTGTCTCCACATGAGATTTTCCTGTGCGCATGCCCAAGTCTATCCCTTTCATTAGGACACCATCTGTAACTAGATCAAAGGCCATCAATGCCCACTTAGAGCAAACCTTTAATCCAGTAGGTCTTCACCTTAACTAATTGTATCTGCAACAACCCTATTTCCAAATGAGGCCACTTTCTGTGGTATTAGAGGTTAACATTTCAATTTAGGAATTTGGGGAGAGACATAGCACAGTCCTTCACCAAGGGAGTTCATATTTTAGAAATTGCTGTTTTAAGGTGAATCCTGAACCTCCCTTCCCCGATATGAACTCATTTTGGTAGAACTTTTGCTCTGAACCCCAGACTCACAGTTTTCATATTTATAGGAAAGGCCATTGATCAAAATTTGCCACAGACTGAGTCATACAGGTATAAATGAATTATTCAATAATTTATAACTGGTTCCACTACATGGTTATTATTATAAGACAATCAAAACAAGGCTAACACCTACTTTCTAAGAATTTTGGGAATTCATAAACATTTTATCAATTTAAGATTAAATGCTTGTGTTAGTTCCCACCCCCCCCCCACCGCCCGTCCATTCTAGGAATTGAACCTAGATCCTCAGGCATGTTAGGTAAGTACTCTACCCCTGAGCTATACCTCACACTCATGATGATGATTTAAAAACCTTTCCTCAAAAACAAATAATTTTGACAGGGCATGGTGGCACACACCTGTAATCCCAGCAGCTCAGGGGGCTGAGGCAGGAGAATTGCTAGTAAAAAGCCAGCCTCATTAATTTAGCAAGTGCCTAAGCAACTCAGGGAGACCCTGTCTTTAAATAAAATATAAATAAAAGGGCTGTGGCTGTGGCTGTGGCTCAGTGGTTAAGTACCCCTGGGTTCAATCCTCATTACCTAAAGGAAAAAAAAAACAGCAAATAATTTTGTGTTCCATTTTTATAAAGAAAAATAGAAAAAAATTAAATGTTTAAATCAATATAAGAACCAAAGTACTTCAAGTATCCTTACAAATAATGACATTCTCTTCCCAAAGATAATTATGTAAAAGTAGATAGGTCATTTTATTTCTTTGAATTGCTCTTGCAATAAAAACAGTCTTCTAGGTTAAAACTGCTCAAGTCTGAACTGTTATTTTTCTGAACATTTTTTATTTTGTGGTATGAAAAATTAAATTGATTTGACTCAACTTTGGTAACAAGAGGTCGCTATGAAATGTAATCCACAAGCTCTGTTGACTGAAACATCTCCAGCCTCAAGAAGACCCTGGTGTATTTGAACAGCCCATGAAACTGTCGGGGTGAAGAGTTTGGTCCACAATGAGGTTTATGTAAGTCACTGCATCAGGGCCAGAGCACAAAGATGAGCATTTATTAATGACTGAAAACAAATATGGTCAAAGAATAGGACTAGAGTATAATAGAAAAAAACATCCATATTCCTCAGAAAAGAATCCATAGAAGCAATTCTTTGGTTCAGATAGATGTATCCCAAGAAAGAATTAAAGATACCAAATAATTCCTTCATACTGAAAACTAAAGGCAACTAATAACTTTATATTTTATTAAAACACAAAGAATATAATCTAAATCCTTGTATCTCAGAAATAAAGTGGGACTCTATTGGGCAGGAATTTAAAAATGGCACAGAAGGGATGGTTTCTTTCTGTTCTGTGATGCTTGGGGCTTTTCTGAGAAGACTCAAATGCTAGGGGTCACTGAAGTGTTGAGAGCTAGAATTACCAGGAGACTAAGACATCTTCACTCCCACACCTGTCTCCTGTGTTGGATGACTCAAGGCTGGATTCAGCTGGGACTATGACAAGACTATCTATACATGTCCTCTCTGTGTGGCTTGGACTTCCTCATGGCACAGAGGCCTTGGGTAACCAGACTTTTTACATGATAGCTTAGGGTTGAAGAACAAATGTTCTGGCAGATGAGGTGGAGTTGCACCATCTCTTCTGATCTAGCCTTGGAAGCCAGGCAATGACACTTCCGCTGCATTCTATGGGTTTGATAGATCCCTAAGGCAAGCCTGTATTCACTGAGCAGAGAGGAGCAATTTGGGGTGCCATTTCTTAATGGGAGGAAAGTCAAAGAATTAGTTGTCATCTTTCAAAAATAAGACTAATTTTTTCCAAGTATTTCCCTTTTCTCACTAATGGACAACTAATGTTATCACTGGATAAAAAAGAAAAATATTGAAACTGCTGTGTTTTTCTAGAATGATAGTATCACAATAATCGCTTAGTCTGAATGGCCATTCCTGTAGTATCTGAACAGAGTTTTTGACAGTATGGTGTCTGGGGCTGGTAGGAGTCACAGAGGATAGAAAAATAAATTCATAAATCATCTCCTTCTCCAAATTAATGAAAAATACTTTTCAAAAGGTCCCTTTTCAATCTCAAAATGCATACCAAAACCAAAAATTTTTTGAGCAAGCCAATTTTTGCACAAGTTTTGCATGCTTCAAATAAAGCAAAACAAGTTTCTATCCAAAATACTTTTGAGAGCACTTAACCTTTTCCTTTTATTTTCGTTTGCTTTTCCTAATACTTCTTCAAATGTTCCAGAATTTTTTAGGCATTTAACATTGTATTCTTCTTTTTTTCCCCTGGCAGAATAACTTTCAAACTTTCTACAATGAATTTCAGTAAGATATATTAGCATATTGGGGTAATTAATGAAGGTAGAATGTGATGATCATTACTATCCAAACTAGATGTATGAAGACACAAATTGGTGTGAATATACTATGTATACTACCAGAGATATGGAAAAATTGTGCTCTCTATGTGTAATAAGAATTGTAATGCATTCTGTCATATATAAATAGAAAAAATTTACATTAAAAAGACTTATTAGCAAAACAGATACAAAGACATGTTTATACACTATACAAAACTGTTCTTCTCAGGTTGAGAGGCAGCCAACTAAGCCATGGCCTATAGCTTACTACTTTTTGAAATAGTTCTTTTAAAGCTCCCTTGTAAGTGAGTAACATTTTTTAAATTTATTTCTGAAGTAAAAACTTTAATTTAGTTTTAAACTGTTTGATTTTATTTTGAAATGCAGGTTTTGTATTTCAAGATGACTTAATAGTTTCAAGTACAGAAATTATTGCATTTTATAAACTTAGTCTGTATTTTTCTTAATACCAGTTACATTTTATAAGGCAGAGAGAGAAATTTGGAGAAAATAATAAAAATGATCAGACTGCTTTTATATGTAAATCAGATATTACTTCCACCCCCTTCTAAAAAATGCTGGGAGGTTGTATTTTAAAACCAGAATATAGGTAATTACTTTATATTTTTTCTTCCATTAAAGAAAGAAACTTTGCTTTTTTAACTCTAGTTGAATGATGAAGATAATGATGTGATAAAGATGCAGAGGGATGAAAAAGTATTTTTAGGAAGCAAGTAAAGTTGTTATCTTTCTTTGTGACTTTTCAATGGCTCTGAGATATCCTTACAGACTTAATCCCAAAGGGAATTAAATTCTGCAAAGGAAATATCCACAAGACTGTCAGACTTTCTATTCTAATTCTAGACAGAGTGCTCCAAGGAGCACCACGGGGTAAGCAGAATTTGCTTTCATCATTTGTTGTCCCCACTCTCCCTGTCCTGACTTTGCCCATTCACTCTGACAATGAAGGGCAGAAACTTTCTCTACATTTACTCCCACCTTTCATTTATACCTTACTTGTACCCAAGCAACACTGATCTTAGAAATTAGGTAAATTGAGTTTTTTAAATGACATTTTTATTTTAATTTTATTTATTTATTTATTTATTTTTTGCATTTTTTACTTCTTTTTTTTTGGTTGTTCAAAACATTACAAAGCTCTTGACATATCATATTTCATACATTAGATTCAAGTGGGTTATGAACTCCCATTTTTACCCCAAATACAGATTGCAGAATCACATTGGTTACACATCCACATTTTTACATAATGCCCTATTAGTAACTGTTGTATTCTGCTACCTTTCCTATCCTCTACTATCCCCCCTCCCCTCCCCTCCCATCTTCTCTCTCTATCCCATCTACTGTAATTCATTTCTCTCCTTGTTTATTTTCCCATTCCCCTCACAACCTCTTATATGTAATTTTATATAACAATGAGGGTCTCCCTCCATTTCCATGCAATTTCCCTTTTCTCTCCCTTTTCCTCCCACCTCATGTCTCTGTTTAATGTTAATCTTTTCTTCCTGCTCTTCCTCCCTGCTCTATTCTTAGTTGCTCTCATTATATCAAAGAAGACATTTGGTATTTGTTTTGGGGGGATTGGCTAGCTTCACTAAGCATAATCTGCTCTAGTGCCATCCATTTCCCTGGAAATTCCATGATTTTGTCATTTTTTAGTGCTGCGTTATACTCCATGGTGTATAAATGCCACATTTTTTTTATCCATTCATCTATTGAAGGGCATCTGGGTTGGTTCCACAGTCTAGCTATTGTGAATTGTGCTGCTATGAACATCGATGTGGCAGTATCCCTGTAGTACGGTCTTTTAAGGTCTTCAGGGAATAGTCCAAGAAGGGCAATAGCTGGGTCAAATGGTGGTTCCATTCCCAGCTTTCCCAGGAATCTCCATACTGCTTTCCAAATTGGCCGCACCAATTTGCAGTCCCACCAACAATGTACAGAGTACCCTTTTCCACACATCCTCACCAGCACTTGTTGTTGTTTGATTTCATAATGGCTGCCAATCTTACTGGAATGAGATGGTATATTAGGGTGGTTTTGATTTGCATTTCTCTGACTGCTAGAGATTGTGAGCATTTTTTTCATGTACTTGTTGATTGATTGTATGTCCTCCTCTGAGAAGTATCTGTTCAGGTCCTTGGCCCATTTGTTGATTGGGTTATTTGTTATCTTACTGTCTAATTTTTTGAGTTCTTTGTATACTCTGGATATTAGGGCTCTATCTAAAGTGTGAGGAGTAAAAATTTGTTCCCATGATGTAGGCTCCCTATTTACCTCTCTTATTGTTTCTCTTGTTGAGAAAAAACTTTTTAGTTTAAGTAAGTCCCATTTGTTGATTCTTGTTATTAACTCTTGTGCTATGGGTGTCCTATTAAGGAATTTAGAGCCCAACCCCACAATATGTAGATTGGAGCCAACTTTTTCTTCTATCAGATGCAGAGTCTCTGATTTGATATCAAGATCCTTGATCCATTTTGAGTTAACTTTTGTGCATGGCAAGAGGAGAGGATTCTGTTTCATTTTGTTGCATATGGATTTCCAGTTTTCCCAACACCATTTGTTGAAGATGCTATCCTTCCTCCATTGCATGCTTTTAGCCCCTTTATCAAATATAAGATAGTTGTAACTTTGTGGATTAGTCTCTGTGTCCTCTATTCTGTACCATTGGTCCACCTGCCTGTTTTGGTGCCAGTACCATGCTGTTTTTGTTACTATTGCTCTGTAATATAGTTTGAAATCTGGTATCGCTATACCACCTGATTCACACTTCCTGCTTAGAATTGCTTTTGCTATTCTGGGTCTTTTATTTTTCCATATGAATTTCATGATTGCTTTATCTATTTCTACAAAAAATGCCATTGGGATTTTGACTGGCATTGCATTAAACCTATAGAGAACTTTTGGTAATATCGCCATTTTGATGATGTTAGTTCTGCCTATCCATGAACAGGGTATATTTTTCCATCTTCTAAGATCTTCTTCTACTTCTTTCTTTAGGGTTCTGTAGTTTTCATTGTATAAATCTTTCACCTCTTTTGTTAGGTTGATTCCCAAGTATTTTATTTTTTTTGGATATTGTGAATGGAGTGTTTTTCCTCATTTCTGTTTCAGAAGTTTTGTCGCTGATATACAGAAATGCCTTTGATTTATGCGTGTTGATTTTATATCCTGCCAATTTGCTGAATTCATTTATTAGTTCTAGTAGTTTTTTTGTAGACCCTTTTGGGTCTTCTAGGTATACAATTATGTCGGCCACAAATAGTGATAATTTAAGTTCTTCTTTTCCTATTTTTATGCCTTTAGTTTCTTTCACCTGTCTAATTGCTCTGGCCAGTGTTTCGAGAACTATATTGAATAGAAGTGGTGATAGAGGGCATCCCTGTCTTGTTCCAGATTTTAGAGGGAATGCCTTAAGTTTTTCTCCATTCAGAATGATGCCAGCCTGAGGCTTAGCATAGATAGCTTTTACAATGTCGAGGTAAGTTCCTGTTATCCCTAGTTTTTTCTAATGTTTTGAACATAAAGGGATGCTGTACTTTGCCAAATGCTTTTTCTGTGTCTATTGAGATGATCATATGGTTCTTATCTTTAAGCCTATTGATGTGGTGAATAACATGTATTGATTTCCGTATATTGAACCATCCTTGCATCCCAGGGATGAATCCTACTTGATCATGGTGCACAATTTTTTTGATGTGCCTTTGTATCCAATTTGCCAGAATTTTATTGAGGATTTTTGCACCTAGGTTCATCAGAGATATTGGTCTCTAGTTTTCTTTATTTGAGGTGTCTTTGTCTGGTTTCGGAATCAGGGTGATGTTGGCCTCATAAAATGAATTTGGAAGAGCTCCCTCTTTTTCTATTTCCTGAACTAACTTGAAAAGTATTGGTATTAATTCTTCTTTAAAGGTTTTGTAAAACTTCGCTGTATACCCATCCTGTCCTGGGCTTTTCTTGGTTGGTAGTCTTTTGATTGCTTCTTCTATTTCATCCATTGATATTAGTCTGTTCAAATTGTGTGTATCCTCCTGACTCGGTCTTGGCAAATCATATGACTTAAGAAATTTATCAATGTCTTCACTATCTTCTATTTTATTGGAATATAGGTTTTCAAAATAATTTCTAATTGTCTTCTGTATTTCTGTAGCATCTGTTGTGATATTGCCTTTTGCATCCCGTATGTTAGTAATTTGAGTTCTCTCTCTTCTTCTCTTCGTTAGCATGGCTAAAGTTCTGACGATCTTATTTATTTTTTCAAAGAACCAACTTTTAGTTTTGTTAATTTTTTCAATAGTTTCTTTTGTTTCAATTTCGTTGATTTCTGCTCTGATTTTAATTATTTCGTGCCTTCTGCTACATTTGCTGTTGTTTTGCTCTTCCTTTTCTAGGGCTTTGAGATGAAGTGTGAGCTCATTTATTTGTTGGTTTTTCCTTTTATTGAGGAATGACCTCCAGGCGATGAATTTCCCTCTTAAAACTGCTTTCATTGTGTCCCATAGATTCCCATATGTTGTGTCTGTATTTTCATTTATCTCTAAGAATTTTTTTATTTCTTCTGTAAACCATTGATCATTCAGTAACATTGCTCATTTTCCATGTAATGTAGAATTTTTCCTTTCTTCTTTTATCATTGATTTTCGGTTTCATTCCATTATGATCAGATAAAATGCATGGTATTATCTCCACCCCTTTATATTGACTGAGAGTTGCCCTATGACATAATATATGGTGCATTTTTGAGTACAATCCATGTGCTGCTGAGAAAAAAGTATATCCACTTGATGATGGTTGATATATTCTATATATGTCAGTTAAGTCTAGGTTATTGATTGTGATATTGAGTTGTATAGTTTCTTTATTCAACTTTTGTTTGGAGGATCTGTCCAATGGTGAGAAAGGTGTGTTGAAGTCACCCATAATTATTGTGTTGTGGTCTATTTTATTCTTGAACTTGAGGAGAATTTCGGAGCACCATTATTTGGTACATAAATATTGATAATTGTCATGTTTTGTTGGTGAATGGTTCCTTTTAACAGTATATAATGTCCTTCCTTATCCCTTTTGATTAACTTAGTCTTGAAGTTGATTTTGATATGAGGATGGCCACCCCTGCTTGCTTATGAGGACCATGTGCATGATATATTTTTTCCCAACCTTTCACCTTCAGCCTGTGTATGTCTTTTCCAATCAGATGTGTCTCCTGGAGGCAGCATACTGTTGGATTTGTTTTTTTAATCCATGTTACCAGCCTGTCACTTTATTGAAGAGTTTAAGCCATTAACGTTTAGAGTTACTATTGATATATGGTTTGTACTGCCAGCCATGTTTGATTATTTATCTTTTTTTTTTAATTTAGTTTGTTTCTCCATGATTAGCTTTCCCCCCACCCTCTGTCTTTACTGAGGCACTTCCCACTGATAGTTTTGGTTATTGTTTTTCATTTCTTCCTCGTGTAGTGTTTTGCTCAAGACGCTTTGCAATGCTGATTTTCTGGCTGCAAATTCTTTCAACTTTTGTTTATCATGAAAGATTTTTATTTCGTTGTCGTACCTGAAGCTTAATTTTGCTGGATACAGAATTCTTGGTTGGCATCCATTGTCTTTCAGTGTTTGAAATACGTTGTTCCAGGATCTTCTCGCTTTCAGCATCTATGATGAAAATTCCATTGTTAACCTTATTGGTTTACCCCTGAATGTAATCTGCCTCCTTTCTCTTGTAGCTTTTAATATTTTCTCTTTGTTTTGTATATTGGATGTCTTCATAACAATGTGTCTTGGCGTTGGTCTACTGTGATTTTGTGTGCTCGGTATTCTGTATGCATCTACAATTTGTATACCCATTTCCTTTTTTATTTCTGGAAAGTTTTCTGTAATTATTTCATTCAGCAGGTTACTCATTCCCTTGGTTTGAATCTCTATACCTTCCTCTATCCCGATGACTCTTAAGTTGAGTTTTTTATGTTATCCCATATCTCTTGGATGTTTTTCTCATGATTTTTTACCAGCCTTTCTGAGTTGGCTGGACATTTTTCAAGATGATATATTTTGTCTTCATTATCTGACGTTCTGGGTTCTACTTGCTCCACTCTGTTAGTGATACTCTCATTTGAGTTTTTAATTTGGTTTATAGTTTCCTGCATTTCTAGAATTATTGTTTGATTTTTTTTATAATCTCTATCTCCTGATAAAGATGCTTAACTTCTTCTTTTATCTGTTTATGTAATTCATTCTCAATGTGTTCTTTTACTGTTTGAATTTGCTGTCTCGTATCCTCTTTAAGGTTCCATTCCATCTGTCTCAGGTGTTCCTTGAGTTCTTTATATGACCATTTTTCTGATGACTCTAGGTCCTCCTGAATATTTAGGCTGTCCTGCATTGTTTGTACTCCTTTTCTTCCTTGCTTTTTGAAGCTGCTCATGTTACTTCTTGTTCTGTTTGACTGCTGAGTTACTGTTTACTCCTATAAATTTATTTGATGCTTGGGAGGAAAAGTATTAGAAGGGAAGGGAAGAAGTCACTAAAGAGAATGAGAATAAGCAGGTAGAATTCAAGGAAGGGGGAATAAGAAAATTGAAAAGAAATAAAAAGACAAAAGAAAAAAATAGAAAAGAAAAAAGAAAAAAATATTTAAAAAAATTAATAATAATAATAAAATTTAAATTTAAATTTTAAAAAAAAGTTTAAAAAAATTTTTTAAATTAAAAAAATTTTAAAAAACAACAACAAAAAATGAAAATGAAAACAAACCCCAAATTTAAAATAATAATAATAATAAATGCAGTCTTAGAGTTGGATTAACTTCTCTTCCAGTAGGTGGAGCTGTGCCCACTGGGCCAAGCTTCTCCTCTCAATAGGTGGGAACCAATCACTGTGCAGCAGCTCCTCCTCCCCGACTGGGCAGGTCTCCAATCCTAAGTGCCTAGGGCCTTCTCTTGTGTCTAGTCACTCCCCAACTTTTCCTCAAGCCAGGCCCCACTCACCGGTGATGCTCACCACAATACTGGCTACACGCCAGGTCTGCTGCTCCTGGGAGCCCTATTTTCATGAACTCCTGGGTACACTCTCCCTTTTTGCCATTCCCTCAGACCCTAAGTTTGTAGAGCTTGGGGCTGAGAACCCTCAGCGAATTTCCTTGCCCTCTGGTAGCCACACCTCCGGTAGGTGGTGCAAGAGACCTCAGTTGTTAGCACTGGTGGAAGCGGTAGCCAGGAGTTCCGCGCTGTGAGTCTTGCGCCACTCCTGATTCCCTTGGTCTGGCTATCGTGCTCACAGGAGAGCTAGGGGCCCTTAAGGTTTCCCCGCTGTTTGGAGAGGGATGGCTAGGGGATTACACACCTGTCGCCGCTGGTTTCAATGAAGTTATCTCCTCCGCCACGTTCTGGTGATGTCAGTTCTCTGCCATGGTGGTATCCTGTTGGGAGCCAGCGACCTCACCCTGAATATGGCGCTGGTCTCTGCTTCCGCTTCGTTAGCTGTTAGAGTTGTTAGAAGTAAACAACTCCTTGTAAGGCTGTGGGGCTGGGCTCTGGCCTGCTTCCGCTGCGCTATACCTATTAGACTTTTCCACGTGGTGCTAGTTCATTGGCGAGGCTAGGTACTTAAGCTAGGGCAGACCTGCCGCTGGCACTCTTTCCTTTCTTGTTCCTGTTTTCTCATCATGATTCAAAGGTCCTGAGTAAACTGCTGAAAGAAGAATCCTGTATCGTGTTTCCTTTGCCAGCGAGGGGTCACGACAATTGGTGGCCCGTACGGGGAAGAATATTCCTCGAACCCAGGATCCAGAACTTTCAGCAGTCAGGGTGGTACACCGGTAAGTTCCTAGGTAAAGTGGGAATCCGCAAACAAATAGCAGGATGCTCCTCTGTAAATAAAGAGAGAGTGGGGAAAAATAATAGAATGGGACGCTCCTCTGTAGATAAAGAGAGAGCGGGGAAAATAATAGAACGGGACGCTCCTCTGTAGATAAAGAGAGAGCGGGGCTTTTGTACTTTCACTTTCTTCATAGTTTTGAAAACATTATGGGTGTTACCTCTTCAAGCCCAATTTTGTTGGCCCTGGATGGGCTGCTACGTTCAAAAGGACTTAAGGTAAAGCAGAGCACTTTGCAGATGTTTTTAAGAGAAGCTGATATAGCGGCTCCTTGGTTTGTTTTTTCAGGGAGTCTTACGATTCCCAGCTGGGACAAATTAGGGAGAGATCTGGATTTCACTAATGAGCAAGGTACTTTAGAGGGTGGCGTTATACCACTTTGGAAATTGGTTAGAAAATGTATAGCAGACAGTAAATGCCAGGAAGCTGTGGGTGAGGGTCAGGCCGTTCTTGAACAACTACATGAGGAAAAATCTGAGGGGTCATATAGCAAAGTGGCAGAGAGTATTAAGAGTAAAAGTACTAAAAAGGCAAAAGAGCCTGAAAATAAAAATAGGAGAAGGCTCTATCCAGACTTGACCGAACTAAAAACACCCGAGGACACAAGCGGCTCAGAGAGTTCTGAGGACCTTGTTATATTGTTGCAGCAATTACGTAAGATAAAAATGAAAAGGAAAAAAAGGGAGACACAAAGCATGAAAGCCTACCGTGAGAAGGGGGATAAATCTAATTTTGATAAATCTAATTCTGAGGAGGAGGTTGAGAATTTGGAAAAAGATGCAGTGCCTGTTGCACTGCCCTCATATGTGAGGGGAGTCCAAAGCTCAGGGAGAACTTTTCTTACACAAGTTTGGAGAACAGTTAATATAGACATGGGACTAGTGTACCAGGTTTTCCAAGACACTAATAGGGAAAGATACCATGAGCCTTTAAATTTTAAAATAATTAAAACTTTGGCAGAATCCGTTCGCGCTTATGGTGTAGATGCTGCCTTCACTCTTACTCAGGTAGAGGGGCTTACCAGATTTTGCATGACGCCCTCAGATTGGGCTAGTCTGGTGTGCGCTTGTGTTTCCCAAGGCAAATATTTGGACTGGAGAGCATTTATGCTAGAGGGCGCGGTAGAGCAGGCTGCCCAAAATCATGCGCCCCACCTGGGATAAAGATATGCTTTTGGGGCAGGGTAGGTTTGCCAATCAACAAACGGGATATCCTCCTGAAGTGTATGAGCAGATTAATAACATTTGTATTCGTGCATGGAAATCACTCCCAAATAGAGGAGAAGTGTCTGGCAATTTGACTAAAATTATACAGGGCCCTATAGAACCTTTCTCAGACTTTGGTGGATGCTGCGGGAAAAATCTTTGGTGATCCCGATAGAGCCATGCCTCTGATTAAGCAGCTTGTTTTTGATCAATGAACTAAAAAATGTAAGACAGCTGTTACTCCCTATAAAAATAAAGACATAGAGGCTTGGATGAAAGTTTGTAGAGAAATAGGTGGGCCATTAACTAATGCAGGCCTTGCTGCTGCTGTTCTTCAACTCTCTCGTAAGTCCAGCCCTGTTGTCGGAAAGTGTTTTAAGTGCGGTCAAGAAGGACATTTTAAATGAGATTGTCTTAATAAAAGGGGAGCATCTAAAATTGAGTCCAATTCTGCTAGCCATCCGCCAGGCCTGTGCCCTAGATGTAAAAAGGAAAAACATTGGGCTAATGAGTGCAGGTCTGTTAGAGATATACATGATCAGCCCTTACAAGATAGAAACATGTCAAAAAACGGTCGGGGGGGGCCCCGACCCCAGGGCCCACAAATATATGGGGCAATGGAGAGTGGGACAATGGAGAACGAGTCATGGCCGTCCCTGCGTCATCCCAAGAATCGCGGAGAGCCACTACAGGTGCTGCGGGATTGGACCTCTGTTCCACCTCCAGACTCGTATTAACACCTAAAATGGGAGTCCAACTGGTGGAAACTAAGTTCAAAGGACCTTTGCCACCTGGCACTGTTGGTTTGTTAATTGGGTGTGCTTCCTCTATTTTACAAGGCCTTCATGTTTTCCCTGGGATTATTAATCCGGATACGGTGGGAACAGTGAAGGTTATGGTGGAAGCTCCAAAAGGCATTGTGTCCATCTCCCCAGGAGATCGGATTGCTCAATTGCTAATTTTACCCAGTTCACATACCCGCTTTCCTGCTGATTCCTTTTTAAGGACAAGTGATAAGATTGCAACCACCGGAGGGAATTGTGTTTACTTGTCCTTAGATATGAATGACCGTCCTACTTTAAAGTTAACTATAGAAGGCAAATCAATTTTAGGATTACTAGATACTGGAGCATATCGTAGCATAATTGCATTAAAGGACTGGTCAAAGGGGTGGCCGGTGCAACTCTCAGATCAATCCCTAAGAGGTTTAGGATACGCTCAAGCTCCACAAGTCAGCTGCAGGCATTTATCATGGAAAGATTCTGAAGGACATTCTGGCACTTTTCTACCATATGTGCTTGATCTCCCAGTCTCCCTATGGGGACGTGATCTTATGAAGGACATGGGGTTTCAACTTAGTAATAAATATTCAGCAGTTGCCCAAAAGATAATACAAGACATGGGATATAGACCAGGTCTTGGATTAGAAAAAAATTTGCAAGGATGTAAACATCCCTTAAAATCTCAACAAAAACTTAATAGATATGGGCTGGGTTTTTCTTAGGGGCCACTGAGGATCAGGTGCCCATTACTTGGAAATCAGGGGAGCCAGTATGGGTACCTCAGTGGCCGCTCTCCTCTGAGAAATTGATTGCAGCTCATGCTTTAGTACAAGAACAATTAAAGTTGGGACATATGAAACCCTCTACTTCTCCAAGTAATACACCCATATTTATTATTAAGAAAAAGTCTGGAAAATGGCGGTTATTGCATGATCTACGGGCCATTAATGCTCAAATGCTGCTCATGGGACCCATTCAAAAAGGTTTGCCTTTGCTTTCAACAATTCCTAAAAAAGGTGTTGGAAGCAGTGGGTCCCATACACACATCAGGAGTAATGTCTTCCCTTTTTCTCCATCTTCAAACATTGATTTGGAATCGCTCCGCCTGTTTTTACCCCTTGCATATTCGAGCCCACACAGGTTTACCGGGTGCTCTTTCTGCTGGCAATGCCCAAGCTGATCTTGCTACTCGTCCTTCTTGGATGTTCCCTGTTTCCTCCTTAGATCAAGCTAGAAACTTTCATAGTAAATTTCATATTAATGCACGAGCACTTCAGAAGCGCTTTACTATCTCCCGTGCTGATGCTCGGCAGATTATATTGGATTGTCCTAATTGTATCATTTTACATCATCCCTCTTCTGTGGGCGTAAATCCTCGTGGTTTGCGGCCTTTAACTATATGGCAAATGGATGTCACTCATGTTCCCGACTTTGGCAAGCTTAAATATGTCCATGTGTCTGTAGATACTTGTTCTGGCATTATCCATGCTTCTGCTTTGTCTGGTAAAAAGGCTGGAAATGTTATCACGCATTGCTTGGAAGCCTGGGCAGCCTGGGGATTACCACAGACCATTAAGACGGACAATGGTCCAGCGTATACTGGACAACAATTTTCTTCCTTTTGCAACCAGATGGGTATCCAGCTTGTCCATGGTTTACCCTACAATCCACAAGGTCAGGGTATTGTAGAGCGTGCTCATAAGACTCTAAAAGAGATGTTAATAAAACAAAAAGGGGGAATTGGCTTAGGCCACACCCCGAAAGAGCGCCTCTCCCTGGCTCTATTCACTATTAATTTTTTGAACCTGGACATCCAAGGGCACTCTGCTGCGACTAGGCACTGTTCGCCCTCTGCCCCGAACTTTGGGCACGTTAAGTGGAAAGATGTACTTTCTGGACAATGGTATGGGCCTGATCCCGTGCTGGCATGGGCACGAGGTTCTGTCTGTGTTTTCCCACAGGACCGAACGGAACCGTTGTGGGTGCCAGAGCGCCTCGTGCGGAAAGTTCCTCAAGCTCCGTCAGGAAGGAAGAATGAAGATGAACAAGATGAGGTGCTTGATGCTTCTCCTGATGGTGATTGGACATGAGGTCGTCTGGACTGCAGAACGACTCCTCTGGGCGGTGGTAAAGACGTGGCCATATCCATTGCCCGTTACTTCTCAGGCTGGTGTACTTCCATCTTTCTTCACTACTAATGGCTCTGCCACCATGGATTGACCGACCTTGCCTATGGATATTGTAGCAGCTATTGATAACTTTTCTACTGTTTCATTATTTGATACATTGTGTTTCTCTGTACATGTTAATTACTCTGATTCTGTACCTTGTATTATGTTAACCAATCAATCTTTGGGCTGGTTTGATAGTGATGGTTCTCGGGGCTCAAATGGTAATGCTACTGTAATCAATGGTGTTTTTCCTGCTATGGTATTGAGAGCCAATACTTCTATTCCTCAACAACCGGTATTGTTGCCCCGTTGTAAAGCCATAAAAACCAGTTCACCAGCTTGGACTGGATGTCAGGGCTCATTGACCCCCTTAGTTTATTAATTCTAACAAAACCTTTATTCATCTCCTTTACTCAATTGTTCTAACCAGACGTGTAGAATTGTACAATGCTGGAATGCCTCTTTGGAGGACTCTGTTGTGGTAGTACGTGTGCCCTCCTACTTGCCTTTACCTGTTTCTATTGATGATGATAATTTGCCTGTATTATTGCAAAGAAACAAAAGAGACCTTGGTATAACTGCAGCCATTGTGGCAGCCGTTGTAGCTTCTGCTGTTGCGGCAGCCACTGCCACTGTGGCTCTCGCCGCTGCTGTGCTTACTGCAGATGCTGTGAACAAGCTTGCGGGTACTGTTGCAACAGCCATGGAGACTCAGACTATGATGAATCAACATCTACATCGTGGCATTGTGCTTCTAAACCAGCGGGTAGATCTACTACAAGACCAAGTGGACATTTTGAAGAAAGTGCTAATGGGCAGGCATGGGTGCACTGGCTGTGGTCCTGGTACTTGCCATTGGATTGTGCCTGTGGTGTCTGGTTCATATGCGCAAGCGGCAGCGGGTGCAGAATCTTATGCTTGTACAAGTCTTTGCCGCTTTAGAGGCAGGACAGTCCCCTCAAGCATGGCTCACCATGCATAAGCGATCGACACAGCACAGGGTGCGAGACAAGGCACTGCACTTGGGAGCTCTAGGTTTGAGTCCCAAGAAAAGCATGTCCTATTACATGTGGGTTTGATGTCGACGCCCCACCTCCATGAAAAAGGCATCGGTCGGAATGGTGACTCGCCTGGGGAGGCGCCCCTCAGGAGTGTGCCATTATTTACGGCCACTTTTGCACAATGGAGATAGGACCTCTACTTTTACCTGTTGCTTGTAAAACAGAAAGGGGGAACTGTTGGGAGCCAGCGACCTCACCCTGAATATGGCGCTGGTCTCTGCTTCCGCTTCGTTAGCCGTTAGAGTTGTTAGAAGTAAACAACTCCTTGTAAGGCTGTGGGGCTGGGCTCTGGCCTGCTTCCGCTGCGCTATACCTATTAGACTTTTCCACGTGGTGCTAGTTCATTGGCGAGGCTGGGTACTTAAGCTAGGGCAGACCTGCCGCTGGCGCTCTTTCCTTTCTTGTTCCTGTTTTCTCATCATGATTCAAAGGTCCTGAGTAAATTGCTGAAAAAAGAATCCTGTGTCGTGTTTCCTTTGCCGGCGAGGGGTCACGACAGTATCCCATGCAAATGATGACAGTTCGTTACCTTTGCAGGGTGACCAATGCAACGGGTGGGTCCTGACTCTCTCTCCCAAGCCCCGTTTCAATCCTGTGGCCACTGCCTATGCAGGCTCGGTTGGCATTTACCTCCGTAAGTTCAGAAGGGCCGACCAGTTGTTTCAGCAGGATCGTTTAGTGCTGAGTCACGGCAGTTTGGCTGCGAGAAGCAGGCAAACGGGAGCTTGAATGCAGCTGATCTGGGCTCGGTGTGTGTTCTGAGAGGCCCAGACTGTTCGCCCCAGATCCACGTCAGCTCAGCATTGCCTAGTGATCCTGTGCAAACAGCATTTAGACAGTTTACGACTCCCTATGCCCGCGCAGCTGAAGAGGTCAGAGACTTGATCTCTCCGTGCCCGCTGCCATGTTGGATCTCCCTCGACATTTTTATTTTATAAAAACAAATGTTACAAACAACTGAATTATTTGTAAATGACCTATTTAATTTATCATTATGTTAGCATTCATTGGATGTTCACCATGGACAGACATTATATGTTTTGATTTATAGAATTTTATTTGCAGAACATTTAGAATATATAGATAGATATGTATATATACACATTTATACATATATGTGTGGAAAAGAATCATTACAATTATTCATAGCTCTGTTGCTTCAATAATCACTGTGTTAATCCTATTTTTACCACAGTGACCAAACTATAAAAGAAGAACAACTTACAGGAAGGAGAATTTATTTCAGATCATTGTTTCAAAGATTCAATTTGTGGTCAGTTGATTCCATTGGTCTGGGCCAAAGGTGCGGCAGAACATCATGGCTGAAGGGCATGGCAGAGAAGCACTTCTTAGCTCACAGTGGTCAAGAAACAGAGAGAGCCAGAAAAGAGGCTACAGGGAAAGTGAATACTTCCAGTGCAAACCCTAGGTGACCTCTCCCTCTCCAGCCACACTCTACCTGTCTGCAGTTACCACCCAGTTAGTCCATTTAAACTAGGAGGGACTGGTTACATGACAGCTTTCAGAGTCTGGTCATTTTGACTCTGCATTGACACAAGAGCTTTTAGGGAACACTTCATATCCAAACCATAACAACCACTATTGACTTGTTGGTATGAATCTTTTTTGCCTGCATGCAATGGTATATGAAATTGTACTTAATGTTTTCTTATAACCTACTTTTTCTACTTTGCACATTGTGACTCTTGTTACATAAAAATATTTCCTTAATATTATTCAGTGGCTCTATAGCATGCCATTATATGGAAGTAGCCTGATTTATTTGACCAATTCCTTGTTGTCAATATTTGGTTGTTTCTTAGTTTTTCATTATGACCCACAGAGCAGCAATAAACACTCCTGGTGCCATATTCTTCCATTTAACAGTGATTGGATCACTAAGCTTCCTCAGTTATTCTAAGTTTAAAAAGTCAGAGAAGACATTAAAGAGTCACTCCTTGAGGGATGTTTTTATATAACAAGATCTCCAATTATACAAAAGGATGGGAGGATTTTAATCACTAGCCTTAGAATAAGGAGAGTTTGTTTTATTGGCACCAAGACTAACCCAGCATCCCAGAAAAACACATTGACTCTGAAACCAATCCATTCCAACTATTCAGAAGGCCAGCCTTGGCAGGAAAAATACATCTTTGGAGGAAAATACATTTGAGAAATATGATGATCCAGGAGAGGCTGTGCAGAAGTTGAGTTCTCTTCTTCCTTCTTTGGCAATAAAATAAAGTTTTAGCTGCCGCCATTACTTAAATCACACCTGATATTTCTTCTATGTAAGATCCTCTGTGAACATCTGTCAGATTGTTCCTTTTTACACACTTAAGGATGTTATGTCATATCTGAATATACACCCATATGTTTCATATTTGAAATGTAAATTCTATAATTAGGTCAAAAATTTTCAAATCTTTCTAAACCAAACAAAACACATTTATCTGATTATCATAATGACAAAATTATGTTCTGTTTGCAGAAATGTTCATGAATACAGTCCATGAGTTAAAATTGTTTTTCTCTGTTGATGGTATCTTTCTAACAAAGTATGTTGAAGGGAACAGAAAGCAAATTTGGCAAATATGCATTAATTTTTCCATCAGAAGTCTAGTACATTCTAGGAAAGCAATAAGATTTGTGGGTTTTCAGAAATTGGCACCCACAGTACATTATTCACTGGATCATGGTCTGCTTCCTGTTTCTGTTGATATAATAGTGTTGGTTTCATATTATAACTAGTTATGCTTCAATTTGCAAAATCCTGCAATGCATGATTTCATCCCAAAGGTCATTATTTTGAAAACCTACAAACCCAAACTTTATCTACTCTCTGAATCCCCCAGGACCATGATTGTAGGTAAAACTGCAGACACTTGGACAATAGACCAATTTCAACTTCAAAATTCTTTAAAATGAGTACTGTTTTCTTGTTCTGACTTCTCTTTTTCTTTTCAAATTCAATGAAAAATACTGCGTAATGTAACAATTTAAAAACATATTCATAAATAATGTTCTTTAAAAAGTCATAAAAGCACTTTTCCTGCCAAAAATTCTTTAAAAATGCAAAGATGGTCTCTCTCTGATTTAAGCAAAAGTTAGTAGGTAGTGTTTGAGGGCTTTGAAAATGTAAATTTGCAAGTATTTGGAGGAATACTTTAATTCTAAATATTTTATTTCTAAATAAAGTATTCTCCTGTAGTTAAGATATGGAAATATAACTATCTCTACCAATATTGACACCAAGGTTAATAACAGTATAATTCAACTTAGGAGTATGACATGCGATTGAAAAGAAGTTTTTCAGTCTGAGGACTTCTCCCTTCCATCCCCATTGCCTTCCCCTATCAACACACACACACACACACACACACACACACACACACACACCAGTCAAGGATTTGAAAGAAAACCTGTAGATATTTATTTTAAATGTAGGCATTGAAGCACTAGAACTAAAGTATTTTGTGTTATTCCTTTTCCCCAAATCAGATAACTTCATTGAAAAGAGAATCGTGCTGTCAAGCAGTCATGCCATGATCATAAATGTTTCTTGTTTTGCCTTCTTTTCATTGGAGCCAAAGTTTCGAGCCATCATACCCTCCATCCTTAAGTTTTATTTGATGTCTCACATGTGTATGTATACATATTGTGTGTGTCTGTGTGTGTGTGTGTCTGTGTGTGTGTGTGTGTGTGTGTGTGTGTGTTTGGTTCCCAGGATTGAATCCAGAGTACTTGACCATTAAGCCACATCCCCAGCCCTTGTTATTTTTATTTTGAGATGGTCTCCTATGTGGCTTAGGGCCTCTCCAAGTTGCTGGGTCTGGCCTCCAACTTGCTATCCTCCTGCCTCAACTTCCTAAGCTACTGGGATCACAGGTGTGCACCACCAATCCCAGCTTCATATATATATATGAAAAGAAGTTTATATATATATAAACTTCTTTTATATATATATATATATATATTTAATATTTAAAATATTTCATTAGGCACTCATAGGATAGACATTTTAACACAAAATTTTGATTTATTCAGCCATTAAATATTATGGACTTCTTTCACTGAGGTCTATGTGGCACCAACAAAAAGGATTTATTTCCTGCTCATGAGTTTTGGGGTAAGCCAAGGGGCAGCTGATTTAGAATGGACTTGGCTGGTCTGGGTTTTGTGTTGTAGGCTGGGTCTGAGGCTGGCTCCACCTGTCTCTTATCCTCCTACTATTAGCAACTATCTGAGTTCTGTTCTTATGGCAAAAATGGACATGCAGAGGGCAAGCATGGTTGAAGCCTCTGCTTGCTCATGTCCACAGAGTCATCCACAGTCAAAGCAAGACTTACATTCAAAACCCAAGTCAAGGGGCAGGGGAACTCTACCCCATAGGACATGAGGTCAAAGCAGTCTCACAATCAACATCAAAGTGGTGGAGCAGTACTGTGGAGCCAAGAGAGGGTGGAATATTTGCAGAACCATAACGCACCTGATCTACAAAATCCCTACCTGTGCACTTTGCTTCCTGCTGGGAATTCAGTGGTAAACAAAACTAACTTTGCCATCTGCTTATGTTTGGGAGGATAAATCAGACAGTGAATAAATAAATCCAAAGTCAGATGGTAATCACAAAGAGACAGGTCGGGGTGGGACATTCATTTAATAGATGATCTGAAGAGTTTTCTTTGAGAATTAAATCAAAAGAGGGACTGGTCATTTGTTGAGCTTTCCAGCTGTAGGAAATAGCCAGGAAAATGGCCCTGAGTTAGTAATGGGCTGCCATCTTTCAGAAATAGCAAGGCAGCAAGAATGGCAAGGGAGCTCACAGAGGGTCTTAGAAGACTAGACAAGAGGGAGACTTCCAACCTCAATCCGGGTGAGATGGGAAACCAGTGGAGGATTGAAAGCAGGCAACTTTGAGTGGAGAGAAGGACAGAACTTGGGGATCTACATGAGCATTTCATTTCAATTTAGCTTCCCCTTGGGAGTACAGAGGCATGAGTTGTTTGTTCTATACATTCATTAATTATCTCAAAGGCCCAAGCCAAAACATCATTTCATCACAAAACATTTTTTGTTCTCTTTTTGATTTTCATTTCTGCAATGTGGTCTGCTTCATCCTGTTTACAGATTTTTCTTCAATTCCACAATCTGAGATATGGATCAAAGGCAAAACTGTCTCCTTTTTTTCAGAAATTTCATGGCTATTCAGTGGGGGACTGGCTTTGCAGAGGCCCTGTGTCAATGCATTCACAGTGGAACTGGGTTCCTGTCCTCTGGTGTCCTTCCTAGCCAGCTGCATCATCCACTCTACTGCTTCTGGGTGAGGGAAAACAGGTAGAACAGGTTTTAGCACAGAAAGGATCTTCCCAGGGTCCTGTGACATCTTCTAAAAAGGCAGTCAGGAGTGTTCCTCCTTAGCCCTCCACAGGATTCAGGTTCCCATCCCACCGTTCCATGTCCCTTCTTTACCTCTTTGCCATTAAGAAGGAAGTTTAATCATCTTTTGCCAAATTTGTTTTCCATAGCCAGAGGATTTCACAGATAGAAAACGATAAATCCCTAGCAACATAGACTCCTAACAGATGGCGGTAAACGGGCTTGAAAATATTTCAAAACCTGCCCTAATTTCCATTCCCCAAATGTTTCTCCTGCTCAGTTTCTCTCCCTCTCTCTCTTTATAATAGCAGCTTTCTTCATTGTCTCCAATGGTCCCATTTTGGTTATAATTTATGCTTCCTTATGCTCTAAGACTGGATCCAAATTACCCACTAAACAGGAGCAACTTCAAAAAGAAAACTTGCAGCATTTCGAAATGTCTCCATTCATCCTGGTCGTTGAATATCCCATTGAAGACAAAGAGAAATGACAAGCTTTTTAAAACACATGTTTCTTAGTAGAAGAGAAAATGCTTGCTTCAGAGAGGTTTATGCTATAAAGAGCAAAAGCTCACCTCACTCAAAGAAAGAGGATTTTGTTTTTGTCTGGGACACAAAACAAATTTGCAGCTTAACATTGAGAATAGGCATTACATAGCAATAAAATACTCCATACCTCTACAGGAATCCTCTCAGGACAATGCTGCAATGTTTTTTGGTTCATTAATCTCAAGTCTTTTATTGCGGAACTTCAGAGGACTTCTAATCTCATAATCCAGGTGTAAATATATATATATATATATATATATATATATATATATACACACACACACACACACATACACACTTATTTATAGATAGATAGATAGATATAAAATATATAACGATGCACTTATTTTTAATATTTATAATATCCCTTTCCCGCTACTTTTTCCTTAGAGCCTAATAATAACTCTACCATCAGGCAGGTAGAACTATATGTCTGCTCCCATAAAATAGACAAATGTTTTATTCCCATTTGAAAGCTGAGGCAACGGAGGGATGACAGAGACATCAGGTGTCTTGTCTAAGATCACATACCTAGAACTGACACAGGACAGAAACTTCCAAGTCCAACATGTTTCCTTTCCTGATTTTTTATAATAGCATCTCTTTCCTTTTGGATTACAAATTAATATATATTTGTAGTATAAATGTTTAGGAAATATAAAAAAAAGTACACGGAAGAAATAAAAAGCTTTACAGAGTTCTGCCACCCAGAAAATCATCATTAAGGTCTTGCTTTGTTCAAGCATGTATCTGTTACTTCTTATCGCAGTCCTGAGATCCTACTGTTTTGCAACCTGTCTGTTTCACTTAATGGCTACATAATAATCCACCATTCAAAAACAGTTCAACCACAATTAATTTAATCAATTCAATTTAGTGAGTTGTTCCTATTTTTTTTCCCCCTATCGTGAATATCCTCATCATCTACTAGGGTAGGGATGCCTAGAGAATATAGATTCCTGGTTATTTTCATAAGAAAAATTTCTAGAATTTCCTAGGTTAAAGGGCATCAACCATTCTAAGACTTTAAATTCATATTAGAAAAATGAGTTTTTACAAAGGTTATTGCTACAGACACTGGATCATCAAAGCCTAGAACCCATTTCATGGAACTGTGCTAACTCAAATACTCTTTCTCATGGACTTAGCCCCTGCTTTTGGGGGATACCAGAGATTGAACTCAGGGGCACCTGACCACTGAGTCATATTCCCAGCCCCATTTTGTATTTTATTTAAAGACAGGGTCTCAGTGAGCTGCTTAGCACCTCACTTTTGCTGAGGCTGACTTTGAACTCATTATCCTCCTGCCTCAGCCTCCCAAGCTGCTGAGATTACAGGCATATGCCAATACGGCCTCGCTTAGCCCCTTTCATGTAACAATTTTTACCTTTAAGTGAAAGACATAATTGGAGAAAAGATGTGTGGATTTCTTTGAGAACAGTACTACTTAGTCATGCCAAAGGTTAAAGAGCATCAGTTACTCTGGCCAGTGGAAGAATCCGGGCTGGAGGCCACCTGCAAAGTGTTCTGAGTTTCACATGCAAATCCTCAACAGCTCCTCATTCTCCAAGCATTATGGAGGCCAAGCAGGTCACTGGACAGGCTGTTCATTGTGTGTAGGCAAGTCTTTAAAAAATTGAGTTCCAAGATTTCTGCCATAGTTTGTCTTAGGAAATTGAAAAAAGGGGTCAGTTTGCTGATTTTCCTTGGAGGGAGAGGGATTGACATGATAGAAAGGCCCTTCCAGGAGGGGAAAGAATCATAAGTAAGTACTACTCTTTATCATACGACCTGGGGCACAGAGACATTCAAATCCCAACAGGGAGGGTGCCTGGTAGAGGACTCTGGTCCTGCACCAGAGCTCACCAACCAAACCTGGGGAATCCTACCAAATGCCAAACAGAGGCAAACGCGTTCCTGCCAAGGTTGACATGATATGTGCTCCTGATAGTCTCCCCATCATTCTCCAGTGAAACCTTCAAAATTGCAAAATCAAGGATTAATGAGTATGATTATAATAAATATCATTTAACAAGTGATGGTTCTCTGATAAGGCATCTGCTGAACATCGAATACTCCATCTAATCCCCACAACATGAGTCAGGATTCATGATTAGTCCTGTTTTGCCAATGAGGAAACTGAGCCTGTGAATTGTACATCCAGTGCACATCCAGCCAATGGTAAAACCCAGACATTTTCAGTCACAAGCCCCAGCTCCCCACTGCTGCACTATGCTAAGGAGACATGTGAATAAATAACCCAGCACCCCTTTAAGAGGCAACCATTTGGAGCTATAAAACGTTCTGGGCTTTCCCTTGCTGGGAAGACTCCACCTTCAATCTCTTACCTTTGCCCAAACCAACAATATTCAACAACCTATTTAGAAGGTTGGGAATTAAGATATCTTTCATTTAAGAGTATAAAAAGCTGAAAAGTTGTAATTTTCCAATACAGATGTTGCAGCATATTCCACTTTGGCCAAAACATTTTTGGAAAAGGCGAAATAATTCCCTTTGAAGAAGTGACTGCAATTCTGTTTGTTCAAAGTTGTTTTCATAGATACTCCCCAGGCCATGTTTTCCCCATCATTGAACTGTCCTAAAAGAGAATTTCTATTTCTAATGCTAGATTTTCAGATAGGCTTTTAGATTAAAGGACATTGACTATTTGACATCTTTGGAGGATCTTACTGAGATCCTCACAAGTTGCACTGAAACAAAGTTGCCCACCTTGGAGGATTTCAGGTCTTGTCTGGAGGATGCAGCTTCTTTCCATCACAGAGCAGTGTATTTTAACAGACAACCTAAAGGTAGTAGCTTGTGTTGAATTGAATAGATTAATTGGAAGGAGGATATGGGATGATGAAGGTTCTAGCATAGTGTTTTCACTCAACCTTCTCCACCTTACCATCTCATAAAAGAAAACTTATATAAGAAGTAATGAAAAGAATTTTAAAAATGGGTCAAGAGTTTCTGTATAATAATTATGACCTGTTAAAGCAGCCTGTCCCAGGCTTGAGTTCATTCCTGAGTGAGATTTCTGGGTCTCATTCGAGTGATATAGAAGCAAAATAGCTAGAGATTCAACTCCACAGCCTCTACCCCATTCTACTCCTCCTGATCTTCCAACTCCATGATAAAGGAGTTACTTGGCTTTTGCCTTTTCAAGAGAACAGACAGAGGGCATGGCTGATCAGTCAAGATTAAAATGAAGGTCATCTGAGAGAAGTGAAGGGGCAGAAATTCTTGAACAGAAATATAAGCAAAGTAGATGGGCCCCAGATATCCCTAAGAATGGTCCCTGTCCACTGAAAGTGTTGATGTGACCTGTCTTCAATTCTTTCATAAGTAACTAGAAGGTGTAATTTGATAAAGCCATTTTGGTTAATGAAGAAAAATCATCAGAGCACTTCCTTTCTGTGTTTGGGGAATGAGAAATGAAGTGTCCATCCCTCATGCTATCTCCATGACCATGGGAACTTAGGGTAGAATGGAAAGTTCTGGTCTCCAGACCTAAGCCACCAGACTTAAATAAAGGAAAGAATCATAAGGTCATTTACTAACCATTAGTTATCTTACATAAGTGTAGCCATAGCTAATGTATAGACAGCAGTTTCCATGCCAGGAATCAAACATGGTTCTAACTCATTTAATCCTTCCAACAACCCTAGAAAGAAACTGGGGTGGATAGAAATGTTGCTGGTAAGCAGCTGCTATGGTTTGCATCTGGAATGTCCCCCAGAGCTTTGTGTGTTCATTGGTAGAGTTTTGGGAAATCACTGGGTCATGAAGACTCTGGCCTTATCAGTGGATTAATCCATCAAGGCTGAATGGATCATTTGGAGGTGGGATGAGTTAGAGGAAATAGGTCACTTGGGGAATGTCCTGGAAGGGTTTATTTTCTCTTTAGTCCTTGTCCTCTGTTTCCTGGCTGCCAGGAGCTGAGTAGCTTTCTCCCACCACGTATTCTACCTTATTTCTGCCTTACCTCATCAGATCCAAAGCAATGGAGCTCGCCAACCATGAACTGAATCTTCCAAAATCATGATCCCAAATAAATCCTGTCTGGTGTTTGGGTCACCACAATGCTGACCCCAAAGCTGACTAACACGGCAACATAGTGAACTTTACAGCTCATGCAATCTGGATCCAGAGTCTATGTTTTTAATGTTCCATTCTATTTCCTACTGGAAGCATGATGTCTTTAAATTCTTAGAGTGATCCCAAAGAAAAGTATTAGTACTCCATTGTGCAGATGAGAAAAAGTGGTCCTCACATGACGGGTAAGTGCAAACACTGGAATGTGAGCCTGGTCTCTGACTCCAGAGCTCACTTGTTTTCCTACAACACAACTCCTCTTTCAAACCCCCATCAAGCAAGCTAAGCCAAGTTTTTCTCAGAGGCTGGGAGATTGCTGAGCTCCCTCCTGTCTGACTCAGACCCTTGAAGAGTCTAGATGGTTTGAGCCAGTGATGTCCCCTTAAATCATGTGCAGCCCTAGAATGTAATCAAATGTGAGTTCCAGGAGAAGAGGAAGAAAGTGTGGCCAAGATACACAGAAGCCTCCTTCTCTGGTCCAACCATTCCTTGTATATAATTTACTGGAACAGTGTTTTCTTTCCAGTCTACTAGTTTTTTGTTTGCGTGTTTGTTTTTGTCACATAGTTGTTAACAATGAGAAAAGTAACAACAACCTCTGCCTCCATTTTTTCCTCCTTCTTGATTTCATTCATTCATTTATTTCTTCAATCACTTCTTCATTTATCCCTTCATTCATCTAAAAATGATTAAGTAAGTATTCACAATGCAGGCAGAATTTTAGATTCCAAGAGATACAGTGGTGAACGGAACCCTGCTACAACCTACATGCTCATGAGGAAGACATAGTAAACAAATTAGCAAATAAAATAAAATATAGTAATAAATGTCAGAGTGTGGTTAGAGCATGGGGGAGAAGTAAGCAGGGTGAGAGGAGAGGCCATCAGGGGAGAGACTGGCAGCGGCTAGTGACATAGTGGGTAGGGAGATTCCCACCATGAGATGACTCTCTGCTGACCCCTAAGAGTGAAGGAAAGGGTCCCACCAAAGCACAGGGGCAAAGATTCTCATCCTCATCCCAACACACATATTTAGAGTGGCCATTGGTTTTTTATAACATTGAAACAGAGCCCCCAGATTAAAATTTCATCTATTCTTGGCCAAATCAATTCTCAAAAGAATAAGCAAAAGAACAAATGTTGTTTGTAGAGACATAAAAATATTCTTTTCCAGTAGTTTACTTTTAAGTGACTCAGACACATTATCTTTCCCATGAAAGACCATTCCAAGGGATTTTGCAGTTCATCACGTGTTTGCTACCCCCAGACTCCCAAACTCACACACATACGAAAACCACACACTTACTCATGCATTTGTTAATGAATGTGAAGCTTTGGGGAAGTACACACTGAGGGAAATTTCTGGGGAATGGTAGGGAAAGAAATCACAAAAACATAATTTGCGGACCGAAGGTGGAGAGGAAGCAGAAGCAGGTGAGACCTATGTTCACTTATTCATCTGCTGTTTTTTTTATGCTCCTTTTGTATTGGACTCTGTATTAGGTACTCAGGCCATAAGAAGTAAGAGGACACAGTCCCTGGATTTTCATAAATTTTACTCTTAAAGGAGTAAGGAAATAGAAACTCTTAATTGTAAAACAGTCTCATTTGGACCTTGCTGTGGTGATAAAGCTAGTGTGTGTGAGTGTGTGTGTGTGTGTGCGTCCCAATTTCTATCAGACAGCAACAATGGCACTCTTTCTCTTCATCCTTCTTGCTTCCTGACTGATTTATTTAAAAACTGCAGATGCCTGTTTCTACAGCAACATGAGGCCCTAGTGGATGGTCTTGATTTCCATTTCTCTGGAGCACGTGCTTCTCAGGAAGTCCAAAAAAAAAAAAAAAAACTGGAGAGACTGTGTGAACCAGGTTGGGAATTCTTCTATCCGTCCTCACAATCCATCAATTTTTCCTAAAATCCAATTCCTGTCAGTGTTCAGCCTTCACTCATCACATCTGCCAGAGAGTTTGGAAAGACACATGATAGCTTAGAACATCTGGACTGGAAGAGGTGCCAGAGACCACCTGGCCCAGCTCACTGAAGTCAGAGATAGAGACTGAGGTCCAGGAAGTTCAGTGGGTCCTGCTGACAGCTAGGGCTGAGAGCATCCAACACCCTAGTTTTCTTTTCACGAGGCCCCCCAGGGTCCAGCATCAGGCCTTCTGTCCCAAACGCCTCTTGTCTTCTCTCTCATGCATGTTTACCATTCTGGATAGGCCTAGAATTTTCTGTTTTTATAAGATATTCAATATCTCAAATAATCTGGAACCCATCCTGATAGCATAATCACTTTTCTGTGCCTAAGAGACCCCTGCCTAAAAATTCACCATCATGGTCTGAACTTCCCGCTCAGCTCCATTGGTTCCTGTGAACTCACCAAAAAAGAGGAGACATTTTTAAGTGAATATTCCTAAGCACATTAAGCTGTTGAAAGCCTGTAACCATCCAGTCTGAGTAGTTTTACTCTATCATTTTCCTATCAATTAATGAACTGAGATCCTGATGCTTAGGGAGTGAGAATTTCAAAGGAAAGGGGAAAAGAACAATGTCATTTTGGAGCAGGGGAATATGACGGCTTAATGCTCGTAATCCAGGGCCACCATGTGCAGTGTGGGACAACCATGGGTCAGAATTTGTGCTTCTGTGGCTGAAAGAGTAGGAATTTAGAAGAAAGGGAGGCCCAGCTCCACTTGGAGGCTGGACCACAGGACAGGGCTCATCACTGGTTTGATTTGTTTTGTTTTTATTGCTAAATGATGAGCACAACCTGCAGTACATCCTCTTTATCCAGAAAATTCTAGTCACTAAATTTTTTTTAATCTGATTTTTTTCCCTACCATACTCACTGGCCATGTTTCTTCTGCAAACAAGTATTAAGAGCCACCAACAAGAGAACTGGACCAAGCTGGGCTATGGGCAAGAGTATTCTTGGGAAGAAAATAGTAAAGACTCGAACGCTACCATGAATTCTCCCTTGGCATACCTCCATGAGTCTTAGAGTTTCAAGGGTCTGGAGATCATCTGTCCTGGCCTGAACCTTCAGGTGAGATGGGTCAGCATGGCTTACATGCAGGATGAAGGGTCTGGGGTGCAGTGACCAGAGCAAATACTCTTCAGCAGTGCCTGTGGAGCCTATGGTTGGAGACACATAAACTAACCCTGGCAACAAGTCTGGGGGTGGGAACCAAGTACCTCTGTGTTCATGCTGCAAATGAGACCACAGGGAGGATAACGCAGCACTGCATGATGGAGGGAGGCTGGGGCTTTAGAGTTAGAAAGATGGAATGCAAATTCCAGCTCTGCCTCTTTCCAGCTGTGTGACTTTGGGGAAGTATCTCAAAGGCTCTGAGACTCCATGTCCTATCCATCAAATGGACAGCGCTGAGGCTTCTTAGAGGATTGTTATGGGGATCAAATTAATGTAAAGTAAATGTAAAGGAATGCAAAGTGCTCAATAAATGTGAGCTTTTATTACAATCTAATGATAATTATATTAGCATTAATTAAATTGTAATTTAATTCAATTGGGCAGAGACGGCTTCTGTGACATTTTCAAGGTCAGATCTTCAGAGAATGGCAAGAGCTAACTTAAAAATAGCTCCTCTGATGCTGGAAGGATGCCTGAATGTGTAGCGGGTATTAATTCTTTTCCAGTGCAACTCTAGCCAAGTTCAGATGTCCTTATTAAATATAATCCATTCCTCCTTATGAAAACTTGAGCATTCTTCTGAGCCGAGATCAAATCACTGTTGTGAATCCAGATGTTTTTGGTGATATACTCACTTCCATTTTCACTTCTGATGGAAGGGTTGGGGGAGCTTCACTAAATCATCTGTCACATCAGGGTCACTGTTCCAGCTGCTCCATGCAGCACCTGCTTTCTTTGGCAAGTCCTCACTGCTGATGGTTTTTACCACCAAATAAGATGAGAGCAATATGCTTTGTTGGGAAGAGCAGGTTGTTCTTGACCCCCAGCTTTGCAATGTGCTGTTTTCTTCCCTGGAACCCAAGGCTGCTGTGGGGAAGGGGAAGGCAGAGGAGGGCACTGCCTAACTATTCTGCTACCATGATGCCTTCTGGTCATGGGTCATAGGTTTCCAGAGGGAAATTGGGAAGCTCTCACCTATAGATGCACAACTCAGCTTCTCCTGATGTTCTGTTGGTCTCAGCCATACCAGAATGCAATATGATGGTGCCACTTAGTAATTCCAAGTTTTCTATGAACATTCCCAGCTCTCTTCTCTGCTGTTGGACAGATGTGTCCACAGGGGCAGGTGGCCTCTGGGGTCAAGAATTGGCCTTGAACATCTGGGTCAGTTGAGGTCACTATTTAGGGATCAAAAAAGATGACTCCAAGCATTTCATTTTGTCTTGAGAAGAAGCAAGTTCAAGCTCACTCATCTGTGACAAAGTGGGACAAGAATGAACATCTATTTTTGTCAGATATTATCTTTCTAAATCCATGCATAGGTATTGGAACCATACCAATATTGGGGGGGAAAATTCCCTTTCCAGAACTTTTTTCATTAATTCAAAACAAGAGTCTATGATGTCAGACCCACCCAGAGTGACTGCTATAAGTTTGCATCTGAAATGTCCCCAAAAGTCCCTACTAAAGGCATGATCATCAGCCTAAGGCACTACTGGGAAGTGGTGGAACCTTCAGGCGGGGCTGGGAAGGAAAGAAATTAGGTCCCTGGAGTGTGCTCTGGAAGGGGCTACTGAACCCCAGCCTTCCCCCCCTTTCGTTTCCCTGCCACCACGAGGTAAGCAGTGCCACACGCTCTTGGCATGATGCACTGCTCTGAGAGGGCTATGAGACCTCCAACTGAAACCTCTGGATCCAGGACCCAAAACAAGCCTTTCCCCATTGTAAAGTTGATTTTCTAGGGCATTTTTTTCACAACGACAGAAAGCTGAATAACATGGTGGTCCACAAGTCTGACCTCATTAGGAAAGTGTGTGGGCTTCAAGGCACAGACTGTGTGGTGTTCTCGGGGCTGCCCACCTATTAGTCCTTCTGTCCAAGCAGATTGCAGACCCTGCTAAGGTGGCTTCCGGGGATCTCTCAAGAGCCACAAGCCCTTTGGAATCGGGCACATATTTGTTGATTACTTGCTTTACTAACAGGTGAAGGATTTTAAGTTCCCATGGAACTTTTGAAGGGATGGGAGTCCCAGAAGCTTTGGAGCTAGTGGCAAACCCAAACAACTCCTTCTGGAACCTTTTGCATTTTATTAGTTCCATATAACATGTCCTTCCCCTTCCCTCTACACCCCCACCTCCTCCACCTCGGTTTCTTTCCCACTGAATTTCTAATTCCACATATGGACTTCAATGAAAATGCATTCCATGTGTTTCTGAGGGATTTATACTTAACTGCTGAGAACATTTTTATGTAAGTCCCACTGAAGTCCAGGTAGGCTGCTGAACCTCCCCTCCCACCTCCAGCCTCTGGCCATTTACAACAGGAAGTTCAAGGGCTGCCAAGACAGTATTAAAGAACCATTCCATAGTTTCCAAGGGGGCTTCCAGAATGGTCAGTCTGTTTGCACCATCTCAGTCCCCTGTGGATTTTACTGTCACTCTGAGATGAAATGAAGAACTTAGTGCAACTGCGGTTCAGGCATCTGCTCATTCCAAGTGGCCCCAAGCAAGACGCCATTAATCCAGAGACTCCAGGAAGGAATCCTGCGTATCTATTGTCTGCCACCTCTCTCTCCAACTTCTCTGTCAGTGCGGTACAGCTGTGTTTCTGTGAAAACAAGGGCGCCAGAAAAAGAGAAAAACACTGTTTATGAAGCTGCCTAGATTGGCGAGTCATAGCATTTCAATAGCCCTGAGATATACACAGCTGACTACTTATGCAAATTTGAGACATTGTGTTTGAACAAAAGGTTACACAGTAACATAACCTGAAGCTTTTATTACTAATGAGGCACTTATTTCCATGTGAATACAGAAGTGTGTATTTTTTCCCTTTTTATGGCTTCTCATAATTGTGTCTAATAATACAAAAATAACGTTGAGTCTTTATCTCCATGAGGCATAGATTTCGTGTCATCCTAGTCGTTGGGAGAATGTGACATGGCTTTCATTCCCCCTACCCCTCCTTAGAGTGCAGTTTGAAGACACCAGGCCCCAGGTGCTTCTTTGGAAAGAGAAATTTCATTAACTTCTTTCACTTCTGAGTGCTGCCTGTTCTTTAGGCATGCTTTGAAAAATTAATAATAATCAAGGAACATGATAAAAATCAGCCATGTTTGGCTTTATTATCAATTAAGTAGGACAAACTTGGCACAGATTAAGAGCAGCTTTCTGTGTGCTAGGGTGGTTTTACATGAAGTTAGAACTGGCGAAAGGAAGAATTTCTTAATATGGTGTATATTGCACCAAAAACTTGAGTTTGCACTAGTAGGTTGATTTACATACAGGCATTTACCTTATTTGAACTTGTTGCCAAAAGCTCAGTTCTTGTCCCTGATGCCAATCCAATAATGAGGACACGGTTTTGAGAAAAAGGAAAAAAGTGATTTATTGCTTTGCTAGCAAAGTAGAAACATAGGAGACTCCTGTCCCAAAGGCTGTAATTCTGCCCATCAGCAGGTACAAGAGACTTTCAAGGAGGTGATCCAAAAGCTACATTCCAAGTGTTCTCTTTTGGAGTTGTAATTCACTTGTTAATTCGGGAAGCAGTCATTTCTGAGCTCTTCTGGTACCATCCCGAAAGTCTAGGATAGTCCTATGGTGGGTGTGTGATTCCGAACAGAAAAATCTGACTAAATTGGGGAAGAAAGGTAATCCTTTTTCTCCTGAGATTAGGGAGGATTAGGGAGAGAGGAAGAAAAAAAAACATGTCCATTTTAAAAAATAAGTTTCAGTGCTATATTCAAGGCATAAAGTGGACCACTGTTACAAACTGACCACAGATAGACACAGCATAGATCAGTAGGAAACAGAACTTAGTAGTAAACCTGGCTTCCTTCCCTCAAATCTCAATTTAGCAAATATTTTTCACTCTTATATCTTCACTCCCATGAAATGTGAAGACACTGGGCTTTGAGAATCTCCCTTTCAGATGCTGTATTCCTGGGAGAGAGGGAGGGAGATTTTCAAGAGAATCCATCAGTCTATGAGTGAGTGAGTCCTGTGAACACCTTCAACAGGATCTGACTGCAACCGAGATGTGAAAGCAGCTTGGCTGTCTGTAAGTTGGTGGGTTTGCACCCAGTCACAAAATTTTTAAGGATGTCCCGCAACATGCATATGAGCTGAAAATCTTTAGAATGTCTTGCTCAGGGCCTCTTCCTTGATATCAGTGGCCCTAGTTATCCTCAGCACCTGCCTTAATTCTAGCATCCTCCACCCATATGGAGACCCAAGCATGCCACTGAGACCTTTGCCCTAGTAGGAACTGAGAAAAAGAAGTGCTTTCTCAGTCTCTGGCTCATTGACTTAAATATGGATCCTGTGATGGTTAATTTTGCATCAACTTGGCCATTCCATGATGTCTCCAGATATTTGGTTGAACAGTATTCTGAGTATTTCTATAAGAATGTTTTTGGATGAGATCATTATTGAAAGCTCCATCTTTGTTCCTGATGCCAACCCAATAACAAAGACACAGTTTTGAGAAAAAGGGGGAAAAAATGTAGTTTATTGCTTTGCTAGCAAAGGAGAATCACAGGGACTTCATTCCCAAAGACTGCGATTCTGCCCAGCAACAGGAACGGGAGAGGGGTGGGGGTAGTTAAAGAGGTAATTCAGAGAAAATGAGATCAGAAAAGAAAGATCAGGAAGCAGAAGATCAGGGAGGAGAAAATTAGAAAGGAGAAGATTAAGGAAAAAGAAAAAGAAAACATGTAAGTTTCAAAGCTACAAGGGATAGAGTCAAAGAATCAAATGAACCTCTGTTACAAGATTCACATTCGATTCTGTGGAGTAAGACCAACAGCCCTCTCTGATGTGGGTGGGTCTCATCTAATCAGTTAAAAATCTCTCTCTTTCTGCCTGACTGCCTTAAAGCTGAGACAATGGTTTTTTTCCTGCCCTACCCTCAGATTCAAACTGAAACACCAACTCTTCTCAGGTCCCCAGACTGTTGGCCTTCTGATGGGGACATATGTCATCATTTGCCTGGGTCATCAGCCTGAAGACTGCAGATCTTAGTGCTTGTTGACCTCTGCAATCATCTGAGCCAGTTCCTTGAACTAGATCTCTTTCTTTATTCACACACACACACACACACACACACACACACACACACACACTATTGGTTTTCTTTTTCTGGAAAACCCTGACTAATACAATGCACAGAAGATAAAAAGGAGCATCACAGAATCTGTCCCATTCAAAACACAGGAGTCCGTCTATGTTACTTTGCGAAAATAAGCCCTCCCCACCCCCAGCCATGAGGATTAGAAAGCCAGCTCCAGTGTGAACAGTAAGAAACACTACTATGGAAACCTGAGACGGTGGGAAAAAATTTAGAGAATAACACCAGATTTTCCTTCCTTAGAGACCCTCCACGGAGAAATCTCCTCTTCTAAGCCTTTCACATGGGGCCACTTGAATGTTACTGAGCAGGCAGGATAATGAGCATCAAAGGGAGGATCAGCTTCCCCAAGCAGAGGTGCCTATGGACAAGCCTGGCTGCAGCAGCTGAAACCCACCCTCCCCTCAGGCACACTCGCCCTCTAGGGGAGTCTGGACCTCTAGGAGACTCCCCTACATGGAGGAACCCACATCATCCTTCTGTTGACTTTAACACACACACACACACACACACACACACACATACACAGTGATGTCCAAAATAGGTGCTATGATGGAATGATGGGATTTTCAATTTAAAAAATTACAAAGTAAAAATGAGGAATGAAACCAGGAAGGAAGGAAGGAAGGTTGATTCTGTTTATAAATATAAACTCACAAACACACACCATCTCTTATAATACTTAAAATGCATTTTTCAAAGATTAGTTAAAACAAGAGACCCTGACTGGTTATCCCTAGGCAAACATCACACACATTTATTGACTCCAGTGTGGAACACAAATGAACAGAGAGCAACTATTCACTAATTTCTTAATCATCTGCTCTCATTTTTTTTTTCTGGTATGGAGGATTGAATTCAGTAGTGTTCTACCACTGAACTACATTCCCAGTCCTTTTATTACTAATTTTTTAATTTTTAGACAGAATCTCACAAAGTTAGCCCAGGCTAGTCTGGAACTTGAGATCCTCCTGCCTCAGCCTCCCAAGTAGCTGGGATTACAGGCGTGTGCCACTGTGGCTGGCTGCTTTCTCTTATTTTAAAAATCCAGCACAGCAACACCAGTTAGGGGTTGCACTGAGAGGAGCTGATGGGCATGGTGCTTTTAGTAGTCTCTTCCTCATGTATTTAATTCTGTTTTATGATTTTCCCCATTTTCCAGCGTCCCATTCTCTCCAGCCACCCCATCCTGGACCTCAAGCCCAGGGGGAAACTTGCCCACAGTGGTAACCTGAATCTACTTTCCACGGGAGCCTTGTTCAATGACTGTCAACAGGACACTCGGTGGCCACCCTCTTTGATGCACCAGTTGTGGCAAAGCACACTCTCTCCATGGTTCTTAAGCCAGCTGTGTTTCCCATGATGTTTGTAACACCTGGTTGAGCTCCAGAATGATAAAAAGACAGAGCCTCTGGGCTGAAAATGACCTCCTATAGGAACCTTTCTAAACCCTTTATTTCACAGGTGGAAAAAATGGAGAGTCAAAAGATCACAGGATTTTCTCAGAATTCCCTTGCTGGCAAGTGGCAAATTCAGGATTAGAAACCCAGTCCACAGGCTCCCAGTCCTCTGGTTTTTCTGCCATACCAAACCCATGTGTATTTGTATGCCCAAGATTGTCCCAAGGAAATGGGCCATCGCCAGGGGGTTCAATGCACAGGGGATTAGTGCTGAGGGCAGAGGACTTTTAAAGCTCAGGGTGAGAGATTTATTCTGAGCCCCCTGTTATTAGAGTCATCTCAGCTATTAGGGTGAGGATGAAGTTCTAGATGAAGTTCTGCATGGAGGCTCAGCCATGCCTTCTTGCCAGGGGCTCCGGGCAGGTGGGGCCAGCTTGGGGAAACACAGAGATCAGTCCAGAGCAATTGTGCTCTCTGCTTTGAGCTCACTACCCAGCCATGTTTCCAAGAAATGAGATGAGCTTGGAAGAAATGAGTTTGTGAGCATAAGAGAAATTTAATAACTGCCTCTTCTTTATGTTCTTCCATTATTGGACTTTCATAGAGATTTGTGCTAGTGAAGAAACCAAGAAATTGTGCCCTCCTGCAGAGAGCAGGGAAGGAAGGTAACTTTGAGTCAAGGACAATGATGCCAATTAGTGAAATGGTCCTAAAATCCAGAGATTGCTGCTCATCTGTCTGCCCTGCTCCTTTGAGCCTCAGCCATGGATTCTGTCTCTTTGTTGGTTATTTCTTTAAATTGGTAGAGACAATTCCACTAATCAGATACTATACACACTCAAGCAATCTACTTCTTCCCCACCCCCAACACACACACATACCCACACACACCCTGCATTTGGACTTGTGAGAAGCTGGAGGGGCACGTGGCTTCCCTCTGGACATAAAAACTCATGAGGGATCTTCAGCAATCACCAGAGAATCACTAACCCCTTTCCCAGCCCCTTTCCTGGGCTTCTCTGCTTATTTAAGGACATCACCAGGCATTGGTTTAACTTCGCAGGGCTCTTCCTTTGAGCTTTGCTTTTAGTTTATGTTGGTTTAGTTGGCTGGTTGTCTGTTTGTGGTTTTTAAAGCAGAATAATGTTGGGGTATGGGATGGCACGGTGCCCCTCTGTGGGCAGTGTTAGCTTGATGGAGAGCCACCTGGACAGGGCTGGTCTCAGAAGTTTGAAGGGACCACGCTACACAGGTGTGACCAAGATCAGACCTCCTCTCTCTACCTCTGCCTGCCTCTTCCAATAACCCCGTTTTTCTCCTATTAGGATTGCAGATCTAACTGAGGCTCTGTCTTGACTTCCAAACACTGGAGGGATCCCATGGACTCTTGCACTATGTCTGTCCATCTTGAAGATCATCAACCTGACTGTGGGCTGCTGGGTGGCTGCTTTCGTGGCCCTGTGCCCCAGCAGTAACACTAACACACCATCACACTGAGCAGGTAATGAAGGGTGGGAAGTCCCAACGTGGCCTTCACCTCCAGCAGAAGCTCAGGTCTGGTCTAGAGAGCACCCCATTCCTGTGAATTCACAGAAGCCGAAATGACTGGTTACTACTTCATGCTTCCTGAGCAGAGCTGCCCCCAGACCACGAGTTTGGCCTCACTCACTCTGGTTTTGTTCTATTTGCAGTCCAACAAGACAATCCATTCTTGTTTTCTTTCTCTATCTGCCCTTAAATTTTATCTATCCTTGCTTTAGAAAAAGTGCATCCAAGTCCCTACTTCTTGCCTAGAATTCTTTAGTTCATTTCCCTATGTGCCTCTGGACTGTGGATGGAAGTCCTGAGCATCAGACACGAGGCAGGGCTTACACCTCATATCTGGAAGTTTAAAGAACCACTGACAGAAAATGAAACCAGATGCCAGGTGGGAAGAGGAAGGCCCTTGTTCCGTTTGGCCCTTGCCATTGGGGGTGACTCAGGTGTATGTAAGCAGACAAGTCGAATTAGCATAGGCTGCTGTGGGTGAGTCCAGGGCTGGAGCGAGGAACGAGAAGCAGGTGATGTGGGAATCAATGAAATATTTCTCAGCCTTTAAAAAGAAGGACATTTTTCACATGAGTGAAATAAACTTGAGGACATTATTTGAAGTGAAATAAGCCAGGCACCAAAGGGCAAATACTGCACAAGTCCAGAGTTTCTGTTTGAAATGATGCAAAAATTCTGGAGGTGGATAGTGGGAATAATTATAAAACATATGAATGTTCTTAATGTCACTGAACTGTACACTTAAAAATGGTTAAAATGGAGTGTGGGTATATATTTTACCACAATAAAAAAGAGAAAAAAGAAATTTCTGGCATGTTTAAGATCTTACCAGCTCTTTTTCTCTTTTAAGAGTCCATCCTTCTAGTCTACACGTCTGGTCTATCCTAAGTGTTCCTGACACTTCTAGTCTCTCCTAAGGCAAAGAACCACAGAGAATGGGTGGCAAGTAAGAAATGGCTACCAAAGGACACAACTCTGATCATAAAAAGACATTCACAAGTTATTCTTCCTTTTGAGCTTCTAACCCAACGATCTAAAGACTGCAAAATGTTTTCCAGAAGTTGGAAGGAAGCCTGTAGCATCTTGCTCCAATTCTAATACAGATTCTAATATAGACTAAAGCAGCACAAAACTAGACATTAGAGTACTGCCAGTCTGAAAATTATTCTTTATTGATTGGCTCTATCAAAGTTTTATCCAGAGAAAATCTTGATCAGTCTACCTGCTTTCCTCTTCAGCACAGGTGACAGATTACATTGGGCAGAGGATAAATGAGAAAGAGCAAAAAGAGAAGCAAGTACTTACTGATCGATGCAAGAAAATTTTCAGACAATCCCTTACTAACAGGAGTGAACATTGTTCAAGTTTACAGTGTGCCCAACACTGCTCTCTGGGTAGCATTTCACTTAGCAACTGGGACAACTCCATTGGGAGGGGCTACTTTTAGGCTCTCTTTACAGAAGCCCTGGAAGATAAAGAACTCACCTGGGTACAGTAGCCAGGGAAGAAGGGGTGGGGTTAGAATTTGAACCCAGGAACCTCCACAGTGCCCCCTGCTGTTTCTGGAAACAATCATTTTAAGTTTGGAAAAAATGTTTATTTACTCTGCAGACCATAAATTCTGTAAGATTATAATTCCTGATTTAGGGAATTATATTCTCCAAAAGTGTTTGTTGAATCATTTAACATTGTCCCTTGGATTTAGTTTATACAGACATACATAAAAACTGAGCCAAGTGACTTAACTTCGAATAGGACTCTTTAGCCATTGTATACGCACCTTTTGGGTTATGAAGCCTCACCCAGACCTCTAGACCAAGACAGGGTCTACACGCTTCCCTCTCACCACCTTCTCGAAGACCTGACTTTGGAATTCCAGGGGAGCTCTGCTTTTTCTTCTTCTCTGCCTCCCCACATGTGGAAAGAGCTAAAATACAAAGCTCTTTCTTTCCAACGGATGGGGACCATAGGAGCCACCATTCATTCGGTTCAGCAAACAAGAAGGCCTGAATCCTGTTTTATCTACCAATATTGATGATTTATAGAAACTCAGGGATGATTCTTGCCTCATCGGTGTCTCATTTTCCACTTTGAAAATTGGAATTTTAGCATAAACTGCGATTAATCCAGAATCTAACCAACCAGAAAATTCATTACCAAAATGTTTTTTAAATCAGCTGTGAAGAAGAGCATCATTCATAAGAGGACCCAGGGCTAGATGAATGCTCAGGGGCTGAGAAAGATTTCCATTGCCTGTTTTCATATTTGTTTAATGAAACAAAGTAAATTCCTCCTATCCAAGATGAGTACAATGGAGACAGAAGGTTGATGTGAGGATACCACAGAAAAATGGAGCAAACTAAGGAAGAAGAGAAGTATTAACAGGAAAGAAGAGAAAAGGCAGGGAGAGAAAAAAAGTCTATAGAAGCCAACTAAAGAGAATGGAATGGGAATGAAGAAACTAACTACAGAAGAAACAATAATAATTTAATCTGGGTGTGGTGGCATATGCCTGCAATCCCAGCAGCTCTGGAGGCTGAGGCAGGAGGATCAGGAGTTCAAAGCCAGCCTTAGCAATTTATCAACTCAGTGAGACCCTGTCTCTAAATAAAATACAAAAAAAAAAAAAAGGGTTGGGGATGTGGCTCAGTGATTTAGTGCCCCTGAGTTCAATCCCTGGTACCATTATTATTTAAATGTTCAATAGGCCAAAGAAAGCTGGATGATGTATTGCAATATAATGTAGCTTAAGCATTTTAAGCTATGCACAAAAGAAAGCAAAGAGGAGCTTATAAAGAAATTCCAAATGAGTGTGAATATCAATGTATGTTTCTAGTAGAGGTAGAAAGAGGAGAGGTCTGATGAAAGCTACACTGATATCTTTTCCACATTCCATGCAGGTGAGCTCTCATGATGAAGTGGTCAACTTGAGGCTGAAGTCCAGGACTTGAGTCCAACTTGCTCTCTTATTAGCTCTGTGATCTCGGGCAAGTTACTTAACTTCAGATTCAGTTGCTTTATTTTTAAATAGGTGGAACGTACTTCATTGGAGTTATTTGGAAAGTCAAATTAAACAAAATACACGAAATATATTATAGGTGATGCCAACAGCACTAGGAAAATGTCGACTTCATCAGTCTAATAATCTACTTGTGCCTAGATAAACTATTGTCACTCAATGTTCCATACACACGGCTTTTAGTTAACAATCAGAGCATCTCTGGTCCCTGACACAAGCAAAAGATTTACATTAGGAGATGCCATTGACTGGCTGGCCATGTGTGCTTTCTGAGGGATGATATTTTAAAACTGGAACAAGTGTATTGCATTCAAGACACATTGGGTGAAAAAAAAATATTTAGACTAGAAACTGCAGAGAAAGCCTGTGAATTTTTTAGAAATGTAATTGCAAAACATGGCCTAACTCCAAAACTATTTGAAATGTGGATAAAAACAGTATGTTTTGGCGATACTTGCTGAAATCCAGTCAACGAATTTCACATGAATGCAATGTCTCAGTGTTACAGGCTCCATAAAATAAAACTGTCAGGGTGTGAAAAGGGTAAGTGCTCTGGAACTGTGTAGTACACATGAACTTGTTGCTCGAAAAAGCTAAGTAAACTATAAATGGTCAAGGGCATTGTTTTTCCTGATTTGTTTTATAATGTATCTGTATTTCCAGTGAAATTAAAAATCTAAAGCATAAGATTACATAGCAGTAGCATGCTATGCAAAATTCACACTGGAAAATAAGATTAGGGTCTGGAAATACTTTTTTCAACCCCCCTACTTGCCATTAATATAGATCATTGATCCAATGTCTGTATTCAGATATTATCCAAAATAAAAGATTTAGGATTGCAGAAAACACAGCACAGAAACGTTGACCAATGACAAGACTTTTAATATCAATTTAATTCAAAATAGGTGAATGATATACATTTTTGAGCCTGGAATCCTGTTCAAAGGAAAACAAAATCCACTTGGTATTATTTTGCCCAAATGTGTTCTAATAAAGAATTTGAAGACGTCCCCTTTCAACAAATTCCCAAAGTGAATTTGATTAGTGCAGTAATGAATTTCAAGTGATGGAATGTTCAGTCAAAGAAGTTTCAGAGAATTTTTCTTCTCTTTTTCTGAGCAATCAGCACAACTACAAGGTAATTTCCTATGGCAATATGTTAATTTGAGACTAGATTTTATTTGCACTACATTAGGTGTAGCTAAAGGGGGTAAAGTCATGTACCTTATCTGGTTATATTTTATAAGGAAGTCAGTCTAGTTTCCAACCTGTCCTTAAGAAATCCAGAGCTGAATGTGTACATATATTCTCAAATATTCCCACATGTAAAATATATTGCTCTGAAAATATGGTAGGACATGGACTTCATTAAATAGTGCTGTGTGATTTTGGAGGGGATTAAGAAATAAATTCTTTGTAATTGATGTTAAGTTTCATTTCTCAAAGAGGGCCTTCCCCTCCTGACTTGAAAACACATTATCATTAGAAGTGGAAATTCATAATGAAAAAAAGTTTAAAAAAATCCTTTGATCATTTATTAATTATATTGTTCCCTGTTAAGCAACAGGGAAACACACACTGAACTTATGAGTGCTCTGGGATAATTACATTTTCCAATTACAAGTGTTTTAATTTTTTGAGCCTATGATATTAGAATATTTAAGAATAACTCCTCTGTTTAGAACCAGGGTTAATGTATTCTATTAATATTGGATTATTTTATATTTGCTTACATGTTGAAGGATACCTGAGAAGTTGTATTCTATATATTTTCCTGTCCCTTCTGCATGGTATCTGATTCAGCCCCATCACTAAACCCTTTATCTTCGCCTTGTCTGGATTATTGGCCCTAAAGGGCACAGGTGATCTGATAGTCCTTGTAAGCAGAGGGAGAAAATATTAAAAATCATGTGTTATGCAGGCTAAGGCCACCATCAACTTATGACTGAAGACCAAGCAAACAATGGAAACCAAGAATAGGCTCGGGCCGGACCCAGCTGGACCAAATAAGCAGAGCATTGGTCTGAACTAATTCCAGAAACAAATCATCAATATTCCAACAGAAACTTCCTACATGTTCCATGAATGCATTGACGAGGCTGAACTGTGCTATTTAAGGGGCTGGGTGGGCATGCACTAAGGTCCCTGATTTAGGACCCTCCACCCAGCCACATTAACATGCCCATCAGCAACAGTGAGTCACAGTGAGCCTTTGACATGACCTGTGTCTATACCCAGTTACCTCTACAGCTCTTTATATGAGTTTTAGATTGCTAAACCTAGTGCCACCATGACCAAATGGAAGATGACGCACCAGAGGAGCAGTCGCTACAACAGAGCAAATCCTGGGCTCTGCATCTCAGATGCTGTGCACTGTAGCAGCTCCATCTTCTCCATAAGAGGAAACGATGGCTCTCTTTCCTCCTACCCAGACCCTGCTGCCCTCATGTGGGATGGAAATTTTCCCTGAGTCCAGCCAGAGGCCAGAGTGGGGCAGTGAGAGTCAGGGCCGGCTGCTGCTGTTGGCATCAGGGTACAGCTTTATTTCAAGCCAACCATCCTGCGGACAGATTAGGTTTAAAAAATGGTTGGCAGCAGGAGCATTTTAGGATTGACCCTAAGATACAATTTGAAAGATTAGGTTTGAAAGCCAGATGTCTGATTTTATTAGGAAAAAAAGAAAAAGAAAACTGTAATTAGAAAAATAATGTTAAATTTGAGAACAAAAGCAGGAGGGGGGGGCTGAAAGTTGATCAGATTTCCAAATACTTCAGTCTTTTGGTTAATAAATACTGAGGATCAATTACATGCATGACACAGTCACAAAGAATTTAGAAATCGTTTAGTAAAATTGACAATTCGATCCCTATTGGGGTAGAGCTGCAAGCCAGGCTGTGGTCCTCCTCCTGGGGTTAACATGGAGCCCTCAAAGAGTTCCTTGGTCCTCAATGCCTGGCGCACCCCAGGCTCACAGGGCTGCAGGAGATTATTTATGCAGCTGAATGGAGAGGCTGTAAAACTCAGCAAGCGGGACTCCAAGCTCAGGGGCTGCACTGCGGACAGTTTTATAAGCTTTAGTAAATGCCAGCAACCGCCTTCTCCCTTCTTCATGCAGTTTACAGTACAGACTGAAAAGCTGCTGCTCTGGGGTCCCTCTCCGTGAGGCTCACTGAAGGAACTGCCTAGAAGAATAACAATGTCCAGGAAAGCCACTGCCACTGCTTATTTGATCACATCAGAGCTGCTTCAAAGCCAGCTCAAGGGGAACCACGTTTAAATCAGGGCTAGAGGGCAGGCCAGTGTTCCTGCAATTTTCTTGTCTTCAAATGTCTTTGACTCTAAGGAATGAAGTCACCCACTTCATGCAATAATAGGAACATAGATGAAGACATTATGGCAATCTTAGAGAATCAGAAATATTCCTCATCTTGGCCCACATTCTGGTTAGAATAAACACCTGCATTGTGTGTGCCCACACATATACACACATTTATGCACACATGTGCAGTCCAAATCTTCTGCTCAAGAACTTTAAGCATGTGGAAATTAATTTTGTTGGAGTGAGCACAACCATATCATTTATGCCACATTTAATTTGTCACATTGAAAACCCTGGAGCCTACTCATAGACAACTGTACAGAGGCCTGCCTGCAGGGCCCTTTCCAAGGGGCCTCCACCTCAAGAGCCAACAGAATATAACTTATATGCCAGGTGCTATAGGAAGCACTGAATTTCTGTTATCTCATCAGAACAGCAGCTGGAAATTCAAACACTTTTTATAAGTAGACACTTTTATTTTTCTCTCTTGTGGCAAACCTATGGTTTAGAAGGTTTTAATAATGGTCCATATAGGAGTAAGCAAAAGAAGTCAATCGGAGCCCATATTCCCCCAATCCAAGCACTGGCTGTCAGTTATCACCACAAAGATGCAATATAACAAAGCACCCCAAACATACATGATTTAGAATTGTCACATATGTGTGAATTGACTACACTCAGCACATCGCAGCTGAGATCATTTGGAGGTAACTCAGCTTCATAGTGCTCCATGAGATGTAGGTCATTTTCCTGGCACCAGTGAACTGGCTGAGCATCTTCTTCTGATTATGATGATAGATGTGCAAAGTTGCAAGTGGAAATACACAAATCCTTGTTCTAAGGTCTGACACACCACCCTGCCTTCTCATTCTACTGAGAAAAAAAAAATCACATGACCATACTCATAGTCAAGGAATGGGGATTTACTCTTCATCCCTTTTAAAGAAGGAACTGCAAAGTCACAAGGCCAAGGTTGGGGCCAGGGAAGAGAGTGAAGAATTGAGGCCAATATGTAACATTCCTCCCTATACCCTTAACCCCTGCATTGTCTTCCAGAATTATTCTTGTAAAGTTGATATTTCTATTTGCTTTATAAATTCATTCTGGTGTGTATTAATTAATGTGGGGGAACAAAATAATTTAGTTAAGAGCACTGATTTTTTGCATGAACATCAGAAGATTATCTTCCTGAGTCCCACTGCCACCCAGTGGGTATGGAACCTTGCCTCATATATAATAAACACTGGGAAGTGTTTATTTTATATATATATATATAATATATATAATAAGTGCTGGGCAGGCTGGGGTCACTGCTTTCTGCTATCCTGGCTCTTGCAATCCAGTAGGAGGTCAATTCCATAGATATTCTTTAACAACTGTTTGACATGCCATTGAATGGGGTCATTTTTGCCTAGAAGGACAAACTGACAATGAAGTCCCTGCTCACAAGATTCTTTCCCTGTAGGATGCAGAGATAAGAATGATAAGGAATTGACCCCTTTCTTTTCTCTGAAGCTGCTTCTACCATCTGGACCTGGGACCTGGCTCTCAATTCCAAAACTACAGGGGAGGCTCCAAGACAGTGTGATAATAGTGGGTACCTGGGTGGAACCTGGTCTCTCTTGCTCCACAGAGTAAGGCTGTAGGCCACATCTGGCTAAGACTCGGTTTGCCATGAAGACTGCATTCAACAAGGCCCTCATTAAAAACCTCTGGCCTGGTAGAAGCATAGTCTAGTGGCCAGGTACATAGGATCTATAGTCAGAAGACCTGGGTTCAGGTCTAAGCTCTGCTATTAACTATACGACCTAGAGCAAGTTATTTCATCTTCATGCTTAAATGTGGCCACCAAAAAAATGAAGAAAGACCAGGTAAGTCAATAAGCTAACCGTTCTTTCTGTTCCAGGCTCTCCTCTTGAAGGACATCTGCCTCCCTAGAGCTGTTGCAAGCAAAGAGCCCCTCAGACAAGGCGTGTCATGGTGTTCTTGTGTGACTCAGTACCCCTGTTGGTGGCTTCCTCCTGCATTTAATGTGCTTACTAGTGATTGTCCAGCATTTAAGTTGGTTACCTGTTGAGGTGTGTTATCTTATTCTGGTCTAAGTCCTCTATGAGTAAGTAAATAGTCACCCACCCACTGGAGGAAGGGACAGGGCATACTGTACCTACACTTCTGTTAGGTTAGCTGAGGGCCCTGTATATGGGAGACACACAATAATCATTCATGGGCTATATGGATAATCAAACAGAGTGATCGATTGGGAATAAGTGCATTTTAACAAGGGATGGCAAGAACAAACATGTTCAACTCAGAGGGAGAAGTTGCAGTGGTAAGATTCCAGGTGAGCTGGAGGCAAGGCTGGTTGCCATCACTGGTCTTGGTCACTCTTCAAACCATTCCAAGGACCCCAGAGCATCCTGAACCTGAAGGATCATCACAATCACCTGTGTAATTCTCAAAAATGCAGCCTTCCTCACTAACTCAGGATTCTGGAGCTCTGGATTCTCAAGTGAGCCCTGTTGTGATTCTGCCTCTACATGAAGAGCAGAGTCCTCAATTCTGTCACTTGCAACAACATGAATAGACCTGGAGGACTTCATGCTCAGTGAAGTAAGCCACAGGCACAGCAAGCTCAGGCACAGCAAGATGAACACGTGTGGTCTCATCAACATGCGTGGTCTCACCAACACGTGGAATCAAAATGGTTGCACTCATAGGAGTAGAGTATAGAACAGTGGGTACCAGAGACTGGGAAGAGGAACAATGAGGAAATGTTGGTCAGAGACAAAAAGTTTCCAAAATCTATTGCACAGAATGTTGACTACAGTTAGTAATCATGTAGAGTGTATTTCAAAATTGTTCTGAGAGTAGATTTTAAATGTTTGTACCATACACACAGAAAATAAGCATATGACATAATGGATATTAATTAGCTTGATTTACTCATTCCATAATACATACATATATCAAAACACCACATTATACCCCATAAATATCTACAAGTATTATTTGTCAATTAAAAATGAAAAAAGAAAGTACAGAGTCCTAGTAGGTCACTGTTGCAGTGTGCAGAGAAGATACTTGTCAATATCCTGACTTGAGGCCCAGGCTGCTACGTGTGCATGAGGAGGGGAGGGGTCATGGGAGTCTGATTTTGCAGCAGTCTCATTTACATCACTTCCTAATCCAGAGATCGATAACACAAGGGACAAAGCAGCGAAATCAGGAGCAAGGTATCTCTAACTCAATGATATTTGAGAAAGAAAGCAAGCCTATATCAACATTTGAAAACGAATGTGCCCTTATATCCAGAAACTCATCACCAGCTGGCCTAACATGTGCAGCTAAGCCACAGCCTCTCCTGTTGGACAGAAATAATCCTCTAAAAGCACTTACCAGGTCAGGTCACACTAAATACCACACAGACCCTTCTTGCTGAGTAAGTCACTGCTACCTCTTTACAAATCCCAGCTTCTCCTGTACCCTTCTCTGTCCTTCATGGACATAGGAGTTACAGAGATACCCACTCATAGAATTACCTGTGCTCTCTACTAAAACCCAGGCTCTGCTTCCTCACACTGTCTCCCAAATCATCCAACCAAAGCCCAAATCCTATAAGTTCTTTATAACACCCTGTCATATTGAGACTCCCCCTGATTCCTGTGATGTATAGACTCTTCATAAAACTAGTAATGAAGCCAACTCATTCAGCTCTAGGTGTATTTCTGATGGCCTTTGGCTGCAGGACAAATGTTCATTAAGAGCCAAAGGCCATCTGGGTACAGTGGTACACACCTGTAATCCTAGCTTCTTGGGAGGCTGAGGGAGGAGGATTACAAGTTTGAGGGCAGCCTTAGCAACTTAGAGAGGTGCTGTCTCAAAATAAAAAATAAAAGGGACTGGGGATATATATAATTCAGTGGGAGAACATAACACACACACACACACACACAGAGCTAAGCATTTTCTGGAGCTTGTTGGTTTATTCTTTGTTGAAACCCAGGTAGATCCAGCCAAGCACACAGTCAGTGTCAACGAGAAGCCTCTACTATCGGCATTGCTGTTGTGCTCTGCCTTTTACCTGTATCAAAAGCAATCTCCCACATCGCCAGTTAGGAACCCCAAATCAGGAAGTGCATGTTTACTGAGCATCTGCAAGGTAAACTCTGAGCTCATGGGGAAAGGCTTTGCCCCTGTTTGGGTCAGCTTTTTCGCTGCTGTGACTAAAGGATCTGACCAGCACAACTCTAGGGGAGGAAAAGTTGATTTGCAGGCTCATGGTTTCAGAGGTCTCAGTCCAGAGAAGGCCGGCTCCATTCCTCGGGGTTCAAGGTGAGGCTGACCATCATGGCTGGAGAGGGTGGCAGAAGGAAGCAGTTCACATCATGGTGATGGAGAAGCACAGAGAGACTTCAGCTCCAGACACAAATATATACCCCATAGCCATGCCCCCAATTAACCATTTCCTCCAGCCAAACTCCACCTGCCTCTAGTTACCACTCAGTTAATCCCATCAGAGATCGATTCACTGAAATTCAATCATTTCTTCTCAGAACCTTCCTGCATTGTCTCACATGTGAGATTTTGAGGAACACATATCCAAACCATAAAAGCCTCTATGTATATTTAGCATACAAATACTGTACATGATGTGGACACAGCATTCTTCTCCCATGGCTCCAGGAAGTGTCCATCTGTGGGGAATCAGAAACAAGCATGTTTTAACAAACCCAAAGCTACAAACCCACTCTGTCATCCATCAACTCTTCCTTATCAGGGCATTGGCAGGATGCAGTAACAAAAGGGTAATTATTTATTAATGGCTACTTGAAACCTAGGGTTTCCCCACCTGATTTCAAAACACACAGGGCCATTTATTTTAAGTGGCTTCCAGACTTTGATGGATTGAATATTCTTTCCACTGGCAAAGGCATAAATGCAGGGATGCTAACGAGAGTAACTATAGAAACTAGCCTATCCCACTACAGCCTCAGAACATCTCTGAACAATCGTCCACACGAAGGAAATATCAAGGGGGTAGGAAAACCATCTGGTCTCTATAGCTAGAACACTTGAACAGCTTGTAAAGGGGAAAAAATTAAACCTCACAACAAAAATATGGCAGATGATAAACACAAGATTTTTACGTTTTATCAGCCAGTTGCTACAGACCAAGATCAATGTACAAGAAAAGGCACTCTCAGAACCCAGGGCCTCTGACTAGAATAAAAAGACAAGCAGGAAAACTCAAAAGGGCTGCGGCTGATTATAGTTATACCACCACAAACACACCACTCACAAGAAAGCTATTTCTTTTCTTTACAAATGATGGGAAATCCAAAAAGAATAAAACTCTACAGAATGTTGCCAAGACAAAAGCATTTCTTTGGGTGTTTCCATCTCAGCTGTAAGCAGAATATAATGACAGTCCCTGGAGAAAAGGCTGGTCTTCTGGAATGTCCAAGTCAATTTTGCAGATTTGAAGGTAGCAGCCAATCCATAGATGAGTTCAACCTAAAGCCATTCTGGACAATAAGTAAAATTTCAAGACAATTCCCCTCAGGTCTTCAAGTCCAAGTGGGTCCTTCTGAAATAATTCTACTTGCAGTGTCTCTTCTTGCTCACCTCTTTGGTAGCCACAGGCAATTTTCAGCTCATAGTTTCACTCAACAAATGAAACCTCCTGAGCCAAAGTGGGCTCAGGTCTCATTTTGCATAGGTGTCACATTTGTGCACCATATCCGGGTTCCTATGAAAACAAAAGTGAAGTTCTGCTAGAGACCTGACCTGCTGTGGACCACTTTGCAGCCCAGTCATTTCCCATTTAATGTCCACCTGCTGGTCTGCAGCAACCATCAGAAAAGCTGCAAATATAAAATAATAATAGCCCTTTATTGAATAGGGCATTTTAAAAACAGTATTTTAATTTTTTGAAAACTTCTAGTGTCATTTAATGTATAGTGTATGTGTATCTTTCTCACCAAAAGTGGAATGTTTTATAAGTACATAAAAAGTATAGAAGTTTATTTAAAAAGGTAGTGTGTGGCTTCCTTTTTTTTTTTTTTTTTAGAGAGAGAGAGAGAGAGAGAATATTTTTTTAATATTTATTTTTTTAGTTTTCGGCGGACACAACATCTTTGTTTGTATGTGGTGCTGAGGATTGAACCCGGGCCACACACATGCCAGGTGAGCGCGCTACCGCTTGAGCCACATCCCCAGCCCAGTGGCTTCTTTTATTTATCTTCTGCCTCCTAACCCCATCATCTGAAGGAAAATACTATTAATCTGCTTATGTTCATTGGACATTTGCTCACTTTTTAAACCAGAATTGTATCACATCTTACATCATTGTCTGCAACTTGTCATTCTATTTTACAGTTATTATGGATGTCCTTGGAATTCATCAATTGCAGGTTTACTTTCTTATTTTACAGGTTGCATGAAGGTATCCTCACCTATTCCAATGACAATATTACAGTGCACATCTTTAAGTCTGGAAAAAATACATATAGTGCCCTAGAAATTTTGTAACACTTTGTATCTCTAAGACACAAAATAAATGTGAATGGCTCTGTACCTAAGGCTCCTGACTTCTCCCAAACATAACCCCATGAGTACCCTCTTAATTAAGAGGCTGAGCTTGGGAACAACTTTTAATGAAATGGCACCTCCATCCTCCTAGGGGCAAATGCTAGAATTATAGACATTTTAGAATTCCTTCCCCTTTTTGACCCCCACATTAATTAAGCACCAAGCCCTGTCATTTCTTGCTTTTAGAATTTCCCAAGTGAAAATCCTTTCTCCCTCTCTTTCCCACTCCAGGAAACTATGATTTTCTATGTGAGTTACTGTACTATCCCACAATTTGACCTATCTGATCTTCTTTCATCTACTTTAATTCAGCCACCTGGTGATATCTATAATGTTCACTTCATATATTATTTCCCCCCCCCCAGACCCTTCCAAATGGTTCCATCATCTTCATGACAAACTAAGTCCTTTGTCACAAAAACCCTTGCTTTCTTCCTCAATCTCCTATTAAGCCTTCCCCTACCTCATAGCCCATGGTCCAGGCAGGCATGCAAAACAAGTTTTGCTTTCTCTCCTCCTCTTGGGCTGCTGCACCTGCCATATCCTAAACCTGGATTAATTTCATCCTCTCCACCGAGCCCCCTGAGACTCCAAATTTGCATGAAGTCAATTCAGATATTCCTTTTTCTAATAAGCCTTTTCTGATTTCCTTCTCAAGTCCAAGTTAGAGTCTCTTGCCTTTCTCCTCCATCTCTCTCTATCTCCCCCTCATCTGCTACATTTTTTGTTATCGCACATTGACTTAATGTATTCACCCTTCCATGGACCACTCTTGGAAAAGCGTCTCCACAGGGCACTCTGGCCCAGAAATCCCCATAGCATAGGTATTCTTTGTCTCTCTCATGGGAAAAAATAGACTCTGGTTATTACCCTTATGATACAAGATACATGCACTTCTTCTCAAAGATAAACCATCCCTATCTGGTGAGGAGAAAGCTCAAGACAAGCCTATTTCCCATGAGAAGTCCATCATTATTTAAAACCATGCATCTTTATTCTCACTATGGCTATTGTGTGGTGAATGTTCCTGTTGGAGATGTATGAGGAGAACCAGCACCGTATGAGGTATAGCAATGGAAACAGACTAAGGTACCAGACTATAGTCTTGGTTTGAGATGAGAACAAACCATCTTCTTCAGAGAAGCAGCTACCTTGGCCATCTAGAAAAAAAGGTCCTGAGAGTGTTCCCAGATCTCTGGAGATGCAGTAGCTGGCAGCAGTGAGGCTTCTTTCATTTTTTTTTTTCAGTAAGCAAGTTCCCACCTCAAATAGAAAGATCACTTGCTCTATTATTGTGTCCTTGGCCAAATTGTGACCTTGCTCAAAGGCAAGAGAAAAGGTCTTCTTTGTATTACACATGGGTTCCACATTCACTGTTACATCAACACCAATTTTGTTTGTCAAATAGTTTCAACTACATGAAATTGTAAAATTTTACCATCTTTGACCTATAGAAATAGCAATTTGAATGGTTTCACCTAAATGGATGTGTGCCAGAGAAAATGCCATCTTGGAGCACACACTTTCAATACAAATTTTCTCAGTAAAAAGTGAAAATAGTCAATAAATAGACAGAAAATGTCCAACATCTTTAGACGTTGCAAAAATATAAATCAAAACTTCATTGAGATTTCATCTCATCCCAGTCCGAATGGGCACAGGGTCACACACCTGTTATCCCAAAGAGTTGGAGGTAGAGGCAAAAGGATCCAGAGTTCTAGGCTAGCCTCAGCAATCAATAAATAAGTAATACATGACAATGAGAACATGGAGGAGAAAAAAGGACCCTAGGCACTTTGGGTGGAAATGTAGGTTAATGCAGCCACAATGGAAAGCAGTAAAAGATATCACAAAAGACTAGAAATAGTATTGTATGATCTAGCTGGATCACTCCTGGGCATATATCTGAAGGAAATGAAGTCAGGACTTAGAAGAGTCACTTGAAGGTCCATGTCTACTATAGCCAACATGTGGAATTGGCCTGGAAGTCCACTGTGGGTGAATGGACAGGAAAATGTGCTATATATACACATAGAGTAATCTTCAGCTAGAAAAAAAGAATGAAATCATGTCATTTGCAGGAAAAGGGATGGAACTGAAAGTTCTCATATTAAGTAAAAATAGTCAGATATAGAAAGATAAGGGGTTTCTCTGAGTTGTGAAAACTAAATATGTTCCCTCCTTCTTGTTCTAATTCCAAACTAGAATTTCTCCACCTGGGTGGGTCTTCACAGAGCTTCCTCTGTCACCTCCACTGCTTTAGTTCACCTGCTTTTTTCATTTAACCTATCTACCCACATGTTTTAATCAGCTTTTTTTGCTGCTGTGACTAGAGGGAATTGACCAGAACAACTGTAGAGGAGGAAAAGTTTATTTGAGGGCTCATGGACTCAGAGGTCTTAGTCCATAAAAGGCTGGCTCCATTCCTTAGAGCTGGAGGTGAGGCAGAACATCATGGAGGAAGAGTGTGGCACAGGGAAGCAGCTCATGTGATGATCAGGAAGCAGAGAGAGCCTCCACTTGCCAGATACAAACATACCCTAAAGCCACGTCTCCAATTCCCACCTCCTCTACCCATACCCTGCTACTTCATTTACCACCCAGTTAAACTCTATCAGGGGATTAATTCACTGATTGGGTTAAGACTATCACAACCCAATAATTTCTCCTCTGAACCTTCTTGTATTGTCTCACACATGAGCTTTTGGGGGACACCTCACATCCAAACTATAATACCACCTCTAACCCAACTCTCACTAGAGACATTAGACTTACTTCTCAGCTATCTTCCCTGTGGTTTTCCAGAACACCCTACCTTTTCTTCTTGCATGGGTGATAACTTTACTTGTAGACATGAATGAAAATTATTATTTGTTGCCAAGGCCTCCTATGCAAAGCTCAGACTTTTCTTAGGAAATTCCTTTAGATGTACTTATTTTACATATCTACTCAGCCATTTGGTTCTCCTATTCCACTCTGAAAGCCTTTTAAGCAATACATATGTACATATATTCATAAATCAAATATTAAAATACATCACCACTACCAAAAAGGTGATGATGCAGAACAGAATGCTCAGGAAGTAAATGGATAGTGAGACCAAAATTTCATCTTTCTCTTGAAATAGACGATGAAATACAACCCAGGTAGATTAAATGAGGCAGAATCAATGTGATCCATTCATTCTATTTCTTGGTAATGTTACATCATGACAGATGTAACAGTCTCAAAGCATCAGTGGCAACAATAAAGGTTTATTTATTTATTGCTTGACGTGGGCCAGACAGCTGTTCTGGGTGGTTCTCCTCCAAGCAGTGACTGAAGAATTCACAGTCATACTACCTTCAATTCATGGTCTTCATGGAGATTCATGATGTATATCACTTCTGTCCACATTCCATTGGCCAGAAATGGGTCTCAATCTAACCATAGAGAGACTGAGAAATTTGGTCTTTCTTGTGACCAGGGAGAGGAAACTGAATCAGTGACCTTTTAGCCAGACTTGGATGCAGTTCACAATCTGCTGTGTCGTGGGCATTGTGGAGGAAATCCTCCCCTCAAAGAACTCACCACAAATAAATATGACCGAAGACTTACAAAAGAGCAGGAAAATTATTATAATAGATAAAGGCATATGTTAGTTTAGGATCTGCACTAGGAGAACCATTGGTTCCTAATTAATCTCTCCAAGCCTTTGGTTCCCGTGAGAACATCAATTAAGCCACACTCATGGTCTTTACTTTCCATACTCTACCCATTGCCTGTCTTCAAGCAGCTTACCACTGTGTATTTTTAGCATTGGCATTGGAATTTCCTGAGGTTTCAGTTGTTTCCCAATGTCTTCGTGCTGCTGAGCTGCTATAACAAAATACCAAGACCTGGGTGTTTGATAAATAGCAAAACCTTATTTTTCACAGTTCTGGAGCTAAGAGTCCAAGGTCAAGGTGCCACAGATTAGGTGTCTTGTGAGGTCCTGCTTATTTCATAGACAGATATTTTCTCACCTTAATGTCACAGGATGTAACAGTCTCAGGCAGAAGGGAAACCAGCTCCTCAGAGCCTTTTAAAATCCCATTCATGAAGGCTCTACCTCATGATCTAATTGCTTCGCAAAGGCCTCACCTCTTGATACTATTAGGTTGGGGTTTAGCATTTCAACGGGAATTTATAGGGAGGAAAGAAACATTCAGACCACAGCACCCAACTAGTGAACCATCCAGCCTGAAGACCCCATTTCCCACTCTCTGCTCTTCTCATCCAAACCAGGAACAGAACACTTTTTATTAATAATAGGCTTGGACTTTAGGCAGATTCACTATGAAACTTGTAGAGCTTAGCCTGCCCAGACCCCCACATAATCCATTTCAAGGTCCCATACCTAATTTTAAATCACTACTGTCTTTTCTTACAGAGAGGCCTCCAAATCCTATAAGCCCCCAGCTCTGCAAACCTGGGTCCTCCCTACCTACTAAATTGTACTTCATCTGTTCCTTCCTGTCCCTCCTGGCCTCTCTCTACGAGGCTCTTTTTCCTGTCTCTTTTTCAGTCTCACATCTTCTCTTTCACACATCTTTGGATTGCCATTTCCCCAGGTGGATCCCATTTGCTCCTTCCTTCCTCCTTCCTATCCACACCTCTTTGTTGATCCATCTGCTCTAGACCTTAATTCTCTGTGCTTCCTCGAGTACTGGCCAATTTAGTATTCTTGGCATAATTCATGTGCATCCTGTTGACTAATTCTTCCAAATCATTGATAAAGATTTTTAATAAACTCAGTTCTCACAAACCCCTGGGATGGTTTTCTAAGCATTTTCTTGCAACTAGTTCCTGCTGCCATTTACTCATCGGCTCCAAAACTTTTGGTTTATGGTTTTGAAGCCAGTCTTTCAATCTGCATGAGAGTTTTCCTGTTCCAGCCAATTTGAACTTGTTTTGCAAGTAAAATTTCATGGGACATTTTTATCAAGTGCTTTCCTAAAGTCCAAATAGATAACATCTGCTGTGTTCCTCTTAACCACTCTTGCGGTGGATTATGTGCGTGCATGTGTGCATGTACTTTTTTTTTTTTTTTATTGAGTTTGGGGCATTTGGTCTCTAACAAACTCACACAGCCCTTATCCTGGATTTCATTATTCTCTGGTTTGGTGCTAGTTATTTTTCATGGGTTAGCACTTTTCTTCCCACCTAATATTTGTCTCATACTGTAAACAATTATTTTAGCTGCACAGTGAAGTTGAGCTTATAGGACTGTATTTCACCGGATTGCCTTATCCTTCAGGGGTTTGCTCTCTGCTCCCAGCTGCTTTTAATCAAAGGTAATTCCCTCCCACAGCATTCCCCACACTCAAAGTGCTGACACCGATCCCCATTAAACGAGATGACTGAGGGTGCTCAGGAAGCAGATTCTCATTTCCTCCACTTTCCCACAGCTAACTGCTGGCCTCCCTATACAGATTCACCTGTTTTACATGCAACTCAGAATCTTTACCTGCCCTTCTCTCTTCACATCCTGTGTGTCAGTATTTTCTGGAGTAGGACTGCTTCCCTACTCTTCCACAACCTTCTGGAAGGAGACTGGGAGATAGAATTAATTCAGGGACTGGTCCATAGCCACCAGAAATGCTGCCAATAAAGGTTCATGCTAACTCAGAAGCTTCAAGGCAGATAGAGGAGCTGCATAGACTATTCCAGACTTAAGGGAATTTGAACTCATAGTGATCTGTGGAAGACAGAGGGAAAAATAACGGAAAATAGAGATTGCATAAAGGCGAACATGTAACAGTCAATGCTTCTAAGAAATGAAGATTTTGCTAAGATCAGGCTTTGTTAGTGATAAATAGAAGGCATTAGAGCCTCTGAAGTGAAAGGCAGAAGCACTCTCTGAATGTAGGTGTGGGAGCTTCTTTCTCTCAACTCATCCTGACCTCTGAGAGCGCAGGGGACAAGGAGAGGCTGATGGTCACATGCAGAGAATGAACACAGTCTGAGAGCACAGAGTAGATGCTCCCAAATTTACATCCTGCACTTCTCTTTTAGTCAGCTTTGCCTTGCTGTGACCCAAAGACCTGACATGAACAACTTAGAGGAGGAAAGTTTATTTTAGCTCATGGTTTCAGAGTTTCAGTCCATGGTCAGTGGACTCTTTATGTCTGGGTCCAAGGTGGGGCAGAACATCCCCGCTGAAGGGTCTGATGGAGAAAAGAAGCTCAGGACATGAGAACCAGGATCCAGAAAGAGCTCGGCTCACTAGGGACAAAATATAAACCCCAAAAGTTTGTTCCCACTGAATCCATATAAGTGAATTAATCTGCTGACTAGATCATGCCTCTCATAATCTAATAATTTCACCTCTGAACATTCTTGCACTTCACACACACACACACACACACACATTTTGGGGGAACAATCAATGGCTAAGCCATAACGTCTTCCTTCAGAGTAAGGCACAGAGTAAGCGAGAGGACCCCAGAGGCCACATGTTTCAGTCAGCTAGTTTTTGATTCCTAGAAACACAAGGATCATATCTTGATCCATTTCTGATGCAGTACACGGGTCATCCTGTTCTTCCAAACAAGTCAGGAATAAACACTGTGACTCTAGGAATCAAGTCATTCCTGGATTCTAAAATCCTCAGCCTCAGGGGAGACTGCCATTGCTCAGAGTTGTTCTGGTTTCTGACTGATCATTCTTACTATGAGGAGTAACTCTAAAATTATTCTATGAGTGCCTAAAGAAAAAAATCCATAATGCATTTGATGGTTTTCTCTCAGAATTTCCATTCCATTTTTTTTTTTCTGGTTAAATGTTAAAATGAGTTCCACGAGTTTCTATGTAAGAGTCTAATTAGATTGCAGTCATTAAAATATCACTGCTCCTTTATGTTTGAGACTCTTCACAACCACTCAAACACTAGACCCTCATTTATTCAATATGTGTTTATTAAGCTGGGCACTACTTATGGGGCATCATACTGGCCTGCAGGAAAGGTCCCTTGAATTTAGCTCTCCATGAATTTTGTTCTGCCTCATCTTCTTCTGCTCTTCTATGCCTCCCACCTTCCAAGGCTACCGTCATTACCTCCTGATGAAAAAGCTGCAACTAGCTCAGACTGAGGAAGTCAAAAACCTGCCTGGCCATTTTTAGGCTGGAATAACAGACATGGATAAAGCCAGCTGCAAAGTTAACAGGAAGCAATATCATTCCAGCTGCCACAATATTTTGCCATGGACATGCAGCAACTCTAAGTTGTCCTGACCTTTTCTTTTGAGTGACTTGATGGTTACCTTTATTCTCTAAACTCATGGATACTTAGAACCTTTGCTGTTTTGAATTATGTCAGGAAGAATGAAGCCTCCACTTTCGCCTGGAACACCTCATTACTCTATGACCCAGAAAACAGATCTTGATGTAAAACTCAGATGCAGAACTTCAAACAATGGATTCTCATTACCACCTCAATTGTTCTCCAGAAAGCAGAACCTGGGGGCCACTTTTTAGTCCCAATCTGATATTAACTTCTTTATTCCACCCTAACTTTGCTTTGAGCCTTTCAAACCACTGCTTTATTCAAATTTCATCTAAGCCTCCCTCTTTCCCAAAGTGCTAGAATGCCTGTTTTTTCCTTCTTTGCTTGCTGTAGTGCTATCTAGAAAGTTTTTCCCTCATGACCAATAACCCCGATACATCAGGGTATCAGCTTGTTCCTGGTGATCTTAGGACACTGAGCATCTGCTGTTTATTCTGTCACAAACAGAATGAAATTTCCCAAAGTTTGACCGAACAGCTACAAGTATCATCACCTGCTCTTATATCTGGCTCTGTATATGTTTCTTTAAAGTACTCAGAAGATGGAACTTCTGCCTTTGTTAGAGATATTTAAATTATACACATTTTGTTCTCGAGGAACAAAGATCAGCCAATGCCCCCATGTAAACATGGAAATAATTATACAAGGCCAAGTATAGTAAATAATAAATACTAAGTATTGGAGACTTGGTCAGAACAAGTTACCTCTGCTGTTGTAGCACAAAAGGTACATAAACAACCTGTAAACAAATTGAGCATGCTTGTGTTCCAATAAAACTTTATTTACCCAAACAAGCCAGATTGGGCTAAAGGGTTATGGTTTGCAAATCCCTGTCCTAACTATCACAACAAAATAAAATCAGTGACTGTGAGTTTGCTAATTGTCTTCTCCATTGTGGATGTATAATCAATGTTATGTGAATGTGAAGGAGAGGAGGCAGAAACTGAAGGACTTGGAGTGTCTCCTGAATGAGATGGATTACTCAATCAATGGTGATGATGAAGGATGTTGAGGGTTTACTGGTATTTGGTACCTACACGGTTGTTGGTGCTTTACATAATATGTCCAAGGCAGTTAATGGAAAATAAGCAACAATAACCCCGTGAATCACAAGACACAGCAGAGGAGCTCTCACAACTGGTGCATGTTGGAGGGGACTGTGATACAAACTGTGTTGTGTTTAATTCCTCCAAAGCTCCTCAGGGAAAAAAACCCACAGACACAAATTCTTGAAGTGACGTGGTCTCTTCAAAAAGTGCCATTTGAAGAAAACTGCATAATATCTAAGGAATGAACACTTGCTTGTTTTGGAGATCTGAATAAAGTAACCTATTTCAACAAAAGCATTGAAAGTTTTCCCCTCAATGACTCAGACAACAAAATTTGATTCACTTTCTAGACTAGAGTAGGCTGTCTTTTTGCCTCTTATAGGGTATGCTTGCTGTACATTCATTGCAACAATGAATGCCATCCTTTGTAAGCTGTATGCATAGTTCAAATACCCATTCTAGGAAATGTTAAAACTCTGTCAGTAATTACCATCTTATCATGATACATCCTAACAAGATTTCATTTTCTTTGTCAGGGAGGCAGCAAGAAGGAACAGTTGAAGGGAGGATAACTGAGGTACAAATTGCTGCTCCTGGAACCCTGGAAGTAAGGCCCACAGTATAACCCAAGTGACAAGTTAGCCCCGACAGGCTGACCTGTGTCTGAAGGCAGACTGCCTTTAGGCAGAGAAGTCCAGAGGCACTTCATGCTAAGCAAGCCTCACCATGGCAATGTTATAAGCTATCCTCCCCTCTCTTTTTTATTTTTTTTTGTGGTTCTGGGAATTGAACCCAGGGCCTTACGCATGCTAGGCAGGCACTCTACCAACTGAGCTATATCCCCAGCCCTATAAGCTCTTTCTTATCACACTTGATTATGGCACACCATCATGGCCATCCATTCAGGCTAGATTAGAGAGCTGTGGTATCTCAGAGAAGCTAAGCAAACTGAAATTGACACGGACTTCCTGGAGGTAGGTCAGAATTAAAACTCTCCTATCTGGGATATTGAGCTGCCTGTGGTTCCCAGATAAGTCTTTGAATTTTCTAGAGAAGTTCTGACAGGAGAACATCTTGGCAAATGACCCATTTTGTTCATGAAATAAATGAGAGCTCACTTTTCTCCTATGACATGCTAGAAATAAGTTGTCATAAAGAGAACAAGGTTTTATCCTAATTAAGCAAATGCCCATCAGATAGCTTATCAGACAGCACACCAAGGACTCTCTATATTCACACTTTGCAGTAGGACAAGCACCTGGCCATCATGTATGTTCTTTCAGTTACTAGTCCTTAAGTGTGGTAAAATCATTTAACCAGGTGCCTGAGATTTCAACCAGTGAGTAAATTTCTATGCTATAACATATATCAGCTGGGCTACTGCAAGAACAAATGAGTTTATGTAGACTATGAAGTCATACACAACTAAGACATATGAGGATTACATTCTCTTTCAGGTCAAAATGATGGTGAAGAAAGCCCAGAAACAAGGTTTAAGTCATTTGTCATGACAGCATCTTAACTCACTAACTGAATTTTACTGGCAAGTCTTTTCCAAGCCTATACCAGAATTCTCCCTAGTTGCTCTGGTTGGTGCTTCGTGGATTAATTTGAACTCCATCAGCAATTGCTCTGATATATAAAAACGTGTGGCAAGCCCATGGGACCAGACTCTACTCAGGTAACCTCTGCTCTTTATGTAACATCTCTGCTCTTTTTTTTTTTTTTTTTTTTTTGCCTGATGAGTAAGATACGGATGGTCATCCTTAGCTTGAATGGTTATTGTGAGAGATAAATGAAAAAAACTTGGTACATACCAAGCATTTGGTAAATCTTCTACTTTCATTAAAATAAGAAAGATGAAAAAAGAGAGGACGGACGAATCTCTTGCCCAAAGAGAAATGGCAAAAATGATTCCACATCATGTGTAAAGAAGATGATGTCAGAGCCAATGGTCATGCTGCAGACTTAATGGGTCAAAATTTCTAATACAGTGGAACAAACTTGCTGCTTATGTTTGCTTCCCTAATTGCCTTATCTCTAATCCATTTGGTTTTAGGAGCAACTCTGACTTCTTGCTCTCTGCCATGTGCTCAAGACTTTTAGGGCACAGTCACAGTGATGTCTTCTTCTCTTCCTCCTAAAATTACATGGCAGCCTCACAAATGTGGGGCCACATTTAATCAATGTAGAAAACACTTTGGAGGCTACCCATCTGGAATAAAAAGGATGGTCTATACATTTTAGAATAACAATATGTGTGCCAGTTAACACATGCATTTGTTCTGGATATGGAATACATCCAGTTAAAAGTCCTTTAATGTATCTAGGAGGGAGGCACTAGAAAGATAGTCTTTTCTGTGTTAACTTTCTTGGAGGTAGGCACAAAGAACCCCTGAGGATGAATTAAAAAGTGAATATCCATAATAAGTGACTTCTTCAGATTGGAAAGAACCTCTTAGGAGTCTTAAAAAGCCCACCTCCAGGGAAAACCACACCTAAACCATTAGAGACCAAAGAGTAAGGAGCCAGGTAGACCAAAACAGAGCAAAAGTCGGCTCTCCTGGTTCTCACCCCTCCTTCTAACCCCTGATATGAATTTGCCCTTCAATCACAGAAGAAAAAAAAATTGAATTTCTCTAAGTCTTATTAGGGTGTAATTTGCAATTCAGAAGAATCAGTGTATTTAACTCTATCATTCTTCTATCCAGCAGGATTCAAAGGGAAAAAAAAAACCCAAAAAACAAAAAAACTAGAAGGATCCTGGAACAGGGCTCCAGGCATCCTCGTGGTCTTCCCCTCCCCGCTGCATTGTAACAGTGCTGTGGCAGCTGATGAAGAAACTGGAGAGCGCTGCAGAGCCCTGCTGAATACAAACCAAAGCCGCCTCTCCTCCTCCTCCTTCCCTAATTCATCTTTTCTGCTTTCCGCAGGAGCCATCTTCTGCAGCGCTCAGCGTTTGGCTCGGACTTTGACTTTTTGTTCTCTCCATTGCTACCTTTGCTTTTGGAAAAGAAGAAAAACACACATCTGTGGCACATGGACCCTAACGTGCGAGGGCAGCTAAGCTTTGAAGACACTGCATTGCATGTAAGATCCATGTAGTCCATCAATCTGAGCCTCATTTCTCTCCTTAAAGAAGTTTAAAAAAGCAATGCCAACCTGGATTATTTCTGATTAGTCCCAATATGTTTACTGATCAATAAGTAAGTTCACTCTCTAATGATTAGAATACTTTTCTAAAGCCACCCAAAACACCATACAAATGTAAATAGTCCATTTGTGCACCAATACATATATATATTATTGAACTCTTTTACCCTTCACTGTTGTAGTTTCCATGGAAACCATAACATTAAGCCAGGCAGTTACTTCCACATTACATAATATTATCTGATGCTTAGTTACTCCTGAACAAACGTGTTTATTCGGTAGCTTTTCGTCCATGTAATCATCCATATCTACCCTGATTTGATTAAACAGGGAGCAGCAGCATAAAATCATTTATTGCAACGTGCCTTGTGCCTGTTACTCATCCAGAAAATGACAGGCTCTGTATTTGCCAGAGACGACCGTGCACGTGAGCTTGTGGGAAGAGATGCTGGGAGTGCTGAGACAACACTGGTTATGGATTAGAGTCATTAAGATGAAGAAGATATGAAGTTAGAAACTGGAGCAGAAATATTTAAGATATAATTGCACAGACTCTGATCCCCCTCCTCCTCTTCCCTTCACAGAAAAGGGAGGGGTCCCTTGGATTCTCAAGAGGTCTGTACAAATCAGTAATTACTTCAGGGAAAAGATATTTGCCAGGAAAATTCCTGTTCCAGTTGGGAACACTTTCTCCATATAAGTAGCAGACTCTGTTCCATAATTGCTATTGCTTTAGAAGTTATTTCTGGAACATAATGGAAAACCATGACCCTGTGCCTTCTTCACCCCTGTCTCCCAACTTAGGGCATTAGGCAGTCCCTTTATTCTACCTTCTATTCCTTTCTAACATAATTACTTATTTATTTATTTTTATTTATTTCTTACATACATGACAATAGTGGAGTGCATTACATTCATAATTATCTATTCACAGCACAATTTTTCATAACTCTGTATGTAGAGTATGTTCACGCCAAATATCTAACATTTTAAAAAATTATTTGCCTCAGTTTTATTGACGTGTAATTGAAAATTAATATTACATACATTTAAGGCAAAAAAATTTGATGATTTCATGTAGATATTATGTGCTATGAAATAATCACCATGATCAAGAGAATTAATATATTCATCACCTTGAATAGTTACCGTCTTTTTTGGGGGGGAGGGGGGACACCAGAATGCTTTATGTATTATTTTCACTCATTGAAAAACATTCAAATTTTGGCTGCTTTCATGAATGAAAATAATAATCATAATAATAGAGTAATAAGTAATGCTAGAGATAAGCTTCTTTAAGGAGTATCTCTACTTGTCTTTGCCCTAGGTAGTGTCTACCCCTCATACATAGCAAGAGCTGACATAATTTTTTATTTCCCTTGTTATTCCTTCCCATCTCTTTCCCTTTTATTTTTTTAAATAATTAGTGCTTTAGGTAGATGTTAAAAGGATATATTAAGAATGGCTTAGCTTTTTAAAGCCACTTAACCTAAATATTTCTATAACCAAATAACCAATTTAATGAGTTTCTGCTTCCTCCTCTTCAAGCATATTCTTATTGAAGATAAAGTGATAGTATGCATAATTATTTTAGGAAAAAAGATAAACTAAAAGCCCATTAAATTCTCTCACCACCAAAATAGCAACTTGTGCCTTTTTATTTTGTAATGCCAAGGTAATGGCATTTAATTAAAGTTGCTAAAGGAAGACCCACTGTCCTCATTTGGTCTGTGATTCCTTCCTCCCGTGTTTTCCTGTTTCTGTTGATTTTCTTCTGCTCTGCACAGGCATGCTTCTTTCTTACTTCACAGTCCTGATCTTCCATAGGTCGTCTTGAGTCTTTGCATATGGAAAAGCTGGGCGCTTACTCGCCCCATGATTCTACAGGCTTCATTTCCTCTGCAAGATTCTTCTTTCTCTCTTTTCTCCTTTTTCTGCTTCCTAGTACTTTGTGCTGGCCAGCAAGTGCTGGTTTTGCACAGCTTCCTTTGTCTGTCCTGTGGTCATTCTCTCCCCTTCCTTTCCCTTCCTTCCTTGCTTTCCGGGCATCCCACCCTCCACCCCACTCACCTCTCCATAGAGGGTTCAGTTCAAGCCTCCAGTCCCTGATGGAGTCCCCACAGCAGTCCTCACCTAGCTGGACTTTTCCAGGCACTCTTTATATCACAACATATGTTACAATATTACTTTCTCACTTATTGATCAGTCTCTTTCTCTTCATTTATTGAACAAATATTTATAGGGCCCTATTCTGTCCATAGAGGGCACTGGTCTACAGAGTGGTACAAGACAAATAAGATCCAGTCCCTTCAAGTTCCCCCTCCTCTGGCTTGAATATCTTTTTATCCTCAGTGCCTAGCAAAATTATTACAATGGCATTACTTAAATTTTAGAAAAAAGTAAATCTTAAATTAACAGGGGAAAAAAATACCAATACTCTAACCAGATAATACCACTGTCACATTTTTAGGTAAATATTTTTCAAACAAAATTTTCTTGGATATTAATGTAAATCATTTTTTAGGTAGAGGGTGATAGCCAGGCATGGTGGCACGTGCCTGTCATCCCAGCTACTAGAGAAGCGGAGGCAGAAAGATAGAAAGTTTGAGACCAACCTAGGCAATTTAGGGAGACCCTGTCTCAAAATAAAATAAAAAAGGCTAGAGATGTACCTCAATGGTGAGTGCCCTTGTTTTCAATCCCCAGTACTGGTGACTTGAGCAATTTGGGCCTTGGATCTGGTCTATATATTTTATAACTGTAACAGTGGTCCACTTTAGGCTTTGAATATAACCATTGCCGCTCTGCTCCTGTCTTCAGAGAATGAGGTTCCTATGTCCTTTTTTGCTCTTGCTTCTAGAAGAGTGAGAGAAATCAGCAAAGACTTCACAGTTGGTGCAGTTATTGCAGCAAGATTGGTCCTTGTCCCCAATGCTTCAATAACAAGGACACAGTTATGAGAAAAAGGAAAAAGATGGTTTATTGCTTTGCTAGCAAAGGAAAAACACAGGGGACTCTTATTTCAGAGGTTCTGATTCTTCCTATCAGCAGGAACAAGGGGCTTTTATAGAGGTGATTCGAAGGCTACATTCCATGTGTTCTCTGTCCAGAGTTGTAATTCACTTGCAAATTTGGGAGATAGTCATTCCTGAGATCTTCTGGTACCATCTCCAAAGTCTGGATTACTTTGTTCCTATAGTGGGTATGTACTCAAGAACAGATAACTCTGCCTAGGAAGGGAAAGAAAGGTACTCCTGTTTCCCCTGAGATTAGGGAAGGGGAGAGATTAGGGAGGAGGGGGAGATATGTCCATTTTAAAAATCAGTTGCAGTGGCAGAGCAGCAAGGGCTATCTTCAGTGCATAAAGTGGACCACTGTTACAACAGGCCCGATTTCAAGGAAACAGACCAGGATTGCTTATATCTTGTCTGTTGTTTTTGATCTAGAGTTTCCATTTCAGTAACTTTGACATCTTGAATTGTCTGATATATTGAAAGTCTGATATATAAACTCTTTTATTTGGGTATCTAATTTTACTCAGAAGATTTGCGGAAAAACACATTTCTGAGTGTAGAAACTGGAGTCAGATACTTTGAATTTCAAATGCTGGTGCTGCTGTTGGGGACACTTTAGATAAGTTATTAAATATTTTCTATAAATTGGGAGCAATAACAGAAGACTAAGTGAAGCGCATAAATACATAGCATTTAACAAATACTGATGCTGTAATTTCTCTTTCTCTCTCTCTCTCTCTCCACACACACACACACACACACACACACACACACACACACATCAAATACACAAAGATCACATATTGATTTCTTTTGAAAAAAGTTTTCTTTCTTAAGGAATTCAGTATGAATTACATTTATAGCTGTACCACCCCCACTATCTTCTATTAAAATATTTTCTGCTGGCTGGATATCTAATCAGCTTACTCTTTTCTCTATAATTCTCTGTAATTTACTTGTCTTCCAATAATTTTTTTCTCCTCCCCCTTAAGCCTTGATATTCACTGAACTTGGAATTTTTGGTATATCCACTTTGCCATTGTTCAGTTGTATAATCATATAAAAGAAAATTTATTTCCTTGACACTTCAATGATACATTTTATTTGGAGAGTTGGATTGAAACTATTTAATAAAATGGAATTTAATATGGAGAATAGCAAGTAAGAATATAAAAATTACCATTACTTCTATTCCCTTTGGTTATTCTGAATCTCATAATTGAAATCATTTTGGGGACCACATGAGCCATGAGAGACAACCACCAACTATATTGGCTATTCCAAAACACAAGGTGGAATGACCTACTCTTCATGTACTCCAATGAAACACCCAAAAACTAGACAAAAAGGAAATACATCCAGCTCTCCGAAATGTGGGGTTCACTGTTAAAAAGACCCTTAGGCACCCAATCCACCAGTGTCAAATGGAAAAAGCAATGAAGAAGACAAGACAAAAAGTGACTGTCATTCCCCATTCCCTGGTTCTCTTCTCCCATCTGCACTGCAATTCCTGAAGCCTCTGCACTGTGCACATTTCACGAAATAAAGCTTTTGTGTGCATTCTTCTGCTGATATATCAGGAGACCCTGCTGGAATGTTTACCCCAGCCAAAGAAAGGGTGTGGCTGGTAGATATCAAGCACTACCCAGTGCACTTTCTACTGTGGCGAGATGGGTGGGTTTGGGGCGGGGGGGGGGGGAGGGGGGACACAACACTACTTTTCTGAAATTAGGTGCCTAAATTTATCTAAATATTTTTTGTGCATTTTCATAAACCTGTTTTTAAGGTAAATGGTTTATAAGATTTTTATTGCCCATGTTATTGATCCTCAAAATCTCTCTCCTCAGTGTATGGACTTACATTTGAATTTTAATTATGAGTTCACAGCTAGTCTTTTAAGTAATGAGTGCTTATCATTTCCACATTATAGTTAAGGCAATGAAAGCTCAGGAACTAAAGTTCCATGCCCAAAGTCCAACAGTTAGCAAATTAGGGATATTGGATTTGTTAAATGAAAGCTAGAGTCTGACCTTAGAAAAATGCAGAGACGCACAAACTTCTAAACATTGTTTCTGGAACTGTGACTTTCCCAAGGCTCATTCTTGAAGCTCCAAATTAGGAATCCTTAATGAAAGACTTAGCATTTCATCTAGATCCAAGTTCCAAACACTTACCCCAAACTCCGATGTTCCAGTGTCTCCATCCACATTGACTTGATCTGTGTCCTTTTTCCATTTTGATGTCATCTTGTCTTGTCCTTTTTTTAAAAAAAAAAAATTTCAGACAGAAATTTGTCTTCCTCTTACAAGAGTTTCTCCACTCCTTAATTGGGTTGGGTCCATCTAGAGTGGACCTGCAGCAACCTGGACAGAGGATACCATGAGGCTGATGTCAAGAGGGTCAGTGATCTATGACCAGGACGCCCAGGGTTCCTAAGTAATGCTGGACAGCAGCACATGGAAGCCATATCCTCTGAGCATAGAAACTTCGTTCAAGCTCTGGCTATTTCTCTTTTACACCCATCAACCTTTTGTATGGTGCCCCAAATCTGCTACTGTCTGACCTATCTTAAATATAAGTAAAAGCCTTGTACTTGAACACATATTCCAAAATCCTAAATAAACTATTACCTGATAAAATCCAATGATAGATTAAAATTTTTAAAAAGTCAGTTTTATAGTAGGAAGGCAAAGACTGTGCAAGATTAATACCGTAATTGACTGAAATTGGCAAATTAAAGGAGAAATTTCACATGATCCTTTCAATTGATCTTTAAAAATCATTTGATAAAATTTACTCATTCAGGATGAAAATACTCAGTAAGCTAAGAAGAAAAGAAAATTTCTTTACATAATACTTGAAAGTGAAATATTAAAGTTATATATTCCCATTATAATTTTAAAAAGGAAGATATCTGCTGTCATAAATCATTTCAGTTCAACATCATCCTACCCATCTTTTTATCCTAATGCATAGAAACAGAAAGCCTAAAACCTCAAAAGGAAGAAACCAGATTTTTTTTCCCCACCAAAAAAAAAAAAAAAAATCTGCCAAAAAGAGTGTCTAGACCTTTGCATTCTTATGACAGTTTTTGGAATAAGTGCTTCTATTGTCCTTGCTTGCCCAAGGTCCTGGAGTTAGTAAGATCTGAAGCCAAGATTGGACCTCAGGCAGTCTGAGGCATGGACCACAGGCTCGTCACCATCTATTACCTGCTCTGTGTTGGTTGGAAATTGAAAATAGAAACAAACAACTACCCTCAAAATGATCACGGTTATGAAGAGTAGGCATCCAGGTTCCCCAAGCATTGATCCTAGGTGTCAAAAGGAAAAGAGGTAGTGAGGTTTGCTCTCCACTCAGACCTCTTTCCCTAATTAATAGGAGAAGGAAGGAAGGAAGGAAGGAAGGAAGGAAGGAAGGAAGGAAGGAAGGAAGGAAGGAAGGAAGGAAGGAAGGAAGAAAGGAACCCTTAATTAAAATAATAGGAAAAACTAGAGCAATGGAATACCAGTGAGTACCAATTTCTCACTGGCTTCTTTTGTGGGGGTGGGGTGGGTACCAGGGATTGAACTCAGGGACACTGGACCCCTGAGTCACACCCCCAGCCCTATTATGATTTTATTTAGAGACAGGGTTCAAAGACAAGGTTTTGGTTTTTTTTGGTTTTTTTTTCTGAGGCTGGTTTTGAACCCTCCATCCTCCTGCCTCAGCCTCCTGAGCTGATGGCGTGCACTGCTGCGCCTGTCTCTTACTGGCTTCTAATTCACAGAATTCAGACCAAGGCTGGGCCTTTATTATTATTTATTTTTTTATAGAAACTTTTGGATCAGTAGGACGCTCATTTTTCTACGTAAGCTAAAGAGCGTTCTGCAGATAGGACTGGCAAGCCCCACAAGTGAGGGGACCCAGAGCCTGTCCCCTGGTCCAGTGCCTGGGAGGGCGGGAGGAGAGCAGCAGGACAGCACACTGGAGCAGCCTTTACGTCTCTGTCAGTTTCTGTTTGGTTTGTCAACATTTGTTTCATGCTTATGATAGAAAATGCATCAGAAGAAGAAAATAGAAAGATAAACTTATTTTATCTGCTAAATCTTTCTCTCTTTCTCTCTCTCTCTTATTTTTTTTTTCCTTTTTGGTAAGGGGGATTGAACTAAGGGGCACTCAACCACTGAGCCACATCCCTAGCCCTATTTTGTATTTTATTTAGCAACAGGGTCAGGTACTTAGGGCCTCACTAAGTTGCTGAGTCTAGCTTTGAACTTGCGATTTTCCTGCCTCCGCCTCCTGAGCTGCTGGGATAACAGGCATGCAGCACTGTGCCTGGCTTGCCTGCTCAATCTTAATTTTTCAAAATAGAGTTAGCTTTGTCATCCTAAGTTAATTTCATTGCCGTCAGTGAAGAGCACTGTTGAGGTTTTCACTTCCCCTGTGGTAGTTACACTTCCCTTCCATCTACTGGTAAAGTCTGTGCTGGGGTTGAGTCTTTTGCTGGATCTTTTAGTACTAAAAGAAACTGCATCACCCAAACCTGGGACTTAGAAACTTGACTTTGAACTTGATTTTTTACTAGGAAAAATAAATGTTTTTGGTAAGATATTTGAGCACTACATGGTTATCAGGGGAACATATGAGCATGGCATGACTCAAGCTTTCTTTGGCTTCTGCCTGGTTCTTTACAGTCCAGTTTATGGATATCAACCATCAAAATGCGGTGTCAGTAAGTAATTTTTGTACTCATTTAAAATTACTTGGTTTTTTGTTGCCTTAGGCTATCACATTGAGGTGAATCATGTCTAAACTATCTTTTATCTAAATACAGGATTTCAAACTGTTTCCCAAACATAATATTTCTGCAGAACACATTGGCTTCATGGAAAACACTGAATACAGAACTTAAAAGATCCCTTGCCCCTGAACCTATAGCTTTTGACACTTTTTTGTTGTTGTTGTTATTACTGGGGATTGAACCCAACGTTACTTAATCATGGAGCCACATCCCCACTGAGTTGGGTTTGTTTTGTTTTGTTTTTTATATATATTTTCTTTATGGGCAGGGTACTACTGAGTTGCTTAGGGCCTAGCTAAGTTGAACTTGCAATCCTCCTGCCTCAGTCTCCTGAGTTGCCGAAGTCTGACTGGGCACAAATCACGAGCCACTCAAGCAGGAACAAACTTTATTTCTAAACTCCACCAGCACACTCTCCGGAAACTCTCCCGAACACCACCCACACGGCTCCTCCAGGAACACACCACACACCAACCGGAACTTCACCAACCAACGCGAACTCCTCAGGAATCCCCGCGAGAGCTCAACCGGAACTCAACGGGGAACTCCTCGAGAACTCAAAAGTCATCATCTTAATGGCTCTCTGGCGTTACCTCTCAACCACTACTTCTGGCAAAAATGCCATGCGTCATCCCGACTCGGCTGTGGACCTCAACACTGAGTGGCTAGAATTACAGGCATGTGCCACCATGCCTGGCACCTATAGCTTTTGACACTGACTATTTTTGAATCTACTGTACTTTTAATGAATGTAAGTATGATAGGCTGGGATGGGGGTACGGCACAATAAGAGCACTTGCTTGGCACATGTAAGGTCCTGGGTTTGATCCCCAGCACTACTAAATAAATAAATAGACAAATGCAAAATACAGATCATGCAAGGATCCTAGAGTAGGACATGGTTAATTATAGAATTGCATTTATAATATATATAATATTAATATATATATAATAATATACCATATATTTTTAAAAGACCTTCCCTAGTTTTATGGTTTTGTCACACAATGCAGATGCAGGTTTTCTCTGTCATAGTTGATTTCTTGACACTCAAGGTGAAAATGGATTTGATAAAGACCTTAAAAATACATATGGCACTCGCTGTGCATTCTCAGCCTGATTTGCTCATTCTGGACTGAATCCATCCAGAAAAAGACATCGTCTTCTCTGAATATGTTCATAAATACAATGAATGCTTTGCCAGGGAAAATGAGCTCTAATGTTCCCCAGTTCTCTGGGGAATACATGTGCTTTTTGCAGAATATTTGCTGCCTGACCTGGCTGTTGGATGCTGTCCACCGACATGGGTACGAAACCCAGTGCAGAGGCTCTCATGTCATGCAGTGACCTTGATGTTTACAAGTTCACACGAGCAGATGTCTCATTGCCGTCTCGAAGGTCCAGGCTGTGGAAGGAGGCGGGCAGCTGGGGGAGTCAGGAGTTGCAAGGGTCATGAGGCTTTCACAAAGCTATCCCATCTTGGATGATGGTCTGCTCACTCAGAGGGCTGCATGGGAAAGAATGGTAGCAGAAGAATCATGGCCATCCATCCGCATCCAAGCAGCCTCACTTCTGTTAATATTCATCAGACTCCGGAAAACAGGTCCAAAGCTCCAGAACAAACAAAAGAAGGTGCTCGGATGTGCATTACCCAGGACAGGGCACTCCCCTGTCCAGCTAAGAAGAGCAGAGAGAAAGATATCCAGCCCTTGTCTGGGCTTTTCCGAGAACTTCAGCCAAAGTTTTGAGTCACATGGGGAAATCTTTGCATTTGCGTTTGGAGAGTCTGTTTCCAGTTTGAACTTCATTAAGGAAGTTGCTTGTCCCACATCAAGTTCTAGAATGTGACCCTCTCTAAGGCCACAGTACAATGATTAAGAGAATGTGAGGCTGCGAGTGTGGGTCAGTGGTAGAGTATGAGCCTAGAATGCCTGAGGCCCAGGTTCCATTCCCATCACTGCAACAAAATCAAATCAAATAAGAGAGAGAAAGGGTGGCGGGAGGAGTGTTGTGATCAGGAAGGCAGGATTCAGGCTCATAACACCAGTTCTGACTTTGACTAGTAGGGCCATTTTACAGAGTTGTGATGAGACTTAAATGAGAATCCAAGAAAGCACCCAGCCCATAAATACACAGAGAATGACTCTCAGTTAGCTTTTCGTTGCTGCGACAAAAACACCTGAGAAAAACAACTTAAAGGAGGAAAGATATACTTTGACTCATGGTTTCAGAGGTTTCAGTTCACAATCACTTGGCTCCGTTGTTTCTGGCCATGGTGAGGCTGATCATAGCAGAGAGGAATCACAGGAAAGTTGCTCACCTCATGACAGCTAGAAGCAGAGAAAGAGTGAAGAAGGGACCGGAGGAGATGTACCCTCAAAGGCAATCCCAGTGACCTACTTCCCCCAACTGGGCCCCACCCCCTAAGAGCCACTCATCCATGAACCCATCAGTGGATGTCTCCATGGATGGGGTTAGTGCCATCACAGTCCAATCCCTTCCCAAAAGCCCCAAGCTGAACTCAGTTCCATTGGAGACAAAGCCTTCATCCCATGAGTCTATGGAGGACATTCCAGATCCAGCTTTATAAAAGGCCACTGTGTATTTTTACTCTAAAATGGATGCAGTACACAGAGTGGCACGATGGCGGAATCATAGCACCAGGCAGCATAGAGCAAGGTTCCCCTGAAAGGAGTAATCAGCAGCGGGTGCTGTTTCACAGAGCACAGTGAAGGAGGCAAAGCTACTTAAAACACGTGGTGAAGATAGTATCTGCTGTTCACTCTGAACACAGGCAGAGTGGAAACTTTGATGTGAGCATGCGGTACCCAAGCACAGAGAGGCGAAGGTACGAGCATCACAGGGCAGACACAGAGGGAGCAACAGAACTCGTCAACACAAGAAAGGCAGAAAACTAGACCATAGAGGCTACTTTTAGCTACATCCTGCTAAGGGTGCTGGGAGACACCATCTTTTCCCAGGGTTCCATAAACAGTTGTGCAGGTTGAGAACTGCACCATTCACCTTGTATTCACCGTGTAGTCTATGTGAATGGTACTTCTTGGAATTGTGCCGTGTACAGCCTGGAAGGAGGCTGCACAGTTTATTCTGTTCTTTAGTCAGAGTGGGGACATGTCTTAAAATTTGCAGAATTGAACTTGAGGATCAAGGGTAGCTGTCAGGGTTTTTATCCCCCGTCTCCTCCTGACCAGCGGGAGAAGTAGGGAAAGCACACCCCGACCAGGACGAGCCAAGAAAGGTAAAGGTCGACTGGCCGCCCGCACCCAGCCCTCCTTCCCAGGAGGACAATCAGACACGCCAGGGAGAGGAGTCAAAGCAGGATCTCATTTATTGAGGAAGTACACACAGCTTATATACTGCACAGGAGCCAATCAGGATGAAGGTCAGAGGGGGTGGAGCAAATTCAGGTGTACACCCATCCCATAGACCGTAAGGGAAGGCACGAGCTGTCCACGAGGGCGGAAGAGTCCTGGACCTATCCTGGTGGTGGTCCGCCTTTTCTGTCACCACCCACAGCACGGCCTCCTGGCTGATCACCAGGAGCCATCCCAGCCACATGTGCGGCCCCAAGACCGGGAAGCGGGCAGCAAGACATGCCCTACAGGTAGCCATTGGCTACACGTCATACTTGAATAAATGAAATGAAATGTTTTCATGAGGAATAGAAAAGAAAGTGAAAGAGCAACTACAGCTGGCTGTGGAAACCTGTTTCTGGTTCCTGGAAACCCTGTTGCAAAGCATTAACTGTTGCTAGGGACAAGTTCTTTAACTTCTGTCAACTGTTCTTAATTTGTAAATAATGACTAAAGCCTATCTTGCAAGAAAGCTAGGAAAAGAGTTACCTCCTCTGAGTGCAGGTGGTAATCGTGGGGGTTTCGAAACAATCTCATGATTGTGGGTTTTGTCTGTATTCTGCGGGTCCTCCTGTGGAAATGTTACGGCAGGACCCAGGGTAGCACAGAAAGGTCCCCTGGACGGCAAGTCTGTTGGGATGCTCACCTGGAAGCAAAAGGAAGTGACTATCGACTTTCAGCACTTGTCAAGCACATTACCAATATGTTCGCTTCGTTCGTGGAGTAAAAGACCCAGATGGTCTGCACAGGCCTTTTTCTTGTTTCCCTGCCCACGTGTGTTTATGCAGGCCAGAGCTGCTCATAAAGAGAAAGTCGAGAGAGCTCACACAGAGTCACATTAGGATGCCCCAAGACTTCTTTCCCAATCATCCTGTCATTCTGATAAGTTTTTTAAATGTGGCAAAGGGATGTTCCCAAGGAGGTGAAATCAAGGTAGGGAAATGGGCTGTAACTAGGCATCGTTTTGTATGGAATTTGTATGTGGCATACTCATGTGGCTGCAGAGATGTGGATACAAAATTTTCCCTGAAGCTTCTTCAGAATCAAAGCAAAGAAAGAATCATGACCAGATGCCCAGTCAGGCTACACCTGAAATTAAAGCCAATGTACTCTTGCTCAGGGGTACAGAATTCCCTGGTCCTAAGATCTGGGGAAACTCCTCTCTAGAAAGATTATTCAACCATAAAAAAAGGGTTGAGTAATGGCAAATTATAAAGATTATGTGTTGGAATGCAAAAACAGAACAGTCCCCAAGTTGAAGGATTAAGATAGATCAAAACTCTTTAGAATTTCTTTCTCATCCTGATTTAGAATTGAGCTACTTCAGAGCAACTGACCCCTGCCTCTTCCCCTGCCCAGGAAGTTTGGAGGTTGATGAAGCAAGAGGACAGAAGCTGAGTTCTATTTCCATCCCAACCTAGACTCTGTCTTCTCCTGGCAAGATTGAATCACCCCCAGGACACTACTTTCTTAAGCCCAGGAGCCACCCCTCCTGGGGTCACCCTGGCTATTTAATGGAATCTTCCCAGGCTACAGAGAGCTTAGGAAGCTGGCATCTGTGGGCTTCTCATGCATGACTCCAAGCCTCATTGGCTTTGCTTTAAAGAGACCTCTCCAGTATGCTTAGCTTCTTTTTGCAAATCCAGTAGCCGTTGATGAACATCCTATTTCATGCTGCTATTGACACAAGCCTATTTAAGAAAAAAGGCATAGTTCAGAGAAGCCCATAGACAATCCATAAATGTAGACCCTCCACTGATTTATTTCAACTCATTCACTCCTGCTGACCTAGTGTGGTGTACAGAAAGATGTCAGCGTGAAGACACGTTTCCAAATTAAAATCAGAAGATCATAGCTTCTTTGTACAGGATGGAAATGGAATAAGTTGAGACAATTCAAAATACAGATCCCTATAAAGTGACCTAAAGCATCCAGTTCAGTTGCTTTAAATGCAAGTATGGAACTCACAACTGTGTCTATTCCCACTTACACATCGCTAATTGCTCTTGCTTCTCTGCATCCAAGTGTTATTCTAAGTCTGAGCATTCTCTCCAAGGACAACCCAGGCATGAAGCCTTGGTATCTTTTGGAGGGACCTCCAGTACAACCTCATTAAATAGACTTCAGTAATTTGAAGTCAGTGATCATTAAGACAGGGATCACTGAAGTTTTCTTTGGCTCTACTTAGGGATAAAATGGTTTGCTAAGTAAATTAATAGTGTCAATGCGATTTGGAGGGAAATGTTTGCCTGTCTTAGAAAACAAATGGTTGTCAAGCCCATTAGAACCCACGGCTATCAATTAGTTGCATGCCAAACACTGTTTAAATAGACAGCGTGGCAGAGGCTCAGATGTAGCAACTCCAGTTGCTCTGTATGGTGGCTGAGAGAACTTGGGCAGGTTACTTGATTTTGCTAAACCCTGGTTTTCTCCATGAAAACCAAAATTAAAATGTTTCAAATGAGCTATTGCATCTAAAACCCTGAACACATCTTGTGTTTCCATGTGTTCCTCACTTTCTCCTTCCTTCTCTGCTATTTATTCCAAAGTAGCCAAAAGAGCACCTCTACCCAGGATAGAGAAATGTATTCTGTGACCTCAAGTAGGGACCTCCACTTGAAGATAATGACAACTCAATTCCTTTTCAAATTTTCTGTTACACTGAGTGGCCATTAAGCTGGATTTGTGAGATGTGATTATATTTTTAAGTCAAATGACAATATCCCAAAATAATGACCAGACTATGTTTTGTCCTTCTAAAGTGAGTTGTCCAAAAGCATTTAAAAAAGAAAGGGACTTCGACGGATGGCCACTATTGGGAATATATTTCAGAATATGCATCCCTTAGGAAAAGTAGTGACAGTGTTATCTCTGCTCATAAAAGGTGGTCTGTGCATCTAGCTGGACCCATATAAAGTGCATAAACTGTGTGGAGATGTGCATGCCGCTCTAGGTACCAGTTACCGAGCTGTGAAGAACCAAGCTAACCGTGCCCCAGAGGCCTGCTTCAGACGCCACGTTAATGATTCCTGCATACACAAATTCATTAGTTGTTTAATTAAGTTAAATCATGAATTGAATTTGTTTAATCATTAATTAAGGAACAAGTAGTGCTGTGCTAAAATTTCACACCTTAGGAAAAAGCCAAGAAAAAAAATAATTTTAACTTTCTTGGACTCTATGGCTACTGAATGGTTTTCAGTTCTGCCCCACTTTACTCCCGCCACACTCACATGCACACACGCACACACATGCTCACACAGTGACAGAGAGACACACACACTCGGACACGCAGACACATACTCATACACAGATATGCAAACACGCACACACAGACACAAACACACTCACACAGGCACGCACAGAGAGAAATCTCTTTTGGAAATATTTTTCCCTTTCCTTTTCTAACTTGGTGCTGTTTAAAAAATAAAAGTGAAAGTCCCTTTTGACAGAGGCAATATTTGACTTTTGTTCCTTCTAGAGAAGGCATTTTATTTATTTAAGAGAGAAAAAGAGATTTGCCTGGTTTCACAAGATAAAAATGTTGTCATTTTTTTTTAACCCCCGAAGGAAGAATATTCAGTGGAAGGATTGAATTTCAATCCCAAATGGATTTTCAGAACTCTACCAATCATATGAAATCCTTCAATAACCACTGTAAGATTTCAGAAAACAGGACAGTTAGAAGCACAGGCAGAGGCATCTTCAGCTTGCCGCTTTTTCTGGCATTGACAATAAAATGGAGACTGCATGTATCAACACTTGGAGTGAAACTCACCCTCTCAGCCCCACCATCAAATGCCAGCTGCCACCCGGAGCTCAGGGATGTGGGGTGAGAAAGTAGTCAATTGCTCTGTGAATGTAAGCAGCTCCCCAGGTGTGATCTTGGACATGACTTGTCGCTCCTCTGAGCCACGCAGAGGTTTGTGATTTGATGTGCTGTAATAATGCATTGTGGCTGTTTACTCCAGTTGCTTGCATTAACCAGCAATACATTCATGGACTCTTACAGGTTTCCCCAAAAAACAGAATAGGAATTCTGGTGCACTCGATTTTGTTTTCATGTTACCGGTGGGATTGCAGTGGGTTTTGTCTGGTAGCCTGACTCAGGGACTCACGGCTGAGGATCTTGCTTTGGCATAATTGTCCACATCCTCGCAGAAGGGACAGGGTTAGTTGTCATAGCAACAGACATCCAAATTATCGACCTGCTTTTCCTTCTGGCTCTCTTTAGGGTTCAGAATCATGGAGTGTAAGAAACCCTCCCTCCAAGGTTCTGCCAACCAAGGTAGGTGAGTTTTCTCACCTATTAGTCCTGAAAGCTGATGGCCAAAAACCCTGACTTTCAGGCTATAGCCTGGTGGGTCAGTCAAAACGCACATTCAACCACATACACCCAGACAAAGCAGCACACATCGTGACAGAAACAAGGACCTCTGGTATTTGCTATGTGAGGATGGATCTTTGTGAATGAACTGAGTGGGGGAAAACTTTGTATAAAAGGAAATTACAGATAAAAACAAGAGAGAATTGTTTACCCTCCTGGTTTACTAAGTGGGAGTAAGAGGACTGGCACAAGCTAGGAATGGTGGCCCAGGCCTATAATCCCAGTGGTCCTAAAGTCTGAAGCATAAGGATCACGAGTTTAAGGTCAGTCTCAGCAACTTAGCAGGGCACTAAGCAACTCAGAGAGACTCTGTCTCTAAATAAAATTTTTAAAAAGGACTAGGGATGAGGCTCAGAGATTAAGAGCCCCTGGGTTCAATCCCCAGTGCCAAATAAATAAATAAAACTAAACTGTCTCTCTGCAGAATTCTTTCTTTAAATTATTCAGGAAGTGAGGAACATTTCAGTACCTTACTAACATACATAAAACATATCTTTGAATGTTGATATTTACATATCAAATATATAAATCTCTAAATCTATTTCTACTTTGATAAATAAGATGATTCTTAAGTTTATGGCCAGTACTTCCTATTCACTATCATTCTGTGAATCTTCACGTGGCACCTGCCAGTTGGGGCATAGAGGTGCCACGGAAGGGATAAGGAGGGAAGGAAATAAGCAAGAGACACCTTGCCCTGCTGTGAGCGGTCCGCAGGATGCTGGGACTGGAACCCCAAGCTAGGAACAACTGTTGCAAAGAGAGGCACTGTTATGGTTTGGATGTGAAGTATCCCCAAAAGCTCACATATCAGAAAATAAGAGAGGGTTCAGAGGAGAAATGATTGGGTTGGGAGAGCCTTAACCCAATCAGAGAATTAATCACCTGATGGGGATTAACTGAGGGGTAACTGGAGGCAGGTGGGGTATGGTTGGTAGAGGTGGGCATTGGAGGCATGGCTTTGGGGTATATATTTTGTATCTGGTGAGTGAAGTCTCTCTCTCTCTCCTCTCTCTCTCTCTCTCTCCCCCTCTCCTTTCTGATCATCATGTGAGCTGCTTCCCTCTGTCATATCTTCCGCCATGTTGTTCTACCTCACCTGGAGACCTGAGGAAGGGAGGTGGCTGTCAATGGACTGAGACCTCTGAAACTGTGAGCCCTCAAATTCATTTTTCCTCCTTTAAAAAGTTGTTCTGATTGAGTCTTGCAGTCACAGCAGCAAAAAAAAAAAAAAAAAAAAAAAAAAGCTTACTAAAACAGGCACCAAGGGCAGGAAAGGCTACACCAGGGCTGTTTCTTCATCAGTGAGCTCAGGGGGTGGCATGTAACATGTTCTGCAAAGAACAGAGCATTAGCCAAGAACATAGAGAGCACCAAGAACATCTGAGGCCAGGAGAACAGAATAAACAAAGGCACCAAGCACAACACAGTGCACTTCCTCAGGGAAGGAGTGAGAGGGATGGAAATTAAACAAGAAGGCAGATGGGCACAGTGCCAGGGAAGGCAATGGTAACAACACCAAGGGCTTGCATTTAATTTGGGGAGAATTTGTTGAATAGGTAATGACATGACTAGAGATTCTCTTTCTCTCTCTCTCTCTCTCTCTCTCTCTCTCTCTCTCTCTCTCTCTCACACACACACACACACACACACACACACACAGAGTCACTTTCTAGTCTATAAAATGAAAGGAATTAGAAAGGACCGAGGTCCTGAGAGTGTTACCCAAGAATGTGCCCATCTAACCAGTGATAAAGAAGGTAAATTCAAAAGAAGAAATTCAAAAATGTCTCTGAGGGTCCCGTGACTATAGATGGGGCAACGTGAGTATCATGAAACTGATCATGAAATGCAGTAAGTATGCGTGCGGGTGCAAGCATGCGCATACGCTCACACACACACACTCCATGGGTTACTGTTAGAGGACACTAGTTAACCAACTCAGTATTTTTCAACTCATAAGTAAAGGAATAGGATCAAATATTGTGGCATCTTTCTTCAAAATTGGGACCTCAAGGTCACCAAATAGATGATTTACAAGATTTTTCTTTCTAGAAGCATTCCAGCTAGTGATTACAGGAGGCAGGAAAGGACAGAACATCATAGTTTTGCAGCCCTTAGTGAAATAATAGAACCAGGTCAGCAGTTCTCCAAGAGTGGTTCCTAGATGAGCAGCATCAGCATCAACAAGAGTTTGTTAAAAAATTCAAATGCTTGAGCATAACCCAGGCTACTTGAATCAGACACTCAGGGAAGAGCCTCACAACCTGTATTTTACCAAACCCGCCCCACCCCACCCAGTGAGATGGAGAACCACTGACCTGTACAATGATCATCAATGGCTGTCAATTACACAGAAAGAGATGGCCACACATCATTTTAGCTTCCCGGCTGAAGTATAATATGTCTCCATGTAGTAGTTGGCCAAATAATTCACATCACATCTCTATATCAAATTACCAATGCAGAGGAAGTGCAGGAGGACTGCAGAATTGCTGAACAAACTTCCATGGGAATGTAATTAACAACTCCTGAGTGTGGCAAATCCTACAGTACAAACACACTGGGTTCTTCAACCAATGGATTATAAGGGTGGAGAGGGAACGGGATGGGGCGACACCCAGAGACCAAAGGACTGTTTGGAAACATATCAGTTATTATAATGTGTGAACCTTATTTCAGTCTGATGCAAAAACATGACAACCACAACCACAACCACAGCAAAAATATGAGATACTTGGCAGCCAGACCAGGAAGAGAAGAACACTGACTCAAAATGTCATCTGTTGTCAATTATTTTTCAGTGGAACAAAAGAGTTGTGGCTGTGCATTGTTTTTTTGAAAAATAAAAAAAATCCTTATCTTTTAGAGATACATACTGAAACATTTAGAGTTCCAAAATAATCTAAGAGAGTAAATGTAGAAAAGAAAAAAATAATACTGACCACAAGTTGGTAAAAGTCTCTGGAGAATAGGTAAGGTACCTAGGGGTTCATTATACAATTCTGTCGACTCTTGCAAATGTTTGAAATTTTTCAAAACAATTTTTATGAAAATAGAATGATTCAGAAGGCACATTGCCTCTCCTTCGAACACAGACCTTAAATACCTCTGAGGTTTGTAGCCAGGTTGATTACAAAAATGTGCTAAGAAGAAAGTACTGTCATTGAGGAGAAGAACGAGTTTGTTCCTGAGCATATTGGATTTGAGGCATTAGGGGAGCATTCATGAGAAGAATTCAATCAGCTGTTGGAAAGGTTGATATATACAGCATGGGAGAAAATTGGTATTAAGGAATCACCAGGTTAATGTTTATAGCAGCACAGTTCACAATAGCCAAACTACTACGGAGCCAGCCTATGTGCCCATCAATGGATGAGTGGACAAAGAAAATGTGGTATATATACACAATGGAGTTTTATTCAGCCATAAAGAAGAATGAAATGGTGTCATTTGTGGGAAAGTAGATGGAACTAGAGACCACTATGTTAAGCAAAATGAGTCAAACTCAGAAGGTCAAGGATTTGTATGTTTTCTCTCATTTGTGAAGCCAGTCTGGAAAAAGGGAAAGGAGTGGGGGTCTCACAAAAATCAAAGGGAGAGCCATAGAGGATAGGGACCAAAAGTTGGGAGGTGAGGAGGGAAGAGGGAAGTATTAAAGAATTATATTGTTATCAAATATGTATGATTTTGTATAATTATAATGTGCTAGCAAAATGTGGAAGAAAAAAATTAAATATACATAAATACAGGCATGTAAAAATAAAATGAATTAGCATGTTAGATAACTTATATTGTCCATATTAATAGAACACATTCAAAAAGGACCAACAATTAATTAAATGTTAATTGTAAAAGTAAGTATCATAGTACACTGTTTTCTGATGTAGCCTAAGAAAGAGCATATAGGTGCATGCTGGGTTCTATAAAATCCCATATGTCATAGCAAAGAATCCTCAACTGTTGTATAAGTCAGGATGAGTCTCCCAAATCACATGCTGAAATCCTAAACCCCAATGTGAATTTAAGGAGATTAAGTACAAGGTTAAGGATGGAGCCCTAATCTAATAGGACTGGTGTCCTTATAAGAGGAAACAACCCCAGACATGAAGACACAGTGAGAAGGCACCATCTCCTCTCACCAAGGAGAGAGATCTTACTAGAAATTAACTTGCTGGCACCTTGATCTTGAACTTCTAGCCTCCAGAACCGTGAGAAATAAATTTTTGTTATGGAAGCCACCTGGTCTTCCGATCTAGTTCTGGCCCCCCAAGCAGACTAGAACAAGCACTAATGACTGTCACAACCCCAGTGGTTGTACTCCAGTCTGAATAATTCACTAAACATTGTACGTCTTTGTTAGAGCTCCATGGTGTTACCGGGAGGATTAGATGATCTATCCAATTAAATGAACCTGGTAAAAACAAATAAAATTGCATGTAAATAAAGGCTTCATTTTTAAAAAGACTTAGGTCATCATTAATAGTAAATCATGTTCCTGAAACACCTACCAATGAAAAATAAGTGAAGAAAAGGACTCCCAAACACAATCCACAGGATTGTCAAGAACTCCTGCTCTTGTTTCCTCCTTCTCATTTATCCCTGAAACATCTCCGGAGACAACTCTGGGCAAGGACCCTGCTGGTCATCATGGCAGAACCTCTGAATGTTCTTGCTCAAATCAAAGATAGGAGCCATGCAACAGTAAGCGTGGCAAAAGGTGACATGTTCAGTAAGAGAGATGAGGAAGAAATTGTCCCATCGGCAGTTCAAAGGGACAGGAAGCCGGGGAGCATTTGAAATAGGCCTCAATCATTTGGACATTGGGAGGATTTGGACACTGGTAGGTAAGAGGCAAAGAAATGCCAGGCAGAAGAAGCAGGGGTCAGGTGCAGGAAAGTTCCTGCTCTTGAAGAAGCAATACTTCTTGAGCTGCTCCTTCAGGTGCTCCTGTCAAAGTACCCAAGATGTCTGGAACATGAAGGGAAGAAAAGAGACACATTGTTCACAAAATTGCACATTTCCACCTGTTAAATAAAGAAGTAATTAAGGAGCCTATCCTGAGAAAAATGCCTTTTGTTTACATGACTCAGAACAAATTACTGTGTGGTAACAATAGAACCAGCCAGGGAATTGCCCCTTCCCTGCCATAGACTGAGGACACAGCTTTCTTGTTACCAGATTAGGCTTTGGAAACATGAAGTGCACAATACTGCCCTTTAGAGCGAAGGCTTGATTGCTGCTCCAAATACTGGCAGGCGATCTCGGGCACGTGGACACACACACACACACACACACACACATTTATGATAATTATCTCATAATCAACATTTCTACTGAATGCATTCCTGAAGGGTAAAAAAACCTAATAAATATACACACTTGAGCTGATGCAATCTCTGAAAAATTAGTACCTTTCTTTGATGCTTTAGATGCAAAAGAATCTGCTTTTGTAATTAATGCCCTTGATTAATCAGTAATGGGCCATTAAGTTAACTCATGCAAAGAAGAACTAGGAAATTTAAAAAAAAAGACCAGAACACTACTATGTTAATGATGGGATTAGAATGGGCCACCCCTAAATATGCCACTTTGGCATACAGATTATTTTGAGTGGAAGGCAGTTGAAAAACTACAGAGGAGGGATTTTCTGCTCTCCCCTTTCTGCCGAAAACCAGGGCATATATTTTGAATTGTAAAGGTGTTTACCTTTCTCCTACCAGGAACAGGAGAACAACTCTTCATCATAGCAAATAACTCTTACCACTGGAGACTTAAGTCTGCATTAAAAACAAACAACAACAAAAAACTTTAACCTTAAAGTTTAAATAACCTTAATGTTGCATTAATTTTCCAGATAGAAATATATAAATATATACATATAGATATCTCTATACAGATCTCTCTATATATGTATGTATATGTGTGTGTGTGTATATATATATATTTTTTTCATAATTTCCTATTCCTAGAAACCAAAACCCCTTTATTTTCACCTAGTCATTTTCCACAATTTATTGACCTTCATTAAAAAACAATACATAAACTGGGCGCAGTGGCACACTCCTGTCATCCCAGCAGCTCTGGAGCCTGAGGCAGGAGGATCATGAGTTCAAAGCCAGCCTCAGCAAGAGTGAGGCACAAAGCAACCCAGTGTTACCCTGTCTCTAAATAAAATACAAAATAGGGCTGGGGATTTGGCTCAGTAGTCCAGTGCCCCTGAGTTCAATCTCCGGTATCCAAAAAAAAAAAAAACTCTCTAGTCTAATGGCTTCTTTGATTGTTTACTTCTTTTTTGCAAAGTTCCTGTGTACATTGGAGGTAAACTTTTTCTTCTGTTAATTTGTCCTTTATCAGTTTAATTTACAGACACCAGGTGCAGAACATAGAGGGTAAGAAGAAAGGTTTTCCTCACCTACAGCAGTGCAACAGATGTTGGTAGAAGGACACCAACCAGCAGAAGAGCAGTCTTAGGACACACTCTCACATACTCGCGTATTTACTAGAGCTAGTAGAGGAGATGAGGAAGCTGGTGTCTTGATGATCAAGCCGATGCTTTCTTTTATCTGGGCCTGGATGTGTTTATTTGTGACACACAGTCTAAGCTCACACTGTATGTCAAATTTAAGTTACCAGCTAGGAATGTTTTCAGGAAAGAGTCTTCTGCTACTCTTGGTATCTCTCAATTCCCATGGCCAGAGAAAAGCAGTGTAGCCTTTTTGTTTGTTTTTATTTTTAACATATGTATGGTTTCCCATTTGATAAGCAGCACTATAGAAACATCCAGAGAATCCTGAGATGAGTTGGGCACGTAACAACAGGGACTCCTTGGACACTTAGACGTCAAGGGCTCCTTTTAAACACAGAAGCACGTCCTGCCATTAGGAGATTTGAAGATGCATGCAAAAATGAGATTTTTTTTTAAAGGTTTTGTTTCCCCGGCAACCACTCTCAATTCAAGATTGAGTGTGAGCATTAGAATTCCCCAGAGGCACTCTCCCCCACCCACCCCTTTTCTCTAAACTGCCGTGAAGCTGTAAACTCTGAGAACTCAGAATCCTAACCTTCTTTGGGGAATGAAAGAGGATGCAGGGGATGGTTAAGAAAAATGTCAAATTCAGAAACACAAGATGCCTGCAGCAGGCAATGTATTTTGGAAACAGTTTGTGTAATAGAGACAGACAAAAAGCACAAATTGACCAACATATTGATAGTATTTTTGATAGGCTAAAAAGGTTGAAAAAGAAGCCATTCTGTAATTAGCTTTGTTTGTTTGTTTGTGTGTGTGTGTGTGTGTGTGTGTGTGTGTGTGTGTGCTGGGGATGGAACCCAGGGCTTCATGCATGCTAGGCAAATGCTCTACCACTGAGCCACACCCACCCTCTCTGGAGAGCTTTCAGTAGTAATTGACCTCAGTTGGTAAAGAGGCAGAGACAGCTGACCTTTTTAGAGCCATAAAGTAAATTTTTAGTACCTGATTGACAGATAGGTTGCTGATCCATTGTGGTTTAGCCCCAAATAAGCCACAAGTGTCCGCTGTTACAACAGCTCCAGAAATTTGCATTTCAAGCAGGGAAATCACCAGGGATTTTGAAATCCCCCAGGCAGTCAGTACCAACTGAGGATAATACATACATGTCAATTATGAAAAAGAAATGCTTTATAGTTGCCATTAAAATGTGAGTGGTGAATTCACCAAAAAAGAGCTGCCTTTGCTATCCGATTACTCTCTGAAGCAATGACGTTCCATGGAGTAGGGGGTCTTATGCTTGTTTTTAAATTCTTTTTTTTTTAAACTGGACCCCATGACACATGGCTATAATCCAAGTGACTCTGGAGGCTGAGGAAGAAATATTGCAAGTTTAAGGTCAGCCTCAGCAACTTAGCAAGGCCCTCAGCACCTTAGTGACATTCTATCTCAAAAAAATAAATAGTCTTTTTTTTTTCTTTTTCAAGGTGGTCATGATGCTAGTCATCAAATATAAATCAGAAGGAGCACATGCCCAATTTCAAGTTTGAAAACCAAAGTGATCATTGAACTCCTAAACATGAGGACATTTTCTTGGCAGGTAAGAGGTGAGAACTTGTTCTTTAAAAGAAAAATCCAGAGGAACATGTTCTTCATTAAACTTTCACTATTTTTATCACATTCAAATCCACATTCATCCCTTACTAGTTCCACCAATTCTATTCCTGAGAATTTTTTTCCTATGAATTCTAGATTATTCTAGGAAAGTGTGACTTCTGAATTTTAGGATATTTTGCTGTTTTCTTCTTATTGTTTTTTTAAATAAATGACAGTGGAATGCATTACAATTCATATTATACATATAGAGCACAATTTTTCATATCTCTGGTTGTATATAGTCTTAATACATATACTTTGGATAATAATTTCTATCACATTCCACCATCACTGCTAACCCCCTGACCCCTCTCTTCCCTTCCCAACCCTCTGCCCTATCCCATGCTCCCCTTCCCTACCCCACTGTGAGTCTGTCTCCTTATATCAGAGAAAACATTTGGCACTTTTTTGTGTGTGGGGGGGGATTGGCTAACTTCACTTAGCATAATCTTCTCCAACTCTATCCATTTATTTGCAAATGCCATGATTTTATTCTCTTTTATTGCTGAGTAATACTCCATTGTGTATATATGCCACTTTTTTTTTATTCATTCATCTACTGAAGGGCATCTAGGTTGGTTCCACAGTTTAGCTATTGTTAATTGTGCTGCTGTAAACATTGATGTGGCTGTGTCCCTGTAGCATGCTATTTTTAAGTCCTTTGGGTATAGACAGAGGAGAGGGATAGATGGGTCAAATGGTGATTCCATTCCCAATTTTCCAAGGAATCTCCATACTGCTTTTCATATGGGCTGCACCAATTTGAAGTCCCACCAGCAGTGTATGAGTGTACCATTTTTCCCACACCCTCACCAACACTTGTTGTTTGTCTTCATAATAGTTGCCACTCTGACGGAAGGGAGATGAAATCTTAGTTGCTCTGTTTTCTTGATAAAATTAATCTATATATTGCTACTCTATATTTACTATGGACCTAAGATATTTTAGCTCAAGCCACTTCTCCCATGGCACCTACAAGGTGTTCAGACAACCCCTGTCAGCCATGCCCACATTTCTGATACTCTAACAGGTGGACCTTCAGGTTTTGCAAACCTGTCGTGATGGCCTAATAATTCTCTAGATGTGTAATGGCAGAGAGAAAGGGGAACAGGAAGGGGAAGATGTTTCCCAAACCCAGGGCTACCCATGCCACTTTATCCTGTGCTATGTCTTGATTTTACCATATAAATAAAATAATGTAAAAATTCAGAAGCTTTCTCCAAGCCGCATTTTAATAATGTAAATATCAGGTCTTCAGTAAAATAAGGGGAAATACAGCAACAGGAACATTTAGTGTCTGGGAAGGAACATAAGCAAGGAATTCACCAGGTCAGAATGGCCACTTAATTGAATGGGTATGTGTTATGGTTTGGATTAGAGGTATCCCCCAAAATTTCAAGATTAGATTATGAGAGCTGAAACTTAATCAATAGATTGATTAATTTGATGGATTACTAATTTGAAAGGACTATCATATTGGGTGATAACTGTGGGCAGGTAACGTTTGGCTGGAAGAAATAGGTCACTAAGTTAAGCTTGCCTTTTGTCCATAGTCTCTCTCTCTCTCTTTCTGTCCCCAGTCCCCTCCCACCTTTCTCTCTCCTTCTTGGATGACATGAGCTGAGCTGCTTTCCCCTACCACTCACTCCACCATGATATTATACCTCGCCTCAGGCTAGAGCAATGCAGTCAGCCAGATATGAATTGAACCACTGAAACTATGAGCTCAAACTAAACTTTTCCTCCTCTAAGTTGTTGTGGTCAGGTATTTTGCTGACAGCAATGAAAATGTTAACACAACAAGAGTTGGTACCAATCCTCCAAATTCATAGGGAGAATAATATTGTGCTATGAAAAATAATGTCTGTTTTAAAAACCAAAAATGCTAGTAGTTTTATAATGTTTATTAAATTTGAGAGACAAGTAATTTCACAAAACCACAAGAAGGAACCACAAAAAGAGAAAATATGTAAAGCAAATACAGAAAACAAAGAATAAAAACAAAAGAAATAGTCTAAGGAATATAAGATATGGATGAATAAAAGAGAGAGAGAGTAGTTGTAAAGATGCCTCAAAAATCCAAAAGAACATGATCCCTCTTCTGCATGGACTGAAGTCAGGGAAACAGAAAGATCATTATTAAACAAGTTTAAAATGCCAAAGATAAAAACGACATAATTTCATAAACACTGATTCTTCATTCCTGAGTTTTAATGAAAGATTCTTATCATGTGTGTCTGTGGGCAACTCCAGAATAGATGGTGCAACATAAGAACCTTGGAATTTGGTATCTGGTGGGGGTGTTGAAAGAGATTTGGTTAAAATCCCTGATGGATAAGGAAAATAAGACATGCTTTCCCAGGTCTGGAAAGCTGTTTTCCCTCCATTACCATTCAACAGAAGTAGCAGAGAGAGTGAGGCCACAGGAAGGCCAATGGCAAGATAGATGCAGGCTGGCTCTGCAGCTGGGCGTGACTTCTGCTGACCTGGGGGTCCAGGAATCTGCTTGCCACATTGCTCGCTGTAACCTCAGTCTCAAATTGAAAACAATATACATTTTATGGCATGCCTCTCACTTTGAGAAATTTGGTGTAGGTTAGGACGATCTCATGAGTTCCTGCAATAAGCTTTCTTCAAATACTGAATATTTTCCTTTAGCAAGCTGAACAATTGAAGATGCTTTTGCAATTATTTGAATGTGGATCCAAACACATTTCAGACTTTTTTATTTGTAAAGAAACTATTTTAAGACAGGATCCAAATATTTTTTCAATAAGTGTCTCAAATATTTTTATCTGGCTAAGTGTAGGAGCGATTCTTGAGACCATTAGCCTTATTTCAATGATTATTTTTCAGCAAAGGGAAAGGGAAGTGTTTTTTTAAACTGCAGAGTGAAATAATTTTCAGAAGTGTGTTTCTTCTGAGAGCTTTCTCTGATAATGCTCAGGAGTTTTCTACACACTGACATATGCTGTCTCTAACACATGGACCAGTTTAAAAGAGAATGGATAAAAGAGGCCATCTCAATGTTCAAATTAAATTTTTTTCCATTACAAAGATAACACATGTTCAATCAACAAAGTTTAAAATTAAGTGTAAACAATGAGAAAAATGCTATTTGTAAGTTAGTTGTCATTAACATTTAGTTATAATTTCTTTAGTGTCTCTTTCCTGGGATAACTCTCTAACACCCACTGTTTGTCTAAAATTGTCATAAAATTGATTTTAAAATAGAACTGTAGGATAAGAGATATTAATCTGTGTGAGGTACTTGAATTATCTGGAACAACAAGTCAAATGTACTTCTTTCGTGTCTTGAAGTACTACCACTGGGTTTACTTTATCTTTGTTGTTCTATTACTTTTTTTCTTAAGCTCCTTACAATAGACTTTTAAAGTAAGTGTGTTTCTGTCCCTAAAAATCACTGTGTGATAATCAGCTTTTTGTTACTATAAGAAATACCTGAGTTAATCAACTTATCAAGAGAAAAGGTTTATCTTGGCTCACAGTTTGGGAGGTTTCATTTCGTGATCTGTTGGCTCCTTTGCTTTTGGGCTTGTGGTGAGGCAGCACATCAAGGTAGGGAGCTGCTTACCTCATGGCACCAGCAAGCAAAAGAGAGAAAGAGGAAGACCTGCACTTCACTACCCCTCTCAGGGCAGCCCTCGGTGGCAGGAAGGCCTCTTCCAGGCCTGTAGTACCAAGCTGGGGACTAAGCCATGAAGGACATTTCAGGTCAAACCTGCCTTCTGTCTTGTCTCCTCTCATTGTCTCTATTATGGGGTCCAATCCACCGCAATGGTCAAGTGCCAGAGCCCCACTTCAGGAACCTGTGCCATTCTTGCAGGGACTCAGACAACCAGAAAAAAGTGCCCTTGAAGGAAAGGAGAATTACAAAGCAGAATGATTTTCAGTAACTGTCCAAGAGGCACAGATTTGTTAATAAAGAGTTTCTTTGCTGTTAACTGTCATGTGAAAAGGAGGTTGTCAAGGGGGAGGCAGGAGGGGAGGGAAAGGGGAAGAACCAGGGAGTGAGACTGACCAGACAATGCTGTGTGCACACACGTATGAATCTATCCCAGTGCATTCTGCTTTTATATATAACTGTAATGAAGCAATTAAAAATAAGCAAATAAACAGAAAAAAAAGAGAAGAATGTTGTCAATTTAATACAGCAAAAAGTGGACCCAGAGGAAGGATACACTTTAGGAATCAGCTTACACCTACAGGGTATTCAGACCAAGCACCTTGTTTTAGGAGGAGCACTGTGTTAGCTTTTCATTGCTGTGACCAAATACCCAGGAAAAACAACCTAAAGGAGAAAAGATTTATTTTGGCTCACGATTTCAAAGGTTTCAGTCTATGGTTGGCTGAACGGCACTGCTTTGGCCTGAGGTGAGGCAGAACATCATGATGAAAGGTACTGACCTCATGGGAAGGAGAAAAAGGAGTGGGATGGGGACAAGACACAGTCCCCTAGGACACATTCCCTCCAACTAGGTCCCACCTCCTACAGTTGTCACCACTTCCCACTCATCTATTTAACTATGAATCCCTCCATTGATGAGATAAGAGCCCCTGTGAGCCGGTCACTTCCCAAAAGCCTGGACATTGCTGCATGGGAGACCAAGTCTTCTACGCATGAGCCACTGAGGGACATTCCAAATGCTGTCTGACCATAGCATGCCCAAGGGGACAGGAAGTATGGTGGTGACAGGGGAAGGTGACAGGAGCAGTGACTAATAAGGTGCATTGGAAATAGAGAAGATCTGTGGAGGTTGCGCCAGTGGACCTCAGCAAGAGCTGAGACAGGCGTGATAGGCAATGAGACCTTCTGTAAAGCTGAAGAGGGCGGGGGCAGGACACATATGTGGACTCATCATGGTTAGGAACTAACTCTCTAAAATGTGCCCATTTCTAAGTACCAGGATTTCTCCAAATGCAATGGTGTGTCATCCACAGATTTCCATCCTGGAGAGTTTAGTAAGTGGTTGCTAAATGACCACCCAGCAAGGACTTCCTAGGGAGAATTTCTACACTAGGTTGTAGGCTCTGTTCTCCAGGGTCCCTTCCAACTTCCAAACTCATGGATTTGGAATACAATTTGTGACAATACTAGGAGGATTTCTAGATTGGAAAAATGCACTTTGGAAAGATTTGGAAAGACATGACTCTTGATTCCTATTCTTTAAATGTTGAGATTTTTGACGGTACACCAGGAAATTACACGCCAGAGTCTCATCTTAAATTCCATAAACAATGTCTCTTAATCAATTAAACAGATCTATGCAGAATGATCCATTTCTAAATAAGCCCAAAAGCCAATGAGCAGAATGCACACAAGAGCCCTCTACTAAAAAATTACAAAGCATATTGCTGCAGTTTCATGCTAATAAACATTTGCAAGGCAGGGAGATTTTCTAATTTTCTAGTTCTTGTTTTTCATAACAACATCTGGTGACCTAAACCTGGCATTCAGCATAGCACATATGTGCCAGAAATTGCAAAGGTAGACAAGAACAGAAAAGGAGCTAGGTGCTATTCAGGCACAGGGAGTCGGAAAAGGAAGAAGCGTGTTGCTTTTTCTTTCTTTCTTTCTTTCTTTTTCTTTAAAAATCACTTTCTAAGATCAGAAACAAAAGATATCCATTACAATATCCTATGTTATAAAAAAGTGTTTGCGGGGCTGAGGTTGTAGCTCAGAGGTAAAGCGCTTGCCTAAGCATGCGTGAGGCATTGGGTTTGAACCTCAGCATCACATAAAATAAAAAATAAAGATATTTTTTAAAAAGAAGTGTTTGCTGGGTTGTGGCTCAGTGGTAGAGCACTTGCCTAGCACATGTGAGGCCCTCGGTTCAATCCTCAGCACCACATAAATAAATAAAGAAAGATAAATAAATAAAGATATTGTGTCCATCTACAACTATAAAATCTAAAAAAAAAAAAAATAGGAATTGTTTGTTTTGTAACCTTTCCCAGGGATATCCAAAACTAGGGAAATGAGCTAGTGTGGGCCAATGCTGGCTCTCTGTGAGTACTGACCACACGAGGGCTTGTTTAAAGGGGAGCAGATTCTCAAGATGATGATTGTCTCCAGACAAAAGCCCTTTAAAATTTTATTATCTTTCCTTTCCAAAAATTGGTAACATTCCCTTGCTAAATGTTCTTAATTGCTGCTTGTTCTGTTTCGTGTTAAACTGCTTTGAAAGTCAGAAAAACCTAATCCTACCATGGCTCTCCTTGACTCTGTGCTGTTTTTCCTTCTGAAACACAAAACGAGTCCTCACTCATCCCAGGAATCTAAGCTAGGATAATCACAAGTTCAAAGAAGAAAAGGAGTTGGAAGGACACTTATTCTCTTAGAGTGTCTGATATACTGGGGACAAACCTTTAGATGGCTCCTGGTTCGACTATGTCGTCATCTGAGGTATGTCTCAATCACACAGCTCATTTCGGCATAACAGGGCTAGTTGTATCCACCAAGTCAGGCAAGAATTATATCTCAAGACAAAAATCTTGATGAAGCCACCCATTGTTTCAGAAATGTGCTTCTATTGCTACTGATGGTTATTTGGAGAGAACAAAGGATTGAATAAAAAGCAAACGTGTTTGCTAAAAAGAGATGGCTTCCTCTCGCATTGTTATAGATAGTTTTTATTGAACCACTAGTTGCTAAAACTAATGACTACCCCTGACCTCTGCTGGAAATAACCTGCTGTCCAATTACAGTTTCCAGAATAGTTCTGGTCCCCTCTTTAGTGCAGGAGGCAGCAGCGGCAGAAGGTAATTAGCAAGAACTGCAGGGACAGCACATTTTCTATGCTGGGTGACAATGTTGAGTTTGACTGAGTGAAGGAAAAGTGACTATTTTTTCCCTTTGATGGAAATTCTGACTGCTAATGTGTCCATATATTTGAAGCATTTTGATATTGTGCAAAAACCATTTCCCCAAGGGAGAGGGAAACTGAATAATGAGGAGTGAGAAGCAAGATAATTGGTGGTAACCAAAGCCAGGGAAGACTTGATTGTCTCCCAATCCCTGACAGTGGCACCTGTCTTTGCTCTTCCAATGAACTGGGAACTAGAAGGGAACACAGACTAGAAATAGAAATTTATTGAGATGTTTAATAGGATGCAAATGATTGCCTTAAAAATATCTGCTTTAAATTTTATTTCAAAGCTGGCACAAAACAGATTATCTCCCACTGTAACGACTTCATGGTATCCACCATTTTTTCTTGAATCTGTCCCTAGAAAAGCATTTTCAGCTCTCAGATGTTTTCAAGCGCATTATATATCTTCAGGAATGGAACCTCAAAATCCAGAGGATGGCAGAGGTAGGGAAGGGGGAGACAGCTCAAAAACTAGTTAAAGAGATGGCACTTCTAAGATGGGTGAGATCAGCCTCTGCTACTAGTTAGTGAATATGTATGAAATACTGGTTGGTGGGCAGGGGAGAAGAAAAAAGCACACACAAAAGAAAGCATCAGATTTCTAGGGGCTAAAGCTGAAAGAACTTTAAATTTGTTATAAGATGTCCCAAAGTCCAGAGGAGACATAAGGAGCACCCATCGCATTTCAGCACCTTGCCCAGAAGGAAGTCTGCACAGGATCTGAAATTCCCAGCCAACTTGGCATTTATATACTTCCATTCTGGGGCTCCAAGAATTGAATTTTACATGTACTTGTGCAAAGCTGACCTGATTATATTGGAATTCTTCTATCCTAACTCCCTGTCATTCATTTCCTCTACTCTTCCAATACCTTGCTTTAGCCATTCCTTAAAATAGTCGGGGGAGAGAGAGGAGAGCTTATGTATTTTATAGATAGGCAAAATGAGCACCAAAATCAGAGTTTAGTTCCCTGAGAGGGTCCGAGGCTCTGCAAATCCAGGTTCTGAAAGCCATTCCTCCCTCTGACAGTTCAGGCATCTCACGGGAATTATGAATTCCTATCTTATTTTTCCAGGAAAGAATAATAACATTGGCAAAAATCACTCACTCCATAGACATTGCCTTGAAGGGGGAGACCATGGTTGACAAAATTCCTGACACCAGTCAGAATTTTCTACAACAAAGAGGACAGAATTAAAAGAAGTAGGAGGAGAGTGCATCCATAGGGTGCTGGTTGTATTTGCTCCTCTTAAACTCATTCTCATCCCTTAGGGCTCTTTATAAATGGGTCCTTCAAACGCTCATCCATTCAATCAATAATGACATCTTCAACTTTTTGTTTGTTTTGCTGTGCTGGGGATCAAACCCAGGGCCTTGGGCATGCTAGGCGAAGTGCTCTACCACTTAGCTACGCTCCCAGCACATCATTTTTATGATTCTTTGCCACAGGATGCTTTAGTGGCACTTTGGGTTCTATAGCAGGCCTGCTCACACCTTCTGAAACCTGCAACTTGAACTTTCTGTTGAACAAGAAGCATTTGCCAAGCAAAATTAAATTGTCCAGCGAAATTTTAGGCCAGGCTATCCCTTTGAATTTTAGACTGAGACCATAAAGACTGACTTTCTGTTCATTTTCCCTTTTGACCACTAATGAAGGGAATTAAATTCTTTTCACTTTTACAAATAAAAAGTAAGAGCTTCTTTGACTATTCTGCAGAAAAACTAATTAGGCAAACTAATCTTCAGGACAGTCACAATGGCTGTGGCAGATTGCCCAGGCTTCTTCCCATCTCCCTGCCTGTGCTCCCTCCCTCCCTCACTCCTGGCTCTGCCTGCAGGTTCCTGGACCAGTCCCAGCAGGTGTGAGAACAGAACAGAATCTCTGTGCCTGCTTCCAGTGGATTTAGAAACCAGTGGACCCCAGGGAGGTCAGAGGGCCTTCATAGTGTACCTCCTTCCTCGCTGTTCTATCCAGTCCATTCAGTGAACTGCTGCCTCAGTTTCCCTTTCTAACAATGAATGTGTCTCAGGATAAAGCAGTGCTCTAAGTGGCAGCCTTCTGGGCTGAAACTTCCTACTCCCTTGTCCTACCCACTAGTTTTAACTCTATTATGATGGCAAGCCCTTGGAACCATCCATATTTCAGGTTGGGCACAAAACAGGCCTAAGAATACCTTTCATCTACCACGTCTTGGACAAAGAGGTTCTTACAGTCTACAGGTGGGTCAGGGTTTTAGTATGGGTTTTGCCTGACCTCAATTTCCTTTCCTTTCTGTTTATCTAAAAAGCAAGGTGATTGGTTTATCCCAGCCAAAGCATCTAAAACTCATAAGCACGTACAAATTGGAGCATCTTGCAGCTTCCAGCCTCCACTCTCCCTGGGATAAAGTGTCAGAGAAGGGTCAGAAGGAACTCTGTCCTGCCAGAACATGGTCCCTCAGAGTTTCATGCTAGCTCTTGCTCTAGATCCAGATCTTCCCATCTATTTGAAGTGTAATGATTCTCACTGTCCCTGGACATGACATAGCTCTACCTTCTAGGGAAATGGATAATTGATAACTATCCCCATCTCTCTCATCATGACTTTTTGATGAGAGTTTTGTGAGAACAAAAGCAACCCCACCCCCCAGGATCCCCTTTCATTTTAAACACAACCTAAACATTCAACATGGCTTATCAGATTTAAAGATGAATCTGAAGCCTCTAATTCCCTTCACTTTGATTGTTCATCGTTAAAGTAGAGAAATACAATTGATTTTGTATGTTGATCTTGTATTTTACAACCTTGCTTAACTCAATTATTATTTGTTCACTTTTTTTTTTTCAGTTTTAAAATCTCCTTGTGATTTTCCTGTTAAACTTCTAATTCTTTGCTGAGACTTTCTATTTTTTTTTCATTTGTTTCATGTGTGTCCATAATTGGTTCTGAAGCATTTTTATGATAGCTGCTATAACACTCTTGTCACAGAATTCCAACACCTGTGTCATCTTGATGTCCACGTCTAATGGCTGTCTTCTGTCATTTGAGTTAAGATTTTTCTGGATCTCGGTAAGAGAAGTGAATTTCTATTATATCCTGAACATTTGGAGTATGAGGCTAAATCTTATTTCTATTTTAGCAGATCTCCTCTGACATTGTGCAAGCAGCTGAAGGGGGGGTACCACCGCCCCACCCTGCATTACTAAGTGACACTAGGAGTTCAGGTTCACCACTTAGCTCCTAACAATGCTTTCTAGGGAGAGAGTTCTCTTGTAGTGCTGGGCAAGGTGGGAGTTCAGGCTCTGCACTAGGCCTCTGCAGACTTCCTCATGCCTAGGGAAGTAGGTGTACCTCCTCATTGCACATCCCCCATCCCCCACGATACTTAACATCCACTGACAATGGTGCATCTCTGGGGAAGGAAGGATTTCTTATCCAAGGTCAGTAGTGAAAGCCTGACCCTCCAATGGGCTTCCAATGACACCACCATGGTACATTGTTACCACTATAGGGAACGAAAGTTTAAAATGTCCAGGAGGCATCTGCTAAACAAGTCCCAGTTTCCCAGAAGTGGGGTAGGCTTGCCTGAATACAACCTGCAGAGTATAGAAGGCTGAGCTGCCACTCAACCTTTGCTGGCCGATAGAGAGATGGGGCCAAAGATTTCCCTGTGCTGTTTGGCTGAGTTAGTGTTTATGGTCTGTTTTCTGTTTTGTTAGGCTGTCCTTTTCCTGATCCTTTGAGCAGAGAGAACACATTTTTCATGGGGCTTTGCTATTATTATGTCTGTGCTTATTGGTGTTTCCAGATTTCTGTTTTGTCTAGGACTCAGCCTGGAATATATGAAGAAAATGGAAACACAGGGAATTCACTGCCACATTGCTCTTCACGTGATTTTAAGGTCTTTAAAACTTATGAGCATTCATTGCTCTGTCTTTCAGAGTCTTTCTTGTTTTATATATAATGTTGAGAATTTGTAGCTGTACTTAGCAGAAGGGATAGGGATAAGTGTAACTGTCTTATCTGGATTATTGATACCATTTTAAACATTAAATTTAAAGCAAACTAGTCTTCTAAAAATTTATTGTGAAAATGCTGTTCTATAATGAAACATAAACAAGTTTTTACTCTCCAGTAAAACAAAGTCACTTCCTGTGAACGAACACATTGGAGTATGCAACAAGCCCAGTTCATGTGCACAGGACAACCTGTCAACAGTCTGAAAACCCAGAGGAAGATCCTAAAAGAGAAAGAGCAGAGCAGGTGGTGCAGAACCAGTCTTTGCAGGGCTTGGAGTACAGGCCAGAAGCCTTATCTACCCAGGTGTTACCACAAGGGGCAATGACCTTGAGAAAGGAAGTGGGCTTTGGAGTAAGCACTGGTATTTGCACAACACTCAGCACTCACTTCTTTCTTCTCACAACCTCCCTAAGCATTTTTTTTTATGGTAATCTCTAAAATGAAGTTAACCCTTTAAAGGACTGCTGCAAAATTAAAGACAACAGGTATAAGTATCTCAGCTAGGCTCGAGAAATAGCAATATTAAAATAGGAAATAGATCATAAAAATTTGAAAGAACTGAAATGATACGATGAAAATGGGTTTAAGAACTTAATTGGATAAAGTATGAAGGAAACTTGGGAGATTAAAGAATCTGATACTTCATGCACTAGCTAGTTGGCTGCTGCAAGTTATTTGGGAGAGGTGGTTAAATTTAAGAGGCAGGGTGTGGCTAGGTCTAGGTATGTGCAGAAAAACCTAAAAAGCACAAGGAAAATTTGAAGAGGGAAAATGATGTCATTTACTACTAAATATGAGACATGAAGATAAATAAAATATCACCAATGATGATGGAGGAGGAGACCTGGTAAAGTTTTAAAGAAACTCAGTGTAGTTTATTGCAATTATACACTGTGACCAGTACTTTCATGCAGGTATGTAAACTCTTGCCAACCAAAAGCTCTTTCTATAATCTCTTCTACTGATTAGAAAAATAATTATTCATAAACTTTGGTTTTGTTTGAATAATTCTCTAGTGTATTTTCAAATAATTTCTATTCTTCACATGTTCAACTTGCCCTCTGGACATTTGTTTGCACTTCAAAGTTTTATTATATAGTAAGCAAAGAATTTTCTAAACCAGAGGAATTATCATAAATAATTTTAATAGGCCTGATTAAATTTTATTTTAACATGAGTATTTTGTTAAAAGTCACGTGAGGAATTTTATGGATTGGTAATTTTGTTTAATTATGAAATGTATTTGCAACTTGGTTAAGCTATAGATACTTTAATTCTATTCCTTTTACTCAAAGTAAAATAGCTCCAAATTTTTCCCAATATTCTCCTTGAATGCAAATCACAGCTCATATTTTTTAAAAAGACACGTGTTCCAAACTCCCCCTTCCAGATTTTATATAATCACCCACTGCCAAAAGTGAAAGAAATTTTGTTTTTGTTTACCAGAAGTACAGGAAAGACAAAAGATGAATTTAAATCTAAAAGAGCTAAAATCTTCAAAAACAGAAGATGTAGAGTGGCTGAGTGGATACAGAAAAAAAAAAAACAAGATTCAGCTACTTGCTTCCTACAAGGGACTCACTTTGGCTTCAAGGACACACAGAATTTGAAAGTGAAGTTATCATGCAAATGGTAACTAAAAGACAGCAGTAGCTAAAGTAGCGTCACAGACAAAACAGACTGAGTTATAAACTACACAAGAAACAAATAAGGTCATTATACAAGGTTAAGAACATCAATTCAACCGAAAGATATAAATATTATAAGTATATATGCACCTGACATCAAAGCACCTAATCATACAAATAAACACGAAAAGATCCGAATGAAGAAATAGGCATCCCTATCCTAGCAAGAAACTTCAATACCCAACTTCAATCAAACAGAAAATCACTGAGGAAACAGTAAAATTGGATAGCACTATAGACAAAACCAACCTAAGCGACCTGTGTGGAACTTTCTACCAAACTGTGAGTGAATACACATTTTATTCAAGCATGAATGCAATGATGTCCCGATTGTCCCAAGACAAGTTTTAACAAATTTAAGAAAAATCAAGATCATATCAAGTTTCTTTTCTGACCACAGTGTAAAGAAACTATAGATCAATAATTGGGGGGGGGATACCTCCCAAATACATGAAAACTAAACCTCACACTCATAAACAATCATTGGGTCAAAATGAACTCAAAAGCAAATTTAAAAAATTTCTCAAGATAAATGAAAAACAAAACACAATATTCCAAAAGCTATGGGATACAACAAACGCAACACCAAAAGGGAAGTTTAAAGCATTAACTGCTTCCACTAGAAAAGAAAGAAAGAAAGAGAAAGATTTCAAATAATTTCATATCTCAAGGAAGAAAAATAACTAAGCCCAGATTTATCAGGGAAAAGGGGGGCAATAACAAAGTTCAGAGTAGAAGTAAATCAAGTATAGATTTTTTTTTTCAAATAGGAAAAAATAGCAAAGCTAAAAGGTTTATTTTTAAAATAAAATCAACAAACTTTTTAGTTAGACAAAAAAAGAGAGTCTCAAATTAATGAAATTAGAAATAAATAGGCCATTATAATGAATGACTCTAAAGTTAGAAGATTATAACTACTAGACATAGTTATATGACAACAAACTGCATAATCTCAAAGAAATGGATGAATTTTTAAAAACATACAAACTATCAAAACCAAATAAAGAAGAAGTAGATGTCAAAACAGTCCAATAATGAGTAACAAAATTGAATCAGTAAAAAAAAAAAAAAAATTGCCCAACAAAGAAAAGTCCAAGATCAGATGGCTTCATGGGTGAATTCTACATTCAAAGAAGAAGTCACACTAATTCGTAGAGGAGGAGGAGGAGGAGGGAAAATCCTCTCAAACTAACTCATTTTATGATTCTAGTATCACCATAATACCAAAGTCAGAGGAAGATATCACAAGAAAGGAAAGGAAAACTACAATATCCCTCACGCAAAAATAAAAATAAAAATAAATAAACAAACTCAATAAAATAGTAGCAAATAAAATTTAGCAAAACATAAATGTTTATATACCATGACCAAGTGGAATTTACTCCAGAAATGCAAAAAATGGTTCAATATATGTAAACCAGCCCCTATGATACAACATGTTTACAAAATGAAGGAAAAAACCTACATGGTCATCTCCATAGATGCAGAAAAAGCATTTGACAAATTTAAAATTCTTTCATGATTAAATCTTTTAATAAAATAAAGAAGGAATTTACCTCAACACAATGCAGGCTATATATGAAGAACTCACAGCTAACATAATGGTGAAAACCTGGAAGGTTTTCCTCTAAAATCCAGTACAATGGATGCCCATTCTTATCACTTCTATTCAACATAGTAGTGGAAGCTCTAGCCAGAGCAATTAGATAAGAAAAAGAAATAAAAGACATCCAATTTGGAAAAAAAGAAGTAAAATCATCTGTTTTCAGATAACATAATCATATATAGAAAATTCTAAAAACTCCATACACAAAAAGCTGCTAGAACAATAACCAAATTCAATAAAGTTGCAGGATTGAAAAACACAAAATACTCAGCTGCCTTCCTCTATACAAGCAGTGAACTATCCAAGAAGAAAGCAGTCACAATCAAAATAACAAAAGAATAACATATTTAGGAGAAAAAAACTTTAAAAAGTGAAAAACTGTACACTGAAAGTTGCAAAACAGTGTTGAAGAAAAATCAGAGCAGACACAGATAAATGAGAAGATATTCAGTGTTTATAGACTGGAATAATGAATATTCTTATAAACATCTGTGCTACAAAGAGATTTAGATTCAGTGCAACCCTTAGGAAAAAGTTCCAGTGGTATTTTTACAGAAATAGAAAAAAAAATTCTAAAATTCATATGAAATCACAAAAGACCCCAAATAGATAAAGCAATTTGGTAAGGAGAGGAAAACCAGAGGCATCACACTTCCTAATTTCAAAATATATCATAAAGCTACAATCATCAAAAGAGTATGATTAGCACAAAAACAGACATATATGGAGCAAAATAGAAAATGCAGAAATAAAACCATTCAACTATAGTAAACCAATTTCCAATGAGGGTGCTACAGGGTTACAAGAAACTTTCTTTCTATCCTCCAAAATCTTGAGTGAGTGAGTCTGCTGAAATAAACTGACAATAGACAGATTAACAGAAGATTCACCAACAGGCCCAAATTTCTTAACATGCTCATGTGCATGGGAGCCACACAAAATATAAAATTCAATGAACAGACACATGGATTAGGCTTAAATACCCTCACCTTAGGCGGGGCGTGATGGTGCATGCCTGTAATCCCAGTAGCTCAGGAGGCTGAAGCAGAAGGACCTGTCTTAAGTTCAAAGCCAGCCTCAGCAATTTAAGGCCCTAAGCAATTTAGTGAGACCCTGTCTCAAAATAAAACATAAAAAGGGCCGGGATGTGGCTCAGTTGTTAAGCACCCTGGATTTAATCCCTGGTATCAAAAAAAAAAAAAAAAAAAAAGCCCTCTTTCTATGTAAAGTGGGAGATTAGCAACTTTAGAGGAAAAGCCAATGAATTTTAAGAGATGAATGGGCCCCAAGAATAGACAATAGCCCCTGCGCACCAGAGTGACAAGAGATAGAAAGTTAATGGTGGAACTACACTGCAAATGGAGACTGTCTCGCAGGTGACCGACTTTAAAAGAACAGACGAAAAGTCTGTCCAGACGAGGATGACCTTCAGTTTTCTTCCCTGGTGATGAATCTTCTTTGGTTAATAGGATTTCAGGGAGGGAGTCCAAGACAAGGACATTTGTTTTGGAAGACTTCCTTTAGTCAGATAAGGGAGAGTCCTCACATGCTCTTTGGTGACAAACAAGGAAAGGTCAGCAAGACCTCGATCTTGAGGCAGCTTCGAAGGCCTTCTAATTTTCTTTAATTCAAAATGTTCCACATGCCAAAGCACCATCCTCTGAGATGTTGGTTTCTGAGCCCCAGGAGTGTCAAGAACACACAAGGGGGAAAGGACAGTCTCTTTAATAAATAGTCTTTGGAAACGTGGATATCCACATGCAGAAGAATGAAACCACATCCTTGTCTCACTCCATCAGGGAAAAAAAGTCAACTCAAAATGGATCAAAGACATAGGGCCTGAAACTAAAATCACTCAAAGAAAACATATGAAAAAAAGCTTCTTGACATTTCCCTGGATGATGATTTGGGGGATAAGACCCAAATGCATCTGCAACAGAAGCAACAACAGACAAAGTGGAATCACATCAAACGAAAACACTTTTGCAGAGTAAAGGAAACAACAGTGAAGAGATAACCCACAGACAGGAGGAAAACATTTGCACACCACCCATCTGATGAGGGATTAGTATCTAAAATATATAAGGAATTCAAGTCAATTCAACAGCAAGCAGACAAGTAATCAGATTTGAAAAATGGGCAAAGGACCTGAATAGGTAATTTTAAAAAAAGAAGACATAGAATTAAGTAACCAGTATAGGAAAAGGTGATCAACATGACTATCGGGGAAATGCAAATCAGATCAACAATGAGATGCCACCTCCTACCTGTTAGATTGGCTGTTATCAAAAGACAAAAATAACAAGTGTTGGTGAAGATCTGGAGAATAAGGAACCTTTACGCTATTGGCGGAAATGCAAATTAGTACAGCTGGTATGCAAAAACAGGGTGAGGGTCCTCAAAAAATTAAAAAATAGAATTACCATATGTTTCGGCAATTTCTTTTCTGAATATATATCCAAAGAAAATGAAATCAAAGAGATAGCTATCTTCAGATGTTAGTTGCCTAATTATTCACGATAGCCATGATGTATAACCAATTTAAGTGCCCACAAACAGATGAATGGGTAAAGAAAATGTGGTATGCAGATGCGTGCGTGCGCGAGCGCGCACACACACACACACACACACACAGACAGAAATAACATTCAGCCTTTTGAAAAACAAAAAAAGGAAATTCTGCCATTTGCTATAATGTGATTGAAAATTAAGAACATTATGCCAAATGAAATAAACCAGGTAGAGAAAGACAAATATTGCTAAGTCATATTTACATATGCAATCTTAAAAAGTCACTCATAAAAGCAGAGACTAGAGTATTGGTTGCCAAGGGTGGGGTGGGGTGGGATGGAGGAATAAATGTCTAAGGGTAGAAAGTAAGAATAAATTCCGGAGATCTAAAATGCACAGCAATGTGAATTAATTAGTAATACTCTAATGCTACAAAAATAAATACTATCCCAAATTTGAAATTTGCTAAAAGATTTGATCCTTAAGTGTTCTCACCACACACAAAAAAATATATTGTCGTGGTGTAAGCTGATGGATGTGTTAACATAATTGTGGTAATCATTTCACACTGTGTATATATATATATATATATATAAATATACATATATATATACATACAGATATATATGTATATCAAAACATCACATTAAATATATGCAATTTTTCTTTGTTAAGCAAAGCTCAATAAAGCTGGGAAAATTTCTCACAAAACACGAATGATGAACAATGCAAAGCTTATCTCAAGAATTTTTAAAGAAAAATCAGAACCCCTACCATTTACTGGGTACCACCTGTGTCTGATATAAGATAACATGTTATTTTATATCATTCTTGAAGAATTCTTGGATACAGGCAGATGGGATGATTCCAGTCTTACATACTCAGAAAACCTTGGATAACAAGGTTACAGTGTTAGTATGAACTTCGGCTTGTCTTGACTCCAAATTTATTTGGCTTCCTATCTTAATCTCTTAAATCCTGTGAGTCCGTTTTTCCATAAACTCCCTCTGGCAGCAAAAACAGGCATCCTAAATTATTTTTCCAATATTAAGATGATAATAAACTGTTTCATAATGAGCACCTTAAACTATTTTCTTTAAATGTCCATTTTATGAAGAAGTCTATACAAAGAAGGACCACACATCAGTGACTTGAATAACAAATAAGGAGGAGACTTGAGTTAATTTCTGCTTCCCTCTTGTGTCAGAGACTAGCAATGACAACCCGAGAGCTTTACGCCAGCTTATATCTCCTTTCTCTCTCTCTCTCCTTTATTCATCCTGGGAATGATTCTACTTCTCTGTCAGTGAAGAAAAAGTTCAAATTTTAAAATTTGGTGTGTTCTCAAAGTATATCTCGGCTCATTTGAAACTCTCAGTGAGATATATCTATTTCCTTAAAAGCAACAATTTCAGTGTGTGATAGAATAAGATCAAATCAATACAACACAATAAACCTCCTTTTGTCTCAGGTCTCCCATACAAACTGCCTCAAAACGATTTTCAATCTTAAGTAATGCTGTTATCAAGTTATAGGCAGCTCCAAAAGGAACCTGAAGAAATGTTGTATCGTGATGGACTTTGGGGCTTTTTTAGAACATTGGCCACTGGTTTATAAAACACAGGTAAACCCTTGTTTTTCATGTTGTTAGATCTCTGGAAGGTCGTGCCCTTTATTGCATCATTAAATGCTTTAGAAGGACCTCATACTTAAAGAAAACCTTTGAGGAGTCACTTCTCTAAACCAAATAAAGACTTCCCAGTATTAGCTGCTTTACAAATCCACTTTTTATGTGAATCAGGTTTACTTGGAGGAAGCTCTAGAATTTTCATATAAAAAGCGTTTATGGATAGACTTGGCAACTATTTTTTGTTAGATCATATATTTCTTCAGGGCACTTTTAGGGGCAGCTATGGGAGCTGCTGATAAAGATTCTCAAGGGTTCCCCACTACTGGGATTAATATTAAATATCTCTTATTTATGCTACAAAAAAATACTATCCCAAATCAAAGTGCCCACCCTAATATGTCCTACTTTTACTTTTTTCTTCTTGTAACTAAATGTCTCATCCAAGCCAGTTCCAGCACCTTTCTGCAGGTTACTACATCTGAAAGTCAAGACCTGGCTTTGTTATTTGAAGTGCACCACGGCAAAACTATGCCCCAAGGCAGAAAATAAGTCTAAGCTGCCATGTGTCACTGAGTCACGGCTTGCTCTCTAAAGAAGCGAGGCTGAGACATCCTCCAGCATAGCAAAGTGTCACTGTCCTCCTCCCTCCTGATCAGGGAAATGGGTAAATTTGATTCCAAAGGAAACACTCTAATAGAATACACACATTGTCAGAGAAAAGTCATAAGCATTAAATTATACTATCTGATATGGATGTGGTAGCCACTAAACACATGTGGCTACCTAAATTTAAGTTAATTAAAATTAAATATAATGAAAGATTGAGTTCCTCAGTTGCACCGGGGACATTTAAATGCTCACTAGCCACCTAGGGTGGCTACCATATTGGAAAATCGGATCCAGAAACCTCTGTCATCACAGGAAGTTGTAAAGGACAACACTGGTCTAGACAACTTCATGTCACAAAAAATTGTGTGAGTCTAACAAGTTTATAATTAGTGGCCCAAAGAATGGAGATTGCAATGTCTCAGAAGGCTTTCCCTTATGACCATGGGGGTAAAGTCTAATGTAGCTTAAGGAGAGGATTTTAAAATGCACGGATTACACAGGACCAGGAGGGGGAGCTGTGATCCTCTGACATTGAGATTGATTTTTCCCCTACTGGAAATTGGATCCTGAACAGCTGTGATGGGATTAAGACACCAAAATAGAAGCCTAGTTTTGCTATAGCTATAGAATATTTCACAATTCAAAATTCTTTTGACATTCTTAATCTTAAAAATAGGAGATGAAGAAATAAAAAGCCGGCGGATTATTGAGAGCAAGTAAACATTGGGTCATTGTACACAAAATAACACTATATCATTTTCAATATGTACATAACTGAATATATTTTGAGGATTGTCTGGAGTACACAGTCAACAGAGAATTGGCTTAGGAGTGAAATCCAGATGACTTTTTGCAGACCCCTGAAGTACCACAGTGGAGGGGACATCCAGCTCTATGCTGATGAATAAAAATAGCAAAGGAAGTATTTGAGTAAAAAGCCCATCATAAGGTGAGCCTATCACTCATACCCACTACCACAGTGGTCCCATTTAGTAAATTGCACTGAAGTTCTCCAAATAGTTCTCTAGTTCTCTGAAATAAGCCATGCCTCTCTCTGATGCACCAAACATCTTACTTTAGGACAAAAGTATTTATCAGGCTCATCCAGCCTGCATTAGGGCCCATACATGGGAAGTGATCCACTTTGAGGGAGGTATTACTTAGTCTCAGGTATGTGAATACTGCACATACTGGGAACATTTAGGGTCTTTTGAAATTCTACAATCATGGGACAGATTTGATATCATGCAGTTAATATCCAGGCACCAGCCATTTGTGACCCATACATGAAAGAAATTGCAATTCTCCTTTTGTGGAAGCTTTTGTGGGGGAATAGGAGCCAGATTTGGGGTCTCCAGAACCACACTCAACTAGTCACATCTATTTTTTTAACTTTTTAAAATCTGTTTTAATTAGTTATATATGACAGAAGAATAAATTTATTCACTTTGATGTATCATACATGAATGGGGTATAATTTCTCATTTTTCTGATTGTACATGTTGTAGAATCATATCAGTCATATAGGTACATAGTGAATAATGTCTGTTTCATTCTACTACCCTTCCTATCCCCATGTCCCCTTCCCTCCCTTCACTCCCCTCTACCTAATCTAAAGTAACTCTATTCTTCCCTAGCACCAACCCCCCCACACCCCTTATTGTGAATTAGCATTCGAATATCAGAGAAAACATTCTGCCTTTGGTTTTCTGGGATTGGCTTTTCACTCAGCATGATATTCTCCAACTCCATCCATTTACCTGCAAATGCCATAATTTCATTCTTCTTTAAAGCTGAGTAATATTCCATCAAATATATACCACATTTTCTTTATCCATTCATCTATTGAAGGGCACCTAGGTTGATTCCATAGTTTAGATATGAATTGCTATAAACATTGACGTGGCTATGTCACTGTAGTATGCTGATTTTAAGTCTTTTGGGTATAAACCAAGGAGTGGGATAGCTGGATCAAATGGTGGTTCCATTCCAGTTTTCTGAGGAATCTCCATACCGCTTTCCATAGTGGTTGCACCAATTTGCAGTCCCACCAGCAAATATTATTCTTATTTATTACACAATCTCATTTCGTTCATGTAGAAAATTCAGCAAGTAGATATCATCAGGCACTGATGAAGAAACAGAAAGGAGTATACGTGCTGTTAAGGGTTTGGGAATGGAGAATTTGAAGGTTTCTAGATACCTTTCTTGTGAATTTTCCCTTTTAAGTATTTCTTTATTGGCTCTTCTTTGAAAATACCATCTGGAAGAAAATCTCTAAACCATGTTAGAGTTATTCTAACTGCTTTCTTTGTCTTTCGTCTTCTTTTTTTCAAAATCAAGCTCTAGTAAGTGCCTCTAATCAATTTTACTATTTACAGGGCTTATCAGAGATAGAGTAAACGCACATTTGCATTCCAAGTTCATCAAGCTAACATTTCATTTGTTTTTAGACAGGTCTTCAAGTCTTCTCATTGGAGCACATATTTGGGGATATGCTAAAACAGCCAAATACATACTGAATTTTTAAAATCATTTTTATAAACATAGACCCTCAAACTGAGTCCTAGGAAATGTAATTTATTATGAGGATATCTTGAGAACTTGACATGTCTTGAGAATCTGAGAATGCAAATTCAAAGAGAATGCAATTGGACCCTAAGAAAAAAATAGAAAAACTATGAGCACAATCGTGTGAGCCCCTGGTCCAGGTCCTGGGAGCCTGAGGCAAGAGCATCCCTTGAGGCCAGGAGTTTGAGGCTAGTCTGGGCAACATAGCAATATGAGAGAGAGAGAGAGAGAGAGAGAGAGAGAGAGAGAGAGAGAGAGAGAGAGAGAGAGAGAGAGAGAGACCTGAATGCTGTTGGCACCATCTCTTCTGTCTGCTTGTATCTGCTCATCTGATTTGTTTTTCTCTCATTTTGAACAATCACATGACAGGAAACATGGCCAACCCTGTTTCTTGAACTTTGTAACTTACAGCTTCAGACACAAGACAGGCACTAAGCCTGCTCTCTCAGTTTCAAATCTAATATTCCGAGGAAGGGGCTCTAACTTGGTTCAGATTCCATCTTTGCCCAATCAACTCTGGACATGTGTCAGAATCACTTTTTTTAAAATTAATGAATTAATAATTGTGGGAGTTGTGTGCTTGTATCTCTGTATGTATGTGAATATGCACAAGCAAGAAATTATTATTGTTCGCTTTCTCAGTCTTTTTTTTCTCTTTAAAGTTAAGATCTCAAAATATCACCGATGGATATTTCTATTTAGTTTGTTAAATGGGAATAAAGTAGTCATATTTACAAACACTTTAACTTACACCAACATTGTTTGTTGTTTTAACCAAAGTGCTTATAAACATATCAAGCCTACAATGTTTTCCACAAGTTTGTATTCAATGTATCAGGTGTCTAGATGATATGCAATTATCCTACAATATATTTTGAATTTTCTATAATAATGAATTGAATTGAAGTTGGTCTCAAAGAATTTTTTAATTATGAAAGCCTACTTAAGAGTAATATATTATTAGCTGATAATATCCACATCATCTACAAATATAATGACTAAGAAATCTGTTTCAAACATTTAAAAAGGAAAATATTAGATGTATCATTACATGCCCATTTATCCAAATTTTTCTTTCACTGTCTACTCACATCATAGAAGCTCTGTCCATATGTATATTTTTATTCTAAATCATAATCACTGTTACCTTAGGAAGATATGTTAGCTTGATAAAAAGAAGAAAATAATGAATGTTTTGAATGAAGCTCTGTAGAAATAGGCAATATTGAAAGGTAAGCATGGAAATATAGATAGCATCATTGAGCAAGAAAAGAGAAATAAAAATAAGAAACTATTTCTAAACAAATAAATATTAAGAGGGCAGGGGTTGTAGCTCAAGCACTTGCCTAGCACATGTGAGGCACTGAGCTCAATCCTCAGCACCACACAAAAATAAGTAAAATATAGATATTGTGTCCACCTACAAATAAAATATTTTTTAAAATAATATTAAGAATTAGAATGTAGCTCAGTGGGAGAGTACTTGCCTAGTATGTACAAAGCCCTGAGTTCAATCTCTAGTACCACAAAAAAGCAAGCAAGCAAGCAAGAAAGAAAGAATTGATATATGATCCTAATAAATTGATTTACTAACTGTCCCCCAGGACTCTTACCATTACTAGCAATCTTTAGCCTAAGTTATATTCATAAGTATGTTGACTTCTTCTTTTTCAAATTGCTAATACTCTTGCCCATTGGTCAGCCAGGTAATCGCTGCAAATAATAATGAGAGATAATTTATTTGGTAGATACGTGTACAGATCTATTTCCAGTTTCATGGAAAACAAATTCAGTGGTATAATTTGGTATACACAGCCTTCAAATAGAAATTCACATTTTAATCCTAGATCTAACACAAAAACATTATACCACCATAAAAGAGTTTGTTTAGTTTTGCTTTTGGTTTGTATGTGTGTGTTTCGTTTGTAGTGCTGGGATTAGAGACCTTGAACTTACAGCTTCAGATACAAGACAGGCACTAAGCCTGCTCTCTCAGTTTCAAATCTAATATCCTGAGGAAGGGGCGCTAACTTGGTCCAGATTCCATCTTTGCCCAATCAACTCTGGACATGTATCAGAATCACTTTTTTTAAAATTAATGAATGAATAATTGTGGGAGTTGTGTGCATGTATCTCTGTATGTATGTGAATATACACGTGCAAACTCTCTACCACTGAGCTACACACTCCCTGCCCTTTAAGTCTCCGTTTTTTCATGTTTCAACAATTTTAAAGAGACACAGTGAAGCATGTCTGTTCAATTGAGGCAGAATTTATGTACAGTGAAATTCAGAGCTCATGAGTGTCACACCTGATAAGTTGTGACAAATGCAAGCATCCACATCTGAGTCAAGACAAGGAACATTTCCATCACCCCAGAAAGTTCCTTCATGATGTGGAAGCATTTAAAGATTTTTTTTTAATTGTCAGTATTGTGTCACCTGTAAACCTGGAATTGATTGTGGATAGGAGTTAGAAAAATAGGTCCATGAAGCTATTTAATTTGCTAACTAAAACATTCATTTTAGTAATAATTATTTTTTCTCACTTAATCGGTACTTCCCAAACTGTTCTATGAAACTCCAGGTTAACTGGTTGGGGAGAGTGGTAAAAGGGAGCAGCCCACCCACTCAGCCAGGTCAAGGTCAAATGCTGGGACACTGGGGTAATGTGTTTTTTTACTGCAGAACTCTCCTGCACTTTTTTGATTTTCCTAATGTGAAGTGCAAACTTCATCCCAAGGAACATAAAATGCCTATTTCTAAAATGTATTGTCCACAGAGTACTTTTGCTCAAAGCATCTATTTATATCTCATGGGAATTTAGGTTACCACCAAGACAGCTTGGGAAATTCTGACCTTGATCATGACCACCTTGAAAATACCCAGAAAGGCTGAGTTTCCCTCCAAAGACTTTAAATGCCATCTAGTATTGCCTGAGACTTCCCTTGAGGTAACTCTCTTCTCCCAAGCTTTCTAACTACTTCAGAGACATTTCTTGTGTAGGATGGATCAATTCAGGATGGAAAAAATCTTCCCTGTCCTACAATTTTGGGGGAAATAGGTGTCTAACATTATACCTTTGAAAATAAAATGAATAAACTCTTTTGACTTCTCCCATATTAAGACAGCCTGGGACCCTTAAGGAATGGGGGTGACTTCTAGAAATTCACATTTTAATCCTAGATCTAACACAAAAACATTATACCACCATACAAGAGTTTGTTTGTTTCTTATTCTGTGATAGTCAAGGATGCTCTGTAAATATACATTCTAAGCATCTGTTATATATGATTCCCTTTCTTATATAATGCATTTTTAAAGATTTAGTCAATAGTTATAACCTCTACTGCATACTACACACGTGAAAACTATGTAAGCTCTTGTCTACTCATAATTTCCATAGTTGCAAAAAGGTACGCTATAAGTGGTCATCAGAGCTGTTGATAGTGAGATCCAGGTGTTTCCCTAGCACATAAAACAGCCATCACCCCAATCCTTTTGCTTTCTCTTTAGTTTTGTCCTGTTCTTTCTCTTCTCTTTATTTTCCTGGCCTCTGTCTATGTATATCCAACCAGAACACACGTGTAGATATATAGAAAATCACACCTTATTTTTTTTCTGTGTGTATAAGTGTGCATACTTGGCATCTGTCTTGGGTTTGGGTCTGGTGTACCCCAAACCCAAATTGATAGAGAAATTTCTCCCCATGAATATCTGTTTAGCAAATTGATATATTTATAAATTTTCTTACCCACTGTAATTCTATTAATATTTCAAGTCAGATAAATCTCAGTTTAACATTTCACATGTGGAGATGGCAAAAGATGCAGAAAATAACCAATAAACAAATCCTGTGCTATACGTTATTTGCAGTAAGCAAGTGGAAAGAAATAGGAGCAAGCTTCAGAGAGGCATTATTGAATCTTTCTTTTCTACAAAATATCCTCAAGTATCAACCACCAGTAGCAAAGCTACAACAGGAGTTTTGATTCCTTTCTGAAGGAAAAAACATTGGATATTTTTGTTTGCTTTTATTATTTGATACCATTGTCATGGCTCTGAACCTTGAAAAATTTTTTTTCTAATTTTGGACTTGCAAGAAAAAGTTCACCTATTGAACAGCTATCTTAAAATTTAGTCTTTAAATAAATCTATTTAAAATAATTATAATAATTTTTGCACAATAAAAAAATAGAGACCATAGATTAACACTTAAAATAAGACTCGTTGTTCAAGAGAACTGTATTGTGGGAGGGAAGAGGGGAGAATTTTATCAACCTGTAGCTGGACAGTGTCCACGCTCTGGTTTCTTAACACTTGAAAATAAAGGACATTCTTGTATTCATAAGACCCTCTCAGTTCCCTCCTTCAATGGCTTTCTTGAAGCTGAGACAAAAAGACCTCTGAAGGAAAAGTCAGACCTTCCAGTCCTAGATCACAACCTCAAAAAGGCTATTTTAAGAGAGCACCATTATGTGCATTTCACAGCACCCCCATATTCTTCTGGGAAGGCATAAAAGATGCATTTTCCTCTAAGTCTTTACCTGACTGTAATCACTGACCCATTAGGTATATTCCCTCTAGAGTAGCTGGTGTATCCTTCCTATTATAGATTGGTGTGTAATCAATGGTCAAAGTCTCTTCAACCCTTATGTTCGACCTCAGATGAAAAAAAATAAAAATAAATGAAGGAAACTCTCAGATCTGGAGAGAAAGGCAAAGAGAAGTGGTCAGAAGAGACTTGCTTGTTTTAATTTGTTGGTGAGTCCATAAAAATAACACCAACTTAAACCAAAAAATTGAAAAATGACAGAGAAAACAGAATTTCTAGTATCCAGCCATGTGTGATGTGCCAGTAGTAGTCTGGTGTATAAAGGAGCCCCCTGGATCTCTCTCAGAACACCTGTACTTCGATAAAATTTGAAACTATTAAACTATTGTCTTTAGGAACTAGGAAAATGCAAACAGGCAAAGCAGAGACATCATCGTAATCATCATTATCAATAAAGATGACTATTATCTAATACTGTGCTTCAGATATTCTCCTAATCAAATTTGATATCAAATGCTCTACCTCCTAAAGCCCTTATGTTTAAGAAGTTCAATGTTTTCAAACAATAAAAAAGTAAACTACTTCTATCAGTGTTAAACACATACTTGCATGCCAATCATTCAATAGCCTACCCTCCCACATGGAATAGTATAGGGAGGAAATGAATAAATGCTGGGTTATTTCATCTTTTTAAGCAACATTTGTGGCTTACATTGTTTGAGAAAGCAAAGTCAAATCCCCCACTTAAAATGAAACAAGAGGTAAAGCTTCCAATAGCAGAATAACAGCAGAGACTCATGTTTTGGGATAAACTCAAACTCCTAATTTCTTTGTGGCTTTTAATTTAATGTACCCACATTTATATTCTTCTTACCAACACTTCCCCTTTTCTTTCTGAGATCTTGAAACATAAAGCCTTCAATTATGCAGGGATTATTGAAAATGGCAAAATGTTCAGGCTCTGAGGTCCCACTAATATCACAATGGAATACCAGCTCTATGTGTAAAGCGGAAATGCTCAGTGAGAAAAATGGGAAAAAGATAAAGAAAAAGGTCAGTATTATGATGACCTTCTATGAAAACAGAAAGTCTGTGGGCTATTGTTAAGCTTTATGAGATTTTCAGGGCTGGTTACAGATTGTTTTCTATAAACAAGAAAAAAAATCACTTCTTTATTCCTAGCTCAGCAGACTTCTCCAAGAGCTCAAGTGGCTGAACTAGAGATAAATTCACTAAATATAATTTACTATGCACTTACTATGTGCCAGGCGCTGTTGTAAGTTGTGTATATTTATTAATTTATGTAATTTTTATAAAGGGCATATGAAGTATGTCAGCAGGAATGTGGAGTATAAACCTGTAAAAAACCACTCCTCCATAAAAGCTATGAGAACGCTGGGGAAAACTGTCAAATCATCATTTTCAGAACTCTGGAAATAAGCCAAAGTCTTGCAACAAGTCAGGGGGCATTTATTCAAGAAAAGGGGCCAAATATCAGTAATAACAGTGAGCTTTGTGTCATTTTAATTTCTTCTATACCCATTCTTTTCTCCCTAGCTCCACAGTAGCCTTGAAAATCAACAGCCCCACAATTACAATGAAAACAATCATCCTACAAACCCTGAAGGAAGCAGAATGGTTTTGGGATGCCACAAAAATATCATTCTTAAAGAACTCCCATTATTGGCCTAGCAGGTCCCTGGAAACCTCCACTCAAAGGGATTGTCTTTATCTGACCTGAATCAGTGCTCACTAACTGTGAACAGCCTTTCTCCAAGGGCGCTTGTCAAAAACAATCAGCAGTAACCATTTAGTGCTGAGGCTTCCTAAAACAGTGATAATGTTTGGTGCAAAAAGAAGCTAAACAAAAAAACTCAGAAGGAAATATTTGGGGAATAAAATGTCATGGAAACTTTAAAGTGTTCTGTCATATTCCTGCAAATCTAAAAGGTCACACATGTGAAAGGATCTACACATGCCCAGGACTGTGTACATGTCAAAGAAAGACCTGAAAAAGCCCTAAATTCGCATTTCTGTCTAACCTGAAGACTGTTCACAAACAGGGAGTGAAGGTTTTGCAATCTGCCTGCCTAAGCATTGACAGTGCACCTCAACACACACACCCCTCCTCAAAGGCCAGGGGACTTACTGACTCCAGCCATTTAAGGAAATCACTGTCCAATCATTACTGGATCATGAAGATAATCAAGAAGAGACTTCAGTAACTCCACATGACACAGAAAGCAGGCTTAAAAGAATTAGTTTAGAAGAGCAATAAAAGAAAGAGTAACAACAAAAGCAAACTCAGTGAAGAGGAGTAAATCTGATTTCTAGAGCAGCCGCTTATTATTAAAATGTTCAATTTTTAATAAAATTGGTGACATATGCAAAGAAACAAGAAAGTATAACCAATAGGCAAGAGGGAGAAAAAGGCCATCAACAGCCTGAGGAAGTCCAGACATTGGATTTACTAGACAAATAATTTAAATCAATTTTTTAAACAGATTTAGAGTATCAGGTGAAATAAAGTCTGAAAAACAAAAGGAAATTACAAGGAAGATATTTTACCAAATAGAGAATATCAGCAAAAGAGATAGAAATGATTTTAAAATGAGCCAATAGAAATTTTAGAGTTGCAAATAACTAAGATAAATTTAAAAATCACCAGAGAGTATCAAATGCAAGTTGACCTGGTAGGAAAAAGAATAAACAAACTTGAAAACAGGTTCAATTGAGATTATCCAGTCTGAGGAACAGAAAAGAAAAACAAAGAAAAATAAACAGAGTCTCAAAGACATGTAGGTTAGTGTCAAGTGTACCAACATACACAAAATGGAATTTCCAAAAGGAGAGGATTGAGTAAAGGGAGCCAGAGAATTTTGGAAGAAATAGAAGGTCAGAAAATTCCAAACTTTTTTGAAAACCAATAATTTGTATACTCAAGAAATTCAACAAACACAATGCAAGATAAACCCAGAGAGATCCACACCTAAAAATACTATGGACAAATACGATGAAAACAAAGACGAAGAATCATGCAAGCAGCAAGAGAGAAGAAGGTACCTGTCATACACATTCATGTGTGCTGCTAAAACAGAAAACAACAGACTGAGTAATTTATAAAGGAAGGAAATGTATTTGGTGCATGGTTATAGAGTCTGGGAAATCCAAGATCAAGCGACTGCATCTTGTGAGGACCTTCCAGCTGAATCATAAAATGGCAGAAAACAATCCATGAGAAGATAGCACATGAAAGATAGTAAAAGGGGATCAAACTTGCTTTTTAAAAAATATTTATTTATTTATTTTAGTTGTATTTGGACACAATACCTTTATTTATTTATTTTTATGTGGTTCTGAGGACCGAATCTGGGGCTTCTCATGTGCTAGGTAAGTGCTCTACCTCTAAGCCACAACCCCAGCCTCCCAAACTTGCTTTTATATCAAATAAGCTCTTGCAATAACAAAGCCACCCCCACTATAACATTAATCCTATTAAAGGTCCCACTTTTCAACACAATTGCATTGGTGTTACAATTTAGATCTGAATATCCCCAAAGCTCACATGTTGAAAACAGGGTCCTCAATTCAGCAAGATTCAGTGGTGAAGCTTTTAGGCAATGATTGGATCATGAAGGCTCCAATCTCATCAGTGGAGTAATACATTTGATGGATTAGTCCTTTGACAGCTAAAAGGACTAATGAAAGGTGAGACCTCGTTGGAGGAAGTATGTCACTGGGGAGGACTCTGGAAGGATTTAGCTTATAGCTGGCTCCTTTACCCATCTCTCTCTGCTTCCTGGCTGCCATGAGCTGAGAAGCTTTCCTCCTCTATGCCCTTAGTCCACGTTTCTGTCTTAGTGTCAGACAACCAGGGACTGAATCCTCTGAAAACCATCAGCCCAAATAAATCTTTTTTCTTCTAAGTTGTTCTTACCAGGTATTTTGGGTCGCAGTGATTAAAAGTTGACTAAAACTGGGGACTAAATTTTAACACATGAATTTCAGGGAATGCATTTAAACCATAGCAGAAAAGAAACAAGAAGAAAATTAAAATGGCACTCTCGGAAATATCTATTGAAAACCAAATAAGGAAGTAATGAAAAAATAGAGGAATTATATTTAAAAACAGCAAAATAAAAAATGTAAATCTTACCTTGTCAGTAACTACAATAAATGCAAATGGATTAAACACTCCAGGAAAAGACAGAAATTGGGAGAATTAATATTTTAATGTCATGATCTAATAATATGCTGTATATGAGACACACGTCTCCTATTCAAATGCAAAAGTAAGTTGAAGCTAAATAAATGAATGAAAATATGTAACATGCAAAGAGTAACCAAAAAATAGTTGAAGGACTATATTGATATCAGAAAAGAAGATTTAAAAAAAAAAAAAACTTGTTCCTAAAGACAAACAAGGATATTTTTAAATGACAAAATGGATTAATCCACCAAAAACCAGAGATCATTTCACCAAGATTTAACAATTATAAATATGCAAATACCCAATAACAAAGACAAAAAAATACATGAAGCAAAAATTTATAGAGTTGAGGGAGAAATAAACAATTCAATAATAATAGTTGGAGACTTCAGGACTCCATGTTCAGTAGTGAATAGAACAACTAGATGGAAGATCAGCAAGAAGACAGCAGACCAGCACAGGACTATGAACCAACTAGACTTAACAGACCTCTCTCCAAATTAGTAGCATATATGTTCTTCAAATGCACCGTGAACATCATCTATTTTTTGACCAAAAATACATGGTCAAAAACCTCTTATTTAAAAAAAAGAAAGCATAGAAACCATATGACATATATTTTCTAACCACAACAGAATGAAATTAGAAATCAATAATAGAAGTAAACCTGGAAATTCACAAAAAAGTAAAAATTAAACAGCATATACTCATAAATAGAGAATATTTTAGACTGGATGAAAAATGAATAATACAACATACCCAAATTTCTAAGAGGCAATAAAAGCATAGCTCAGAGGGATCTTTATAAACATAAATGTCCACACACACACAAAAAAAAAAAGGACTCAAATACCTAATTTACACTGTATGGAACTAGAAAAACATGAGGAAACTGAGCTCAAAACAAATGTAAAGAAGGAAATAATGCAAATTAGAGTATAAATAAACAAAATAGAGAATGCAAAAAATAATAAAGAAAGCTGATACATCAAATGTTGGGTAATAGCAGTAATACTGATGAAACTTTAGCTTTACTAATAAGAAAAACAGAGAGATCCAAATGGATGAAATTGGGAATTAAAGATAGGACAGTAGTCCTGATTTTGGAGAAAGAAAAAGAATTATAAGAGAACAATACGCCAATTTTATAATACTTTAGACCACCTAGATAAAAATGGACTAATTCCTAGAAAGATACAAACTACTAAAGCTTACAAAAAGAAATTTAAAAATCTGACTAAAAGTTATAAGTGAAGCAGTTGAATTAATGATCATGATGTTCCACAAAGAAAAGCCCAGGCCCAACTGACCTCACTGGTGAGTTATGCTGAACGTTTGAAGCCTTCATAAACTCTTCCCCAAAAACAGAAGAGGAGGGAACAATTCCTAAATCATTCCATGAGGCCAGTATTATCCTGAGAACAAAACCAAAGATATCTCAGAACAATATTCCTATATGAAAATAGACAAAAGTAACTTTAATACCTACAAACAAACTGAATGCAGAAGCATGTTGAAACTATAACATGACTGAATGCATTCATCCTGGAAATGCAAGGTTTGTTCAACAAATGAAAATCAACCAATGCATTAGACCATACAATAGGATGAAGAATGAAAAACTACGTGACTATGAAAATGGGTGCACAAAAAAAGGTTGTGACAAATTCAAACACCCGTTCATGATAAAAACTCTAAACAAACTAGAACTAGAAGGGAACTCCCTTAACCTGAAAAAGAACCTTTACAAAATCCCACAGTTAACATCACCCGCTCCTGGTGAATGACTGGACACTCTCCCTTAATTAAGATCAGGAATGAGACAAGGATGTTTCTTCATCTTCACACTGGAGTTCTAGTCAGAACAATTAGGAGAGAGAAGAAACAAAAACAAGCAACAACACTACCTGTATGTGAAAATGTCAGCTTGCATATAAAAACTTCCAAGAAACACACACACACACACACACACACACACACACACACAATTAGAACTAGTGAAAAAAGTTCAGCAAGGTTTCAGGATACTAGATCAATACACAAAATCAATTATATTTTTGTGACCATGAATAATCAAAAGAAAAATGAAATGAAGAAAACAATTTCTTCAACAGTTGCATCAAAAGTGATAAAATGCTTAGGAATTAATTCAACAAAAATAAGCTCAAGACTGGTACACCAAAAATTACAAAATTGCCTAAATAATTAAAACAAAAATAAATAAATACAAAATATTCTGCAATCATTAATTGAGTGACTTAAAATTATAAAAATGACGAGTTCACAAATTGATCTGTAGAGGCAATATAAATCGCTATCAAAATCTCAGGTAACATTTTTTGGGGCAGAAATTGATAAACTGATCCTAAAATTTATATAGAAATGCAATAAACTCAGGATAACCAAAACGCTGGGGACAAGGGGATATATCTTCCCTACTTTAGATTTTTCAAATCTTTACAGATGATAAAATGGAGGCACTGAAGATTAAAGATTTACCATAAGTAATATAATGTGGTAAAATTAGTATTCAAACCTAGACTCTGGGTTCAAAATCCAAACTTTAACCATCACATCATGCAGAATTCTTGCCAAGTTCTCCTTGCCAGCAAAGTTCAATAATAAGCTAAACAGACAACATTGTTTTTTCCTTTTCAATTCGAGACAATGATATAAAATAGAGGTATTTGTACCATTTTTGTAAATTAGGTGATATGTCCAGATGTTCTGTAAGATTCCAACGACATGTAATGAGACCTATAAGTACCTTTACAGAAATTGCCTCTCAGCAGATCATGTATAACCCTGTCCCATCTTTACCATGTACAGAAGGTTTCCTGTAATAACATAGCCCTGAAACTTTTGCAGGCAGACACATTACCAGTATGGACTTGTCATTTCTTGTTTCACAATATTACTTAACCCTTGAGTGCTCAGTTTCTTGTCTATAATATAGGGGAAAATACCAGTGTTCCCATAAGGGATTACGCACTTCAAGTCAATGTTTTGTCAGTACCATGAATGTAGTGATCATGCACACATGTTAGGTATTATGGTTAATGTTATTCTCACACTGACACCATGAACAAATTATCACTTTTCTCCATAATTCTTGTTAATAGAGAAAATCACAGGGGAAAAAAACAGGTTTAATTAAATGAGAATATGGTCAAAGTTTACAAGCCAGTACAATTGATGCAAAAATGATTGATCACTCACAGGCCTGGCAGCGATGAACAGTGAACCAGTAGAATGAAGCAGAGAGACTGGAGGACAAAACTCTTCTGGTCAATTAGCAGACATTTTTCTCATGTGAAAGCTCTGGGGCGGGTGGGGAAGCAAACTTTGGAAATGAATAGAAATTATGGCCAGTTGAATTAGGACTGTCAGGTTGAATAAGCCATTTCTCCATAATGAGAGCCATTAAGGCTTAAAATACAGAGCCTTGTCATTTAAAATACATTAAGGTACAACCAGTACAGGTCCCATAACCAAATTGCTTAGTAGGACTGGGAGATTACCTTCACTTTCCTCCATTTTTCACCCCACAATCTTGACATTTGTTTCTTGTATCCTCTTAAATATCCAATCAAAAAAGACCATTTTATGGCTACACAAGAGTAAACAGAAAATGTGGTACCCCATGAGTGCCCTGGAAAGATGTGGAATCAACCACAGATGATTTCCACCTTTGTTCACTTTGCATGACAATTCTCTTCTAACTTGCAATTAAGCACATCTCTCTCATGTTGTTGGGATTGATACTCTTCTTCTTTCTTGCTTGCTTCTTTTTTAGCAAATGCGTAATAGAGTGGAAAGATATAGGTCAAACATAAAATCCACATCTAATCCCTTAAAAGCTGGTCATTAACTTGGAGAAAAGGTCTTACACTATATAAAGACACAAGGAACCATGAATCAATATCTAATTTCTCTGAATTTCATCTGAACTCTATTTAAACCACTGCAGGAATGCAGGCTACCTTGACTTAAAATTGCTTCAGAAAAATTAAAAGAATTCCCAGCATTAAAAGTTCAGTGTCACAATTCTTATAGTCTAAAAGTTATGTCTAATGGATTACCTAAGTTACTTTTTCTGAAATCCAGAAATTAAATTCTAAAGAGAAGTTATTTCTAAAGTCACTAAGTTGAAGTTCTAAGTTTAGTAGAAATAAAACCCAATGCACCTAAAAAGTTGGGTGACCTTTCCAAGGTCAGAGCTGATCAATGCAAGTATTTCTTCCACACCTCTGAAATATTTATTCTGAAAGATATATATGCAACTCTTTATTTAAGTACATTGTTTAAAATAGCATTTTATATATTTGTTTCTGACTGTAAGAAAGATAAACAATTTTCTTTAGAGAAAAGTTAAAATAAATACATCTACTGAGAAGAAAATACAAGAAATTCCATTTATACCCCTTCAACTTTCTCTAACTAAATAATCCTTCTTATCACTTAAAATATAGAATGATTTTTATTCTTCACTTTTTGACTTGCTCATTGAGGATCCACATCACAGCTTCATGTCATCACCTATGTCTATAGTGCCCCCAGACATAACCAAGGTGAGTCAGTAAAACTCCCCATATTCCTGGATCAGCTTCTTGATGCCTGTCAGGGAGTGCTATATTCAGCATTTGATGTATTGGCTATGGATCTTCTAAGATCTTTTTATCCAATATGTTGCTGGGAGATTACTTTCTGTGGGTGTCTCATGTTTCTGCATCTGTTATGCACTCCTTGTTACAAACTATTTTTTCAAATATCTCTCTATAGTAAACAGCCTTGGAATAGAGAACATATCTTCCTTCAGGACAAAGGACAAGCATGCTTACTGCCCATTTCAAAAGTTTTGGTTCCCTAAACTCAGGGGTTCTCTCCCAGAATATAAGCCATGTCATCTCCAAGTCCCACCTGGCCCTCTTCGTGTTTGTCTGTGAGGATAGAATTTACAGAAATGGCACAAAAACCGCTCACACTGGGTCACGGCTAATGCCATCCCTGCTCTTGCTGGCCTCAGGGTCTTGGCCTTTTCCTAGCAGCCACGTACTCGTAGCATTCATTGTACAAAGACCTGGGCTCCGTTATAATAAGACTTTGCATATAGGGAGAAATCTTAGATTCTTCCTATTAATTGACACATATTCTGAAGTTTTCGTTTTTACCAGATTAAATGTCAGGAATAAATGATTATGGTCCAAATTCTATATGTTGTCCAAGGTTCATCATAATCCCAAGCCTGCCTCATCCGTCACGACCCTGTCATCCCTTTCCCTCTGCACTCATTGCTACCCATATTTAAAGAAACTTACATATTTCCACTCAGCACTGCTCAATGTTCTCACCTCCTTGTGGAAAACATATTGTCTTTCTGGATGTTTTTACTTCAGCTTAGTATCTCTATGCAATGGAGCTCAAGCTCTTCATCTATAACAGAAAAGTTTGGAAAGTCTCCAGTTCTCTGACCATATCTGACTAGGATAAATTAGCCCTTTTTAACTTGGTAAATTCCTACTTGAATCTTTTTTGGCCCTTTGGGTATGACTTCTAAAACCACATTTTTCTCCATTCTCTACCATCACCTCCACCAATGTCCATCAGAAAAGATAACTAGGACTTCATGGTACCACTCTGAATGTGTAAATATCAATTATGATTGCTTGCCTCCATGTGTAAATTATTTGTGTATTCCAAATCATGTCATATAAAAGATACAGATGCTAAATATAATTCCGTATTAGCATTTTTCAGAATACCAATTTCTGACAAATAAAGTTTATTTTGATGTCATAGTAACAAACCCACAATCCCATTTTGTTATTACAGCAGATTTAATAGAATCAATTTAATAGAAATTCCTCAAAAGATGTATCTTCAATTTCTTATCCACTTAGCAGTCAGTCTAATAGAGCTTTGGGGTTTATATTTAAATAAAATAGAATAAATGTGCTCGTAGTTTTTTTTCAAGAGTTCTATTTTATTCCTAAGTGGCATTCTAACTGGCCAATTGGCTTCATATTATGGTATTTAGGAAATTCTTTCATACAGACCCAAGACTACAAAGAAGTATAAGTCTCAATTGCCAGATATAACACCAATTCCACTCAGCAGACAGTCCCAGGCATTTATAAGAGGGAAATGAAATGTTTTGATTTGAAAAGGAGAAGTCAAATTTCTATTACAAGAAGAAAGCAGACTGTCTTGAACTCATATTCAGAGGCAGATGAAGAAAACCTAACAAAATCAGGAGTGTTGCTTGCTTGTCCTGGGTTTTCTTTCATTTTACAAAGACTTGGGCTCAGTAATCCTAAAGTCCTGGGGTCAGGTCCTCCTCTGTAGTGTAAAGGGTTAGTTCAATAGACTTCTATGTTCTTTCATTCTCCAAAGGTCTAAGAGAGGTATTTCAGAGTCCACAGAAGGAAAACTCTAGAAGGAAGATCTGATCTGTCTCAGCCCAAATGCCAGCTGTTGGTAACCGTGACCTTCCACTTAAATAATGATGGGAATGATTTTGGGCTCTGTGGTTTATCAACTGCAATTGCTTTCTCTTCATTTACAACCATCTGAAAAGCTGGGACAGGAGGCTGCTGTAGATCTGGGAATGCATCCTCCACCTATCCTCTTCCTTCCCTCTATGGTGTCCACTTTCATCAGAAGTAAGAACGTCAGGAATCACTCCCCCTTTAAGAATGGGGACTAGGCAATGAACAAAATCAGCCAGCAATCTTATTGTTGCCGCAGTCTGGCTGGGCACAAAATCACGAGCCACTCAAGCAGGAACAAACTTTATTTTTTGAAACTGCCGCCAATGCTCCATCTGCGCCTGGGAAGATTGCCGATCCACCCATGCCGCGGGTTCTCCCGGCATCCTCCCGGAACCCCGGAGCAAGTTCCTCCCCCGGAATTCCCTCCTACTGCACTTCCCCAACCAATGGGAACTCTCCAGGAGTCCCGCAGCAGGCCGAGGTGAACAGCAGGAGTCCAAAATCCATATGAATGTAAATCTTAACATAATCATATCATCTCAATGGCTAGCTGGTGTCACCTTTCAACCAAAAATGCCATGCAACATATTACTTGGCCGTGGCTCTTAGCAATTGTGTTATTTGGATATTTTACCATAACTCTCAAATTTGTGCTTGTATCTTTTACTGTGTTAACTGTTTGAGGCTGAATTGTGCTTCTTAAATTCATATGCTGAAAACCCAAGCCCCAGTAGGTAACTGTATTTGAAGATAAGGCCTTAAACTAGGTCATTCAGTTAAGATGAGGCCCATGAGGATGTGTCCTAATCCAGTCTAATTGATGTTTCTCTAAGAGGAGGGGATGTGAACACAGCAAAGGCCACATGAGGACATGAAGAGAAGGTGACCACGAACAAGCAACGAGAGAGGCCTCGGGAGAAACCAACCCTGCCACCACCTGGATCTTTTTTTTTTTTTTTTAATATTTATTTTTTTTAGTTCTCAGCGGACACAACATCTTTGTTGGTATGTGGTGCTGAGGATCGAACCCGGGCTGCACACATGCCAGGCGAGCGCGCTACCGCTTGAGCCACATCCCCAGCCCCCCACCACCTGGATCTTGAACTTCCAGCTTCCAGAGCCATGAGAAAATAAGTTTCTGTTGTTTAAGTCACATGGTCTGTGATATTTTGTTGTATCAGCCCAAGTGAAGAATATGGGAACTCAAGAATAGTAAAAACCTCTGCTGAGGGGAAAGGATAAAATGGAGAGAGAAAATCAGAGCTGAGTCTCTCTGCCTGGCTTTGATATCCCCTGCGTGCCCTCTCCTTCCTCAGTACTGAAAGGAAAGAGGGACTAACTCTAATAGAAGTTAAGGGTCAGAGAAGCATGCTGGCGTGAGGAAATGACTCAAAGCCAGATCAAGCGGGGAGGGAGTCAAATAATCACTCATCCGTTCTATTTGTGAGCATACAGGATGTCTGGATAGACCAATCTAATTAAAAGTAAGATGAAAAGAAAAGCCATGATTGGGCTGGGGATGTGGCTCAAGTGGTAGCACGCTCGCCTAGCATGCGTGAGGCACTGGGTTCAATTCTCAGCACCACATAAATGTAAAATAAAGATATGTGTCCACCTAAAACTAAAAAATAAATATTAAAAAAAGAAAAGGCATAATATACATGTTAATGTAGCCTAATCATATCTCTCCATCTCTCTCTCTCTCTCTCTCTCTCTCACATACATACACACACACACACACACACACACACACACACACACACACACCAAGGAAAAATGAGGAGCCTAAAACAGAAGGCCATAAACTTCCTCACAAATAGCACTGATTGAATAAAACAACATACTGAAGAAGCCTATGAGAGAAAGATTGGAAATATAAGAACATGATATCAAATGACATCCTTTTAAAAGTGATTAAAAAAGAACAGAATAGACATCACTGAAAATCAAATTAAATTAATGACAGTAAATAAATGTTTCCATGAAGATTAAAAAGACATTAATGAGAAGGAAACTCATGCATTGGGAACACATGAGTTGATAAGAATAGTGTTGGACCTACATTAGAAAATCTAACAAGTGAATAAATTCTGTATTCAGAGTTAGAAAGGAATGTGTCTGAAGTGAAGAATTGAAATCACACGTCACAAAAAATACATCGTGCCTCAAAATTTTTGATACCAAAGATTTATCACCAAGACTTGTCTTTGTAAAGCTTTGAGTTTAAAAATAAAGAAATAATTCTTCAGGTACCAAGCAGAGAAAGCAAGTCACACAATGATGGATACATTCACACCTGGTTTTACAAATTTCTGTAACTCCATTCAGTGGAGATGACATTGAATAATATCTACAAAATTCTAAGAAAAGAAAGCATCATCTGAGAACATATCAAATTAAGATGTCATGAAGTGGGGGGGAATAGAAAAGACAGTAGGATGTATCCAACATAACTTTCCTATGTTCATATATGAATACATGATCAGTGTAACTCCACATCACGCACAACATCAAGAATGGGAAGTTATACTCCAGGTATGTATAATATATCAAAATACATTCTACTGTCGTGTATATTTAAAAAGAACAAATTAAAAAATGTAAAAAAGATGTCAGTAAGACATAGCTTCTTAAACAAGGAATAACTAAAGAAATGTCATGTCTATGAGCCTTTTTTAAACATAAAAATGTTTGGCATTAAAAGCCAATAACTAAGGGATGAGTTTAAGTAAACAACTCACAAAGGTAGAAGCAATGTTAAAAGGACAGGTAGCCAGAATTTAATTCATCTAAATATGAAGCTGATATTCAATAACTGTCAGAATTATGGTCATAGGATCATAATGTGTGTGTTAACAAGCTTATACAATATAAAAATAATTGTATAACTAAAAAAATTGGGTGTGCTATGAGGGGATATATCAAAGACTGAGAGAGGGCTTGGGATGTGGCTCAAGCAGTAGTGTGCTCACCTGGCATGCTCAGGGCGCTGGGTTCGATCCTCAGCACCACATAAAAATAAAAATAAAGATGTTGTGTCCACCGAAAACTAAAAAAAAACAATAATAAATATTAAAAAATTTTCTCTCTCTCTCAAAAAAAAAAGAAGACTGAGAGAGTACACGTACCTTCATCTTTCAGAACCTGAACCCAAAGCAAAAACAACAAAAGCAAACAAATGAAAACAGAGAAAAACAGAAAACTCTGTATAAAGAATGGAATTTAAAAACTGTCTTTTTTTTTTTTTTTTGTACCAGGGATTGAACCCAGGAGCACTTAACTACTGAGCCACATTCCCAGCCCTTTCTTATATTTTATTTAGATACGAGTTGCTTAGGGCCTTGCTAAGTTGCTGAGGCTGGCTTTGAACTCCTGTTCCTCCTGCCTCAGCCTCTCAAGCTGATGGGATTACAGGCATGTGCCATAGCTCCTGGACTCTGTGTCTTTCTTAACCTTAAAACCATCTTTAGGTAATAATAAGGAGTTCTTCTTTGGGTCCATTATATACTTGAAAGTTAATAATACTTTCAGTATTTTTCTAAGTTCAATCCACAAGCAAACTGAATTTTAAAATAACATCTGGAGCATCATTCCATTTTCATATGTGCGTTGCAAATATATAAGTGCCTAGCTATCCTTCCCCTTTCTTTCTGAATAAAAATACAGAACATAAGCTGAAACAGTAACAACCTCACAATAACAATTGCTATTTTGCAGTAGTAGCTTTGAGTGATCATTTTTACTTTCATCTTTATAGGTTTACATTCCTTGATTTCTTTTCCATAAGCATGCATCATTAACTAACAAGACAATTGAGAAAAACACACTAAGATGTGATCCATGATTTAAACTGAGTGATTGGAATAATTGTTATTTTTCTTCTTTATGCTTTTGTGTCAATTATTTCAAAATGTAATTTTTTTAAAAAAAAGAAAAAAGTATTGAAGTTGGAAAGGATTCCAAATAATCTTCTGACCCAGATGTCTTGATTTATAGATTTAAATGAATCAAACATGCATTTACTAAATGCCTACTTCATGCAAGTCGATGCAAAGATTAGTAAAACACAACTCTCCCCTTAAGCCATGGTGGCTGGAGCTGTCTCGTATTGGCTCATAAGAGGTGATTTTTAACTTGTCAGCTGCTACACACAGCTATTATTTAAAATCAAATAATATATGCAACTGTGTAATATTTTGTATGCTGATGATTATCTTTAATTTTATTTTTATATATCACATTATAAATAAAAATGAGCAGCCAAGGATGCTTTCTTTAAGAAACTAAGTCATACAAACTTACAATAAATAAATGATATTAAACCCAAGAGTAATAAGTTCCCAGAACTTATCACTTCCTGTTTGTTTTGTTACATTTCACTGCTACCTGTGCTCTTGAGGTCTTTACACTTGCTGTGTCCATCCAGTGGGAACACAGTGCAATGGTGGGCAGCTGCACATCTCCCTGAAGCTCTGCTTCAGTGACATCATATTCAGAGACCAAATTGTGTCTTCACGGGAGGATTCCCATCATGGAAAGCACCAACTGCTACAAATCTGAGCTTGATTGACTATTTTGAAGAATTTATGGGGAAAACAATGATAGAGATTATTCTTCTATGCATGCCACATCTGTGGCCATGACACCGCAATAGCCCACATTTAAGGTTGTATCTTCTTAAAATTGGGAACTGTCATTTCATTCAGCAAAAGAATCACTCATGTCACTGCTAGATGACGTTCCAACTATTTCTTCATTGTTTCAATTTTGTCTAGCAAATGGAAACGGAAATATCAATCAGCTGTTGTATCAGGACTACACTCATTCTTAATTGCAACTGCAAGTTGGCTGCAAATATGAGTTCAATAAATGGCAATGAAAGCATTTCGTGAGACTCCATTGCCTAAATGGAATTGACAGCAAAGTGTTCCGTATGTTTTATTGTATGTCAATTGTGGGTCACACATCCTTTCTATTAGTGATATTTTGCAATGAACGGAGGTACATATATATGCATATAGTAAACCAAGAACCAGAGAATTGGTTATTAAGCATTTACCAATACGAAACTGTTCATAATGTAGTGTGAAAGGAAAACTGTGAAAAATGATCAGTAACAAAAAGGCAAAATGAAAGCATCAAAATCTTAGCCCGAAAGGGAACAATGTGATCATCTGCTTGGTGAAAGGAGGCTACAAAAGAAATCTAAGGCTCAAAGGGATTAAGAGAATGGTTCAGCTGATCCAGTTAGCTAGCAAAATCAATCAGAGCCAGGGCTCAGCAACCATTTTCCCAGAAGCCCGCAGGCACGACAGACTGTTTTTCTTATTCTGCTTGGTTGCTGAACACACACTGTCAGGTTCATGGTAGACCAGGTTCACTGAGGTGTGGAGATATCCAGAAGCCTGAGTGACATGGTCAATGAACCAAGCACCATGAAGAGGCTTCTCCTCTTCCAATCACTGTTCCATTCTGATTTCTCTCTGATTCTTCCCACAAGAATCCTTTCATTACTGCAAACCTGAGAAGCAAGGAGAGGGCTCTGGCACATTTCAGCATGTGACATAGGAGCTCTCTGAAGATGCACACATCCATGACACACATGCTTCATTCAAGACTCTGGAATGTGGAATACATCATCACCGTTTCTCCTACCCCAAAATGGAATCAATCATTTGGGTGAAATGGGGAGAATAATTATAAAACTGGAGAGATACAAAAATTATCTGTAAGATAAACCTGTCCAATCACTTATTGCCAGATAGAGTGAGAGAGTAGAAAAGAATTGGTGAGATGGTTAAGTCCAAGCTATGACTTTACCTTAGGCAGGTGACATGGGGGCTCCATTTTTATCACCTATAAGATGAAAGTATTGAATAAGAGGGTCATAGGTCTCCTTTTAGCTCTAACACTTCCTGATTCTAAAAAACAACAGAGTGAAAATCTATCTTTAAGGAAATATTAGACTCAAATAGAGTCTGTTGTGCTAAAATGCATTTCTGCAATTCAAATTAATTCACCAAAGACTGATAATTTGGGAATATCTGAAAGACAGAAATGGCATGTTGATTGACACATAATCTTCCCCGGCTTATTAGGCTTTGTCCCTATAACGAAACAATGTCTTCATGCAAAGCTAACCAGCCCCAGTCATGGAGGAATCCTTACAACTCTGCATTCTCTGGCCACTCCAGTGCACTAGCTCAGGGAAACTGGCCGAAATACAGAATCCTTGGCCCTACCTGGCTTACAGAATCAGAATCTGCATTTGAACGCCCCTTGATTCCTTGTATGCACTTTAGACCTTGAGAAGCATTGGTGCCTTCAGTATCCATTCATTCCACTTTTTGCCATTCAACTCAGTTTTAGCTCCTATTCTTTCTTGGACTTCCATTAACCCACCTATAGTTTTTGCTTTGTTTCATTTTCAAGGGTTTCGACCATCATTTTTAACTAGGATTGCTAATGGTTTCATCAGTATTTTGGCTAAAAATTTGCTCAAGTCTTGAGTCATCCACCTGCCTCAACTTTATTTTTAACATTATCCTTGTTATGGGTTCACACATGATTTTGCAGAAAGCAAGGATTTCCATGAACTTATATTCACATCACGGCAGAAATCCCAACATATTGATTCTGTTTTATATTTAATAAAATAAATTGTTGAAAACCAAATTCATCCTTTGAAAAAAAGGTTGGTGTGTGTTATTCAAGGGGGAAAAGTCGTCCCCCCTCCCTTTTTTTCAGTAGCTCAACTCCAGGAAATTGACTTTTCCTCTCCCATCTCTCACAGGTACTCCCACTACTGGAAGCACTCTCTAAGCTCAAGGATCCTTCCTCTCTCTTGGCTCCAATACTGAGACTAAAGTGAATAAGAATTATTAAAGATGCCCAGGTGAGGTGAAGCACACCTGCAATCACAACTACTCAGGAAGCTTAGGCAGGAGGATGGAAAATTCAAGGCCAGCCTTCACAACTTAGTGACATCCCATCTCAAATTTTTAAGAGTGAGCTGAGGATGTAGCTTAGTGGTAAAGTGCCCTAGGTTCAATCCCCAGGACTGAAAAAAAAACTGAAGTTAAAAATATTTTGGTGTGATATTGAAAAATCCATTACATCCTAACTCCAGTAAACTTTTGTGAGGCTGTAAAAGATATCCTGACCTCTAGCTTGGTGTCCCTTTCACAAGGGTTCTGTGTGTAGTTTGTAGCTCTACCACAGGGGGCCACTCTGCAGGCTTGAGGAACTGTAGTGTCTCCTACCTGGACTCAGAGCTCAACAACTAGGGCAATAAAGCTTCCAGGAAGGGATAAATTTACTTCCATTTTCTAACAGTGGGAATGTAGGTGTGCCATCTTTATGGCTTACAGACTCAGAAGGTATGACCTGACTCAATCTCCAACTAGGACTTCCTCTATCAGTTTGTGCATGGGTAAAATCTGATAGGAAAATGATGCCCACCAGCAAAGCTCCAGATTCAGCTCATTGAGACCTCTCTTACTAGCTCTTTTTCTAAACCATCCTCTCTCAAAATAGGACCCCAGCCCACTAGTCATTGTACATGTATGTATGTCATGTGCTGTCCAACTTGACACTCATATATTATCACTTAGATAGTTTCTCAAGTATTTTAAATAAGGTCCTATTAAAATATTTTATCATCAGAATCTGACACTAATATAAATCTAATAGTTGCTGAATAATTATCTGCTAACAAACTGACTTGCCAAATACTTACACTATGTTCAGTTTGGGGCTGTGACATAGCCAACTGATGAGGGACAGAAGATTACTGATATATCCAATAGTCCCAAACTTGAGTAGTAATCCAGAATAATTTTCATATGTATTATTAGAGAAGAAGCCTCCTGAGGCAGCAAATCCAGGCAACTTTGCTTCCTGTTGGAATTGCTTTCAGAGCAATTTATAGGCCCCTTGGACATCAGGTGCCAATCAAGCTGCCTCAAAGACACTATCAGTCCTCTGTTGCCTAGAAATAGTTGGAATGGATGGTGAATGGTAACTGAGATAACCAGTTGCACATTAGCACATAAGGATGGCTGCGTGTAAGAGAGACCCAGTAACATTGGCTTACAAGTGATAGAATGGTATATCTGTTTGCATCCCTCTTACAATTCCATAGGTTTAAATATAATCCAAGCTGATGTATTAGGAGGTGGAGCTTTGGGGAGGTGGTTAGATACTGAAGGTGGGCCCTTATGAATGAAATTAGTACCCTCAAAAGTAGGTTGAAAAGACTGAAGCTCTTCCCTCCCTCCATTGAAGACATTGCAAGAAGGGGCCTTTTGTGAATCAGGATAGGGATCTTCATTAGATACAGAGTCTCCTGGAACATTAATCTGGGACTTCCAGTCTCCAGAACCATAGGAATCAAATTTCTGTTCCTTATAAGCCAGATGGTCTTTGGCATATTATTATAGCAGAGCAAATAAACTAAGACATAGATATTCATTTCTCTTTCTTACAAAATTCTGACTGATACAGTAGCTTTGCTCTAGGAAGTCCTCCAAATCCCTGACCTCTTCCCTCTAGTCACCCCATCACCCTGCTCAACTCCTGCTACCACCTTTCTATTCCAGCCCCAGCCAAGGAGAAAGAAGAGAAGGTGAGAGGCACGTTCTCCTCCTTAACCCAGACATGCCATGGATCACTTCTACGTTTCTGCCAGAGCTTAATGCATGGTCTCTTCAGCAGAAAGGAAGACTGGGATTCTAATAGATTATTCTGGGAGCCACATACCCATCTGAAATGCCTATTACCAAGGAAGATGAGCAAAAGTCTAATGAAGGTCGACCAGTAATCTCTCCCACCCTGAACAGAGACCAAAACACCTGAGGACTCCCAAGAAGCACTTGCAGGGACTTGAAGATGGATTTGTTTTCAGAAAATATTGTTTTGTGATACTTATTTCTCACCCAGACTAAGTCTGGGCTATAGATAATTCAAAACAAGTACAAAGAAGACATGTGATATTACTAAATTGGCTTATTTTCTGGAAATATAAGACCTTTCCAGAACTTCTTTATTGATTGATATGAGTAAAATTTTCCCCCTTTTCTATCCATCAGACAGAAACAGTCTCACCTCAAATGACTAAGTGTTTTTGTAGCAAACTTCAGAAGATGATGACTTCAAAGAAATAATCAGGCCCTTCTCGTTGTGCCACCAATGCCCAAAGCAGAAGTGGAAGCTTTAAATATCCATTCAGAGTTTGGTTTAGGTCTCTGTAAGTTTCTCAGAGGTAAAAGGCAAGAATGGAGTCATCAGTCAAATGGGAACTAGAATTTGTGCTTAGCCTTCTGCTTGGCACACTGTTTTTTCAAATGTCCTGATACCACACTGAAAAGCCAGCTGCAAAAGAGTCACACAGGAAGATGGTTAAAAGCATCCATACCTGGACCCCTTTCTCAAGACTTAGATACTGTGAATCTGGGTGAGTTTCCAGGAACCTGTATTTTTCTAATCTTTAAAAATGATTTTAATGCATGCAAGATTTGAAGTCCACAGGCTAGTCAGGGAAACATTATCTCATGTTGTAAATAAGTATATTAATAATTCAATATGTTATTAATAACTATAATACTTTAAAATATGATGTTATTAAAAGTATTTTGCTATGCATGCTATAAATGTCAATCATCTCACTTATTAAATTACTAGTAAATAGCTCTTATTGGATATAATAATGAACCTATGGAATTGCATTTCATTTCATGTAAGAACTAAAAGAAAACCTTGCATTTTTTTATTGGCCACTGGCCCACCACTAAGAATCATGATGGTAGGTTATCAGTGCACTGTTATAGACAATCAGAGAATAAGGCAGTTTGTAAGGGATTACATCTGCTAGCATTTAACCAGGAAAATTAAAAGCTCTTCCAGTGTTCACAGTGAAGGGAATTCATGCTGGGAAGTGGTTCCATGGCTGATGGAGGAATTGAGAAGCCTCGGAGGAAGCAGATAACTCAGAGAGCAACAGCAATGCCACCTAAAATGCAGGGTCAGCCCCACCTAATGAAGTTGGAACCACCTCAGGTGTGTCTGATAGGAGCCAGGGGCACAGGGAGGTGCAGCAACTACCATACATGTCCTCACCACCCCTAAGCCCCATCCTTCCACTCCCTCATCAGTCAAGGTCAGTGGATATGGGAGCCTGGGAAAGAAACACTCCTACAAAAGTCAACCCTCTGTAATAGAGAGCAGAGCAGAGGAGGGATGAGGAATGTATCTGAGACCAGCACAGACTTCCAAACTCTGCAAAGACAAGGCTAGGATTTTAAAGGGAAAAATGGTCAGAAACGAAGACGATTGCTAAAGTTTAGTTACAGACCAAGAGAAAATACTCCCTTACAAAGTCAAATGGAACAACAGGCAGAAATCAGTATTTTTTTGCTTTGGTTAAAAATTAGACTCACGAATCTAAAAATATGTACTGAGAAAATGCAATACATTATGTAAGGACATAGCATTTATCTAAGTTGTATTGATCTATAAATAAGATCCCAGTTAAATGTGAATAATTTTTCTTCAGTATAATGAACTCTTATCAATATTAATATTCAATCTTCTTTTTTTTCTGTTACAGTGAATTTGAATGAATAGTGCTCCTGACTCAAAAAGTTTTACTTTCTTATTCTTCAAGGATTTTTAATATTAGAAGGACTACTTCAATAAATTCTATATTTTAAGAGACTCAATTTAAAGGTAATATATATTAGCTTTAACTCCCAAGCTTAATTTAAATGTTTAGTCTTAGATTTTGAGTATTTGGTCTAGTTTCAAAATTAATACCTATGGCATATTAGAAATTCTGATTGGTCTGTAAAAAAGGAACAAAAGAAAGAGAAGAGGAAAGAAGAGAACAGAAAAGGGAAGAGAGGAAAGAAACAGTGTGAAAGTTAGGTTCTAAAAGATCTCACTATCAGTTGAATAGATGCTTGTAAATAACCACTGACAATTCCTATATCTAAAAACAAAGGTGTGGGCTGGGGATGTGGCTCAAGTGGTAGCGCGCTCGCCTGGCATGCGTGCGGCCCGGGTTCAATCCTCAGCACCACATACCAACAAAGATGTTGTATCCGCTGATAACTAAAAAATAAATATTAAAAAATTCTCTCTCTCTCTCTCTCTCTCTCTCTCTCTCTCTCTCTCTCTCTCTCTCTCTCTCCCCTCTCTCACTCTATCTTTAAAAAATAAATAAATAAAATAAATAAAAACAAAGTTGTATCCAGAATATATAAAGAATTCCCTCAATTCATTAGTAAAAAGGCAATTCATTACAAATATGAGCAAAGCAACTCAAATGAAACCTTTACAGAGAAATTTCTATTAATAGTCAGTAAGCGTAGAAAAATGCCCAATACTCTGTCATTGGGGAAGATGCAAATTAAAATTATGAAGAGATATCACTACATGCCCACTAAAATGGCTAAAATTTAAAATACTGAGCAATCAGAAATTATATGCATCGCTGTTAGGAGTGTTAAATAATACAACCCCTTTGGGAAACATTGACTAGTTTCTTGTTGTGTCTTTTCCCTATATCCAACAAGTCCACTCCTAAGTATTTATCCAAGAGAAATGAAAACACACACCCTAACAAAGACTTCTAAACATTTTTTCCTAGAAGCATTATTTATAGTAGCCTAAAACTAGAAACAACTTAAATGTCCATTAACTGACGAATGGATAAACCTCAGAAAGATTAAGAAGTTGGTATATTCAGTTACACAAAGAATGCTTTTAAGAGAATGAAGACTTCATCAATCAAACCCAAGGGCCTCTTGAAAGCTTTAAGGTGTCTTTCATCCATCTCAACAGAAACCAATGATAGTGAAATGATTATGTCAAAAAGATTTGTGGGTATAGCCCTTATCCCATGGAGTAACATCCAGTGAAATTTACTAAAGACCCAAACTGCTTAAGAAAATTTGTTGTAGCAGGAACATTGCCAGTTTGGATAAAAGGAATGGAGTTGACCAAAAATGAGGTTGCTGGACTTCCCAGAAATTTCTGAAAAGAAGCAGGCTGGTATCACTTCTCCACTGCAAATATGAGCTGCCTTTCATGAAAATAAAAGATAAATCAGAGGATGGAATCAAGAGCCCGGGGGTGGATTGCAGTCTCAAAATTTAATCAAGAAATTCTCATTTTTTCCATTGCATTTCTGAATTTCCTTCAGCAGGTAGATATTATCTCCCATTTCATCATTTTTTAAACCTAATGTCTGCAGTTATTAATCTACACCTGTCCTACCACTGTTTGTTTAGAGCAAATAATCTCTATTTAAGCTTCATATATCCACAAATGAAGAGAAATTGTGCTGCAGCAGCTAGATGGAATGCATTCCATCTAGCTGCCTCATTCCCACGTGGCACTGATCTAGATTTTGAACTTGAGCTGATAAAACTTAGATGAGATTTTGAATTTTGAGATGCTGCTGCTGTAGGAAGAGACTCTTGGGAACCTTGGAAAAGTAGATGTGTTTTGCATTTGAGAGAGACATAAATCTTTGAGATCTAGAGGATGGACTATGGTAGGTAGAATTTAACGTGGTCCTCAAGCTTCCCACCATCTGGGGTCCATACCTTGTATAAACTCCTTCCCTGGAGAAGAGGAGTGAGATGTGAATATATGGGCGGATAAACTGCTGTGACTGGGTTATGAATCAGTTGAGTTCATCATGATGAGGTCTTCCTGGTGGGTCTGATCTATTCAGAGAAGCCCTTCGAGAGAAAACAAGCAAAAACAGAAGACTTGCTCCTGGGAGCCTGGAAGGAAAACAATAATGGCCACATGTGAACTACCTGTGGGGACCACATGACCAGGAGCTGCTGGTGACCCCCGGTTGCTGAGAGGCAATGGGAAACTGGGACATCAACCATACAACTTCAAAGAAATACATTTTTCCAAGAACCCTGTAGCTCAGATGAGAGCAGCTGCCCTGTACCACCTCCACTTCAGCCTGGTAGAACCTTCAGTAGAGAATTCAGCAGAGCCATATCCAGACTCTGAACCCACCAACACTGTTTTAAGATTCTATATTTGTAATCATTTGTTATGGAGCATCGACAATAAATATGGATCAGTTTCTTTCCTCTTCCTCAAAATAATGCAAAATGTGCAGCTGAGATTCAGACTGAGACAGACTGAGACAGAGATGAACAAAGTTATTCACTCAGCTCTTTCTCAAGACTGAGAATGATGAGCATGCGTGGGTGGTACACATAGTAGCATCTTCACAAAATTTAAAATTATAATATGGAAATTAAAATGCAGTCAAAATTTTTCATTAATATATGGAAATTTATTTGGTCAATATTCTCAATGAACCATTTGGTCGAAAGCACAAACACTTTTTTTTTTTTAACCATAAAAAGCATACCTGTTAAGATCCCAGAAAAATAAGAGAACTACCTCTTTTTTTTTGGCGGTACCAGAAATTGAACTCAGAGGCACTTCACCACAGCCTTTTAAATATTTTATTTTGGTACAGGGTCTCCTTAAGTTGCTTAAGGCCTCACTAAGTTGCTGAGGATGGCTTTGAATTCCCAATCCTCCTGCCTCAGCCTCCCCAAGTTGCTGGGATTATACGCATGTACCACTGCATCCAGGCTTCAAGAAACTAAGAGGAGGAGGATTGTAGAAGGGAGAGGGCAGAGGAGAACAGTATGAAAGTTGCCTCAGATGCATTATCAGAAATCATTTATTTTCTGGGGAAAAGAACACGTGAAAGTCAACTTAAGAACATGGAAACTGACTCTTTTAATACTACCTGTTCTTGTACTGCCTGAAGTCTCTCTCCAGTCCACATTCCCACTCTTGATATTAAAAATCAAGATATTCTTGAATAAAATGTCAAGAAATATGACTGCTAAAAATAGGACCAGGGCAAAAAAAAAGTCTTCCTCAGTTTTCTTGACTTGAAAGAGAGGTTTAAAAACAATTACTGGAACTTAGTACCATAGAATTCAACTCAAAATAACCAAGGTCTTTAGTTTCGTTTTAGCTACACTCCAGAAAGCCTTACATGATGTGTGTGTGTGTGTGTGTGTGTGTGTGCATGTGTGTGTGTTCTTCAGAGTGTATCCATGTAAATATTCTGAATAACAAAGGAAACTGCAACTTGAGCTGAGCTGATATTACAACTTTGAATAATATTGCGTCATGAAGTCTGATCTAATATGGCAAATTCTGCTGGTGCTTTCAGATCAAAGATGGTATTCCATCAAAATATCCCATTGCCTTATAGTGAAAACCTGAGCAAAAGACTTAACATTGTTTTATTGCTCAAAAGTATAATAATTTAAAAAGACAAACCAAGAAAACGACTTCTATTTTGGTCAGGTCTTTTAAAAGTATCAATTAACAACTTTGCCAATTCCATCATGTTCTTCGGTATCGTTTAAAATAAGTTTCGGTGAATGGCAGAAAGAAAGTTTTTAGGATTCAGAATGAAGTTATAAATCTACTCTTTGCAGTGATATAGACAGGAAGAAGTGTTGTAGAGTTTTACTACCCCAAAACTCTGTGAGCAGTTCATTAACCTTCAAGGAACTACAATTTGTTACATCCAAAGAAAAAGAAAACAAAACTTAATCCATTTCAGGAGTTACCAAGGTAATGAAGACAGGTCAATAATACTTTCTAGATTCTAAACTTAAAGTGTCAGCTCTTTGATAGCACTAGAGTAAAATGCATCACAGAATTACCTTCGTATTTTATTTTATGTCTTCCTCGGCTTTCTTGCTTCCACTGAGATGACCCAGCTTCTAATAAGCAACCAGCAAGTCTGTGTAATTCAGAGTCATGACCAGGAATTCACAGAGCAAATTTCAAAAGTCACATTAGGGACTGAACTTGGGAGATGTTTATCAGCAAAGTTTTATTTTATCCCATTTAAGTGTGCAAGCAGCTACCAAGCATCAATTATATACTTCACACCAGAAATAACAATTATCACTGTTATAATATAATGTCTTCTTTTTTGGTGGGGGCGGATACTGGAGATTTTCCCAGGCTGACATTGAACTTGCAATCCTCCTGCCTCAGCCTTCCAAGTCACTGGGATTTCAGTGTGCACCACCACGTCCAACTAATATCTTCCTTTTTTTTTTTTTTACTGTTCTCCACTATTTAGCATACAGAAATTCTGTGAAATTATCACACTGATCCTATAAGATGATAATAAATTTTGCATCCTACTTTTATATACAGAAAAAAATGGTAGGAAAGCTGGGTTACGTCCCAGGTATATATATATGCTGCATTGTGGTGATTGTGGGTGTTATCACCACATTGACATCAACTCCGTTTCAACAAAACATTTTAATTTGTTTTGTTACATTAATATCTCTAATTTTATTAGTTGTAAACTTTTTCTTATTTTAAATTTTCAGTTTCATGTTTTTAGATATATAAGCATGAAGACTTTCTATTCCATTTATAGGTACATAGGCTTAAATAATAAAAACAAATTTAAGTCATTATAAGGCCTACATAGTGTATCATATTTTTTTAAAAGGACCTACATTTTACTGAAATTTGTAGAGCATTGAAGTACATATTTGTTATGGTTTGAATGCTTGACCCGTCCAAAACTCTTGTTGAAATTTAATTGCCAGCATAACAGTATTAAGACGTAGTGCTTTTAAGAAGTCCTTGACCATGGGGTTCCACCATAATGAATGGAATCGGTGCCATTATAAAAGGGTGGGTTCCGGCCCACACTCTTTCTCTCCTCACTTTCTCACTCTCCTTCTCACCTTTTGCCATGTTGCAATGCAGCAAAAAGTCCCTGACCAGAAGCCACCACCTTGGAGTACAGATGGAATAAGATAATCTTATAGCTCAAAGGAGAGAAAAGCAAGATGATGCTAACCCCGGAGAAGACAGAACTGAAGGTAAAGAAATAAAACATATCAAAAGAGTCTTCAGTCATCTAAAAGGCTGCTGCCTACTCAACATGTTTTCCTTCATCTCCCCAAGTGCTAGAATCGCACCCAGGTGTGTGGAAGCCATCTACACGTGTGCACACAGGCACACACAGAGAACCAGGGTGGTGGCAAGATGAAATGAGCTACCTTGAGTGGGAATGACTTTGACACAGAATTCCATGACAAGTTGGGGCCCAGGACATGGGCAGGAAGGGTAGTCCAGAAGACCACGAAGTCCCCTTCTGTTCTGAGATTCTCTAACTCTTCAGGGAAGGGTCCTGAAGTTAGGAAGACAGAAGACAAACATCATCCATGTCGTAGTTTCACCAGTTCTGGATCTTTTTGAGTTGAAACCTCAAAACTAGGCAGTATCTTGAAGACAAAGGCTTCAACCAGCAGTTGATAACCAGCAGTTATCAAGCCCAGGAAAGCTCCTGAGTGACTAAAATGAGAACAGAGAGGAGAAGAGTCAGGCTGATGGCATGGCAGATGAATGTGTGGCAGTCTCGCCTCTTGGGAAAGCCGATCCCCCCAGTTACCTCTTCTCTTTGCAGCACTTTTTGGATTGAAAATCTACTTCCCCAGACTTCCCTTCCATGGTCCACCTGCTTGAAAAACAAACAAACCTATAAAATTGGCTCCTTTCTCACTCCAGAGAAACCTGGATAGAAGAAAAGGAATCTTTATTGGCCAAATGGAGCCATCATACAAATAGTAGATGGATTAAAAAGAAAAAAGCACCTCACTCTTTAACAGAGCTGGCATAAGGTGCAGAATGAGCATCTTCAATAAGTGAACAGCCCAGGGCACTAGAACTGACAGATGCCAAGACAACTATGGGGATGGTGAAAATGGGCACATTCATTCTATAGTACATCAGCAGCTGGAAAAAAAAAAAAAAGGTCCACTGGAGTTACAGTAAATAAATATATAAATGACAACTTCCCCCTTTTTTACAATACAAAAGGCAGAAATTCCAGTTTCAAAAACTTGTGAAGTGTTGATTAATGAAGAAAATATTCAAAACTATTTTTCTATTTCCATGAAGAATATAGGGAACATGCTATAAAACCATATTGGTTCAACATATCTAAATGCAACTTATAGTATAAAATAAATAAAACAACCCAGAACTTATTTTCCCCTGGTTCATGGACTGTCAGAGAAAAATGGATAAAATATCCCAAAATTATTCCTGATGGCCATGTATTTCCCTTGCCCAGTGACTCCAGGTATGTTTATCACTGCACACTCTCTCGGCCACCCAATTAATGGTACAGTCCACCTCTCCCTCTTCCAAGCTACATCCCTCTAACTCTGTCCACTTTTTCTTTTTTCCATAATTATCTTCAAACCCAAATGATACTTCATTTTTTTTTATTTTGTTTATGGCCTCTTTGCTAGAATGAGGACAGAGGATTGGATCTCTGGATGTGTGTTTATTACTGAAGCTGTTTCCTAGAGGCACTCAGTCCATATTGGTGGATGGAGTAAATGCCATTTTTCTATCCTTTATCTGGTTCCCACCCCCCCTACCCCCACTCAACTGTTGATTTCTTAGACCCAGGAATCGCTTCTGCTGTGTGAGAGCTCAGCACACTATGAGCACCTGACCCCACATTCAGAAGCTGGCCTGACATCACAGCCAGGCTCTGTTGTTTTCTTTTAGACATAAACCATCTCAGAGAAAACCAGCCTGGAATAAGGGTACTCTGAGACCATGGTAAAGTGGGATGAAGCAGGCCTACTTCATTATTTCATTGAAGCACAGACAAAAATATGGTCACTCAGCCAAAATGAGTGGCTGCTACTTCTTTACAAATGGTGGCTTTCTCCTTGTTTAGTCTCCCCTCCCTACAGATAAGATTTACGTATAGTCATCTTCTCCTCAAGAACAAATCTCAGCTTCCTGAGACTCTTTCCCCACTGACTCACTCAAAGCCCACATCCTGAATTGGTGCTTTGTAAATCCATTCCATTCTCCCCATGGCATACATCTGCCTTGGCATAATAAGTAAAAAACCCAGGGGTGTCTTTGGAGGCTGTTGGATGAAAATCTATGACAAAATAAATATATTAATTGGTGCAAGCATTTCATAAATTATCTGCCTAGGAATTCCTTAACTGTCTTCAATAACAATTCCCCAAAGCCATTACAAGGAAAAGAGTCTCACCTTCCCACTAATCCATCAAAACCCACAGATCCTCCCAAATCCAGGAAAACCTCAAGAGACTTTCGCCAACAGAATTTAGTCATCTGAAAGAAAACCCATCGATCAGGGGTAAGAGATGTGAAAAAAAAAACCTACGGGAAACTATTACATGATATAATCAGCCACATTGTAGATACACATGTGTATGTCACGATCACAGAGTCATCACTAAGAAAAACAACAAGTTCAAATTACATCTCTCATCCACAGCCAGCTCCTCTCCTAAGACATTGATATAGAGTGGATCTCAGCAGTTCATCTAAGAACAAAGTCATGACTTTAAAGTCCATGTGATACAGATGCAGAGAAATGAAAATAAAGGCACGAAAGGAGTAGGAGTTTGAAAGTTGATTCTTACAAACATGGTGCGAACACAAAGAGTACCAGACACTCATCAAAGGGGATGAAAACAGACTTTATTCAGTCTGCTGCCGTATAAGAGAGTTGAGCATAAATACCTCATCTCCAATCTGCACAGAGGTGATGGGGTGTTGGAAAGGACAAGTGGGGAAGGGAGATGGGCAAAGATCAGGGGCTCAGGAGGTAGAGGCTGACAAGTTTACAAGAAGCAGGTGGATCCCTGGGTTTAGATGATATGGTCTAGTCTACTGGTGCTTACCCAAGTTAGGCTTCTACCTCCCACAGAGGCCGGACTTTCAGGTGTTGACTGGAACAGAGAAATTGTCTTGGCAACCTTGAGCTTTGGCAGGCAAGAACTTAAGGAGACCAGACTCCTAAGGGCACGGCCTTGAGCTTAGAAACCGTCTTTCAGTGTGAGAGGGAGCGGACACAATTGGCTATGCTGAATCTGCAATCTTCATAGACCATCGCCAAGGGCTCGTTGAGAAGAGGACCTGGAGGAACCTGAATTCGATCTTTGTTAATAGTAAGACTTTGTTAGTAGTGAAGGCACACACTTGTAAACCCAGCAACTCAGCAGACTGACACAGGAGGACTGCAAGTTCAAGCCAACCTCACCAATTTAGTAAGTCCCTAAGCAAGTTAGACCCTATCTCAAACAAAACAAAAAACAAAACAAATGCTGGAGACGTGGCCCAGTAATAAAGAGCCCCAGGGTTAAATCCCTAGTACCAAAATAAAAATAAGACTGACCAAACTATCCAGCTTGCCGGGCTGGCAACCTATGCTGGGTTCACAAAATCTGGCTACATTAATCAGTAACTGAGAAAGCGACAAAGAAAGCACGCAAGCACACAAAAATACCTTTTCAAAATCCAGGATGGCTCTTGACCTTAGGAGTTCATTGGAAGGAGAGAGAGCTTGCACCTGGATTCTTTATTTTTTAGCAGGGCACACAAAGGGAGGTTCAATGGAATGTTCTTTCCAAATGAGTCAAGGGGTCAGGTTTCAGGGGTTGAGTCTAGCTTTTTGTTGTCTTGTGGTCAGCAGATTGACTGACATCTTGGAAGGCCACACCCATCTCAGGTGTTGTGTGGGATCATAGGCAGAGCAATTGAAAAGGACACATATGTCTCATAGCCCAGTCAGGGAAGCAATGTCCGTCCAGTACCTCATGCGCTCAAATGCTCACAGCTCACACATACAGCCCAGGGCTCGCTCAAGACACCAAACCATTCTGGATCTGTTTCCCCAAACAACCATCACATAATGGCTTCTCTCGACACCATGAATACTGGTATAGACTATAATAGACACCAAAGCTGTCTCCACAGTTTGAGTGCATCTGTCTCCATCTCAGCCTGTGTGTGTAGGGGAGTAGGGACATAGAGAAAGGTTGGTGGGTCTTTTTGTTGTTGTTGTCTTTTTTGGAACTGGGAGTCCAACTCAGAGCTTTGTGAATGCAAGGCAGATACTTTGCCACTGAGCTACATCCCAGCCCTTGATGGGTCTTGAGCCAATCAGAGTGGTCACCCTTCTTGGCTTAGGTCTTAGCACGTCAGCACATCCCATTTCCACAGCCACATGAATTCAAAGGTCTAGACCACCCAACTTGAGAAGCTCACTGCTACTGTGAGGTGGTTATGGGAGGTGACCCAATCTCTTTTCAGGAAGTGTGTTTTGCAGTCATCTGTCTCTCTTTATGAGAGAAATCAGCCTGAGGAAGAAGCTCAACTACAGAGGAAGGCAGAGTGGAGGGAACTTCTGGGACTAGAACCACAGCTCTAGTTACCCAGGGCTCTAAGCGAAGCCTACTCTGCCTCCAGCCATTAAATCCCCCTTTCTCTTTAAAATGGGCTGACTTTGCTTTTCTGTTCCTTGCAATTAAAAGCATCCAAACTGAAGCATAAATCTTCATCTGATCTTCTGGAGGGGGATAGTGCAAACTGAGGATAAAGTCTTCATCTGTTTTCAAGGGAAGTACAGCTATAAATGATACACACTGAATTGCTTTGCAATTTAATGATTTGATGTTTCACATATACAAGGAGATAAATTTCCAAACTTACAGCTCCATCTGGAAAGATGGTAGGTAATGGGGGCCAAAGAGGGTTTACAGGCACCATCCTTTGTATGGAGTGCATTGCTTCATCTGAGCACCTTTTATTATCCCCAGCAGTAATTGGTTGCTCCTAAGTGTATGTTAAAATAAAATTAGTTAGTGAATAATGAAATCCGTTTCAATTCATGTACCATAATGATGTCAATTTATTTGAATGGTTGGCTTTAAAAGCCATTGTATTGAACTGGGCATGAGTACATAGACATGCAAGTGCCTTTTCTAACCCTGTGTTCTCAACATTCTCATCCATTATCTCCTAATTAAACAACAAAGGTTCCTTGAAATGCCCCAGTTAGACATCATTACCAAGCATTTTGCATCATTTGCTAGATTAATGTGACTAATTATACAACCTGCAACAATGAGTCAAGACCTTGGTGAAACAGTAGAAATGAGGTGTATAAATCCCTTTGCGAATTTTTTTTTAAATCAAAGCAAGTTCATTCCTAATTGATAGACTGGGTTACTTTAAACGTCAGTAGCTCTCTTTCCCTCTTGGGTCACTGGAAGCTTTAAAAGGAGAAGGGATGACTCATAACTCTTGGGAATTAGTTTTCTGAGACACGATGGATCCATTTTCAGCTTTAGAGCAGTGATCCCTGGGCTGGGTCAGGATATAAGATACTGTATTAGGTCTTCTCCTAGAATAGATTAGAAAAGCGCATACGAAGAAAAGTCTGAGAGGTACTGTGTGTGTCAGAGAACCATTCATGTTTGAAAGGAAGAAAGACAAATTTCGTGGTTTGAATACTGATCTCTTGAGAACAAACCACCAGGGTTCACATCCCAGGCCCTTCCCTTCCTGTGTAACCTTTGGGAAATCATTTGACCTTTTTGAGTCTCATTTTTTTTTTTCATTCTGTAATATAGAAATAGTAGTAGTATCCCTTATATAATGACTTGGGAACTCAGTGCTAAAAAAGTACTCAGCCCCAATACTTATTATCAAAGCTCCATAAACATGGGGATGGTTTTTCTGCAGAAAGGATAATAACTCGATTATTAAAAAATGAATATTATTGTTATGTTTCCATTTATCCTTACTGCTATCTTAGTGGCATTAAAAGACAAAATTATAAAAAATTCAGCCAAAGACCTGATTGGCTTCTACCTGCAATATATGAATCAGAGCAATCTCCATTCTGTGAAAGAATGAGAGCTCCCATGGTCAATGGATGGTTTTGCAACATGGGAACAAAAAGATAGAACAATGAAGGAAGAAAAGATGATTGGTTATCATCAGGTTAGGTTTTTGAGTGGGTTAAAGCAGACAGTGTTACTGTAGTCCTAGGCCAGAGGCCTGACTCTGGAGACCCAAAAAATCAGGTCCAGCCACTTGTCTCAGATACTAAACAGAAAAGGTAATGGTGGAAAGAATGAAGGGAACTTTAATGAGCATCTACACTGGGAGACACAGGGCACCCATGTCCTTAGCCCTGTCTTCCAGGGGCTGACCATGACTTTGAGTGGATTGAGGGCAAGAGTACCCTGCCTAAGGCTTTTCAAAGCTGCCAAAGCAGGTGAACTTAATCAGATGTGGTCTGACCTCTCAGAATCTCACAGGGCCTTGACAGCAATAGGAGCATTATTGTTGCCTGGGAAGTAGCTTCCACTCATCACGAGATATTTATCGATCAGATCTACTGTTCCTGGAACCCAACGTGACTCAGAACAAAGGAGACAGATACAAAACGGAGGCAGAAATGCCAAGTCTTTAATCCTGCTTCTAGCCACTCTTTGGATATTTGCACGTTTTATTTCTTGAACAAGAGTTTCCTGGAATAGAAAAATTATGTTGATGAATATGGTGGAATAAAAAAAGTCACCTTAATGCGGACAAAAAGCTGTGTGGGTTTTCATCTTCAATATAAAATAAAGTAGAAGTTAACTCAAAACTCATTTCCATAGAAAACTTTCTATAATTAATTTTGACAGAAAACCTCTATTTCAAATGTTATTTTGTATAAAGTACTCCTGAAAATCTTTGTATTCATTTAGTACATACTATCTATGCATAAAAGAAAACCATGAAGGAAAAAAGTTGTCCTTAGATTAAAATTTCTCTTCAGAGAGTCCCTATTTGCAAAATCAAGAAGCAAGTTACTATAATGAATAATAAAGGATTTCATCAAGGTTCAGTCTTTTGTTTAGGATGTTCTTGAGTTTTATTTGAGGGTGCACAGCTGAAATCTTTAAAAAAAAAAAAACAGGGGAAGGGAAAAGGCATTAACAATAAAATTGCAATGATTCTTCCTTCTTACCAATCATTTGATTCCACCATATTTTCTCATCACTTAACAATTCTCATGGCTTCACATCCTTCCTAATTCAGTTTATATTCTATAGATCAATAGTGCAACTGCTACCATTGCTAAAACTTCAAATCTCTACCCCCCCTCTTCCTGGGTCTCACTTACTTTGCAAAATTTCATCCCTCACCATATACTCCACAGTTGTAAGCTGGGAGCTGTTTCAACTTGTATTTGCCCACACAAAATTCTTGGTTATTTTTGATAGATAACCTAATAGTGAAAGTTTGAAGTGGATGAGATTGGTTACACCTCCACACAAATCCTCCTTTAGGTTCTAATAATAAAATCAAGTGGAAGATCAACTATTACCACAATGTAGACATTTTACATATAATCAAGCATCAGCAAGCAGCGGGCAAGGCTAAGTTCAGTGAAGTCTCAGCTTTCTGACATTTTAGAGATCCATCCACACTGGCGTGAGACACTGGAGGCAGCAGATACATTTCCAAAATAGGATTCTGTTCCCCTCACACTTGCCATTGGGTAACCAGAAAACCTCAGACCCTTGTCTAGACACGGAGCCCCGCAGGGACGCCCTTAGCTCCTGTAAGTGTAGGTAAGTCCTCCTTGAACCACTGATCTCAACACTGAAAGTGCGTTGCCAACAAATGAGTTAATTTATGAGCCTGCAATTGCGCAAATAGGAAGTCATTTTCTTGTTTTTATGAACGTCTGTCCCTCGCCTGGCGGGACTTTGGCCCAGCCTAGGAGAGCACAAAGTCACCACATGGATCGCTCAAAGGAAGGCATTCTTAACAGTGATATTGTCAACTGGAAAAAAGTCTGGGGTTGATCAGGGACAAAGGGAGCTACATTGCTTGCCATAAATGACCATGGAACATGGCCTTTCCAACCTTCCTAAAGGGTGAATTTCTAACAAGGCAACTGAAGGCTCCCAAGAGCAGGCTTTCTCCATCTTTTCAGCCTGGAGGAACACTTGAAGTGATTTTCAGGTCACAGCTTAAAGATGTACCACATGTGTGGCATGTGCTAAATGTACAGGGAAATTTGTTTTTTTAACTGGAAACTAGCAATCCATTTTTAAGCAATCTTTCCTGGGGGGGGGGGGGAAGAATAGATAAGTAAGTCTAGTCTACCTTTTTAAAATGAATCTCTTCCTTTCTCTTTCAAACAATGTTTAAAACTCAGAAAACAAATATAATGAATTTTTATTATATAACTGGCTTAAGCCAAAACAGAGTTTAACCTTTCTAAATTTGGCTCAATAGATTGAATTGAAAGGAAGATAACAAATTTTCTTTAATTAATGTTATTCACAGGATTAAAATTAATCGACTACCAAAGACAAAACTTCTAGAATCCCAAGTCAAGGGAATGTGAATAAAAATATGGCTTAGGACATGATTTTAACACTTGGAAAAGAAGAGTTTCTTACTGGCTGATAGAATCAGGCTTACATACAGGCTTACTAATAACAAATTGTTAAGTATTGATGTGTTCAACTCTGATAGACTTAAATATGCCTTAAGAAGTGTTATTTTTGAAACTGAAAAAGATATAATGAAATATACACGTGCTTGTTTGATACAATCCTGTGTTGAGCTAGAGGGAAGAACACATAGATTTCATTTTCAACTGAAATGTAATTTTTGCAGTTGTTGTTGGTGTTTGTGAAATAACAGAAAACTTGTTCATATATGTGAGAGGTTAAGAGTGCAACAAAATGTCCCTTGGTATCCTGAAACCCAGGACAGTTATCTCAGGAGAGATCCTGTGGCCCCATCTACAGAGTAGGATCCGTCTGCAGCTATAGTTCTTCCTCATCTCTACAAACTGTTTAGGCACAGCCAAAAATTCAGAAGATGTCTCCCTCATCTGCTCAGCACTTGAATTTAAATATGGTTCAATTTTATTCTGGGTTCTTTCAGATTCTTCTCAATATGAATTAAGACTTACTACTACCCTCAGGCGCAAACAGTAATGGAAGCATCTAAATGATCTTTTGCAACATCATTTTTTTCCAAAAAATTTAGTTTCCTTTTATGTACAAAAATTTTTGACATTTTTAGTGGAAATATTTTCTCCAGGGCTTTACAGAGACTTATTCAACCAGCTCATGTCATGAAAAACATCTGCTAATTTGTCTAGCGTTGGCAAAATGTTCTTCATCTTCAAAGTGCCCTGGAAAACTGGCTCTTATATGATTTTTGAAAGCAATTCTCAAGCACACCAATGATATTTCTATTTGGAAGAGAAGATTATGTCTGTGAGCTTCCACACAATTCTTTAAAAATTTTTTTCAGTGGAACTGATCTCTGTTAGTAAAGCTAACCATATCTGCAACCACACCTAAAACTTTCATTACTCCTTCTTCAATGATGTTTTACCCCAGCACCAATTTATGAACAAATTAGTGCATTGTGGCAATGTCAAGATTTTTTTATTCCACAAAAGAAGCAAAGACTTTTATGGAACCAACTATAGAAGAGGCATTATCAGTACATATGCCAATACGTTTCTCACAAGGATACTTTGTGTCAAAGGATAGAAGACAAAATATAAACCACATCTTGACCTTTGCTTCTTTTGAGCAGTTTTTACAGCTAAAAATATGTCTTGAGTCTCATCATTATTTAAAAACCTTACAAATGATATAATTAGTGTCAAACTAGATGAGAGGGCTGCTTTTATCCGTTTGTTATACAAAACCTTTTCATAATGAAGTGATTTATCATCATTATGTCAATTTTTGCAAACTGTTAGAACATGGAAACTTCTCAATTTCATACATGACAAATTATCCCAACATCTAGCTCAGTATAATTTTAAGAGTGAAGAATTATTAGGTTCCCACTAAAGGTGTGACCTTTCCTTTGAGGGGCAGTAAATCTGCTACTAAATACTAAGTTGCTTCCTGGACCATTTCTCTGAAAATGACTCTTTAACTAGTGCTTTACACCATTTTGAGATTTCTAATGACTTTAAAATCAATGCCTTTATTTTTTTAGAGTTGAGGGACAATCTGGATTCATGGCTGCCTTTATAAGTTGTTTGCCAAAAGTATGCAAAATGGGGTAAGATAACGTGGATGACCATAAATCCATTGATAAGCACTTTCCACTGTGAATCGGAACACACAGATTTCTTGTGTGCCCTTTGTGACATTAGTACAATGGAATGACTCAGACAATTGTATAATTTTTGTTATTTCATCACTTGATCAGAAATATCTGCAGGTGTACACTTAGGATTTTCTTCTTTCTTCTCACTTCTCATTTTCAAAATTTACCACATGGATACCTAGACATATTTGAAAACATAAATGCTAATAAATTTTAATAAAGAATTCAAAATAAATAACTGAATGGAAATTGCAACAAAAGTATAGAAAACATCACAATAAATTTCTCTTCTAACTTATATAATCCATAAACATTGCTTTTCAAAGTTTTCAATAGCAAAAAGGCAAGAGCAGAATTTGAGTGATCAAATATAAAAATTCCTTCTTTGGAATGAAAATGTGCCTCCAATTTTCTATTGCACAAGTTACCATCTGTTTGTTGCCTTATATCTATTAGAGTAGATAAGATTGGTCAGGAGAAGTAATTCCAGGAGGGAGAGACTGCCATCTTCAGCCTCGGGTCCTTCTCACATGCAAAATGGCGCTCACCAATTATCAACAGGCTTCCCCAATTTACATAGAATTCTAAAAATGGTCTCCTATGAATGAACACTTTCCTACCGTTCACTGCCATACAAGGCAGCTAAACAACATCTCACCGAATTCCTACAGCACTGTCAGGTCTCTAAGTACCAGAATGTACGGTATGGGAAGTTCAAAAAATTGGTATTCACTTCTTATCCAAGATCTCTCCCAGTAGCACTGGCAACATCTCACAAGATCCCATTTGATAAGCTCTGTCCTAAAATGTAGCTCCAACGAATGCAGACATCTCACTGCTCATGCCAGAGTTCTAGAAGTAAAGAGCAGATAGCAGCACACTGACCACACTCTTAGTCTTCCCTGTGCATCTGAGTGTTTCTGAAGAAAGTTATCTGACCAGAATGAAGCAGGGACTCCTCTGATGCCCCGAAACCTTGAGAAGACTCAAAGATAAGGCCAGAAATACAAATGGGAGGACTAGCTAAGGTCCAGCAACTAGATACAAACTCAGAACCCACACACCAGCTCCCCTGATGCCATTATCTCCACTTCTCCCCAGACCCAAAGGAGGAATACAGCTTTCTCTTGACTGAAGCATCCTTTTGTCCTGAAACAGGTACCATTCAGTCTTGGATTCCTCCTCATGAAGAACTGGTAAAGGAGCAGCCAGCAAGATCACTTAACTCAGTTCAAAAGGTTTACTTTTCAAAATCTCCTTTTCCCTACTTTCTTGCTGAGAAACAGTAACACACAGTGAAAGTAACCTTAGGCAAACCCACCCATCCTTTGTCCAAGATTTTGACCCAGACCAGGGTTTGAGGTTTGGCCTCGTTCACAGATTGGCCTCGTTTTGAACTTCTGATCATCAACTCCCCTGACGCTCACCCGGGCCTGACTCTGAGGCTTGTCTGGTTGGCCTGTTCTATCTGCCCTGCTGAGGGCGGTTTCCCACCTTTCTCTCTCTCCTCCAGCAGGACACAGAGACCCTCAGCATGCCTTCTCTGGAAGGTCCTCGTTTCTAGGTGGCTTACTTCATGTTTCAGGGAGGCCCCCTGTCCCCTCCACCAAATCTGTCACTCTGTCTGTAATGATGCTCAGCTTCCCTTTGTTCTCTTCCTCTTCCCTAGAGCTGTCAAAGTGTGTGGTCCATTTCCCACCTCCTTTTCTCTAATTCTTAGAGACTTTGATCTCCATGTAATTCCCTCTCTCTGACACCATCAGTCTCTCTCAACAGGGTCATTTTCATCAATGTGAAAACATACTTTAATATCTTTAATATATTCATCTTAAAACAAAATGAAAAAATAATCTCTTGACCTACAGCCCCTTCCATGTATCTCTATACATCTCTTTACCTTTTCTGCAGCAAGATCACTTGAAATAGTCCTATCCGTAAGCTGTTTCCACTTCCTCACTCTATCTCCATTCTGATTTCCATCTTGTCCCTTCATTGAATCTGTTCTTACCAAAGCGACCACTATCTTCCACCTGACCAAATACGTGGATATTTTCTATCCTCCCTTATACCTCTCCTGAGTAGAACTTTGTGCATTTGACCAAATCACCTTTCGGTTTTTGTTACAAAAACATTATTTATTTAATGTAACCACTTTACTGAGATATGATTTAATACTATGCAAAGAATTCAATGAAAATGTACGATTCAGTGTTTGCTAGGATTTTCACAGAGTTGTGCAACCATCACCGGCATCAGTTTCAGAACATTTTTGTCACTCAAAAATGAACCAGTGCCCTTTACAACATCACTCTCTGACCTCTCCATCCTGCCTTCCAACATTCAGCAGCCCATAATCTACTTTCTCTATGTATAGATTTATCTGTTCTGGACATTTCATTTAAATGAAATTACACAGTGGGAATTATCAGTGCATTATTATGGATGCTAGTTTTCTTTTTAAAGGTTTTTATTATAAAATTGCGAGACTTTACCTATGCAAGGTTTTCTAGTTCTCCAAGTGTTTCACATACTGGGTATCATTTGATTGTCACTGCTCTGACATAGGCAGGATGGATCTCATAACCCTGTGTAGCACAGGCCAGATGATAGGAGACAGGCAAATCAGGACCAATTGTCTAGACCATTTCCTTGGCTGTAAAATGGAAATTTAAAGAGATGAAATGTGATAATGTGTGTAAAACCCCAACCACAGTGCCTTGCTGTACTAGATGCCCACTACAGGGGAGCTTTGGTGGCTGTGTGCGTGCTCCCCTAGGGCGGTTGAGGACAAGCATGATTCTGATTAGAACCTCGCCTGCTCACCACCATCATCATGATGCATCTGTCTCAGTTCCCAGAATGTGTCATGCTCTCTAATCCCTTCAACCATTCACCTACTGCTCTGTCCAAAATTGCTATTGCCCCTTTTCCATCTTAAATTCCATGTTCCCTTTAAGAGTTATCTCATGTGGCTCTTGTACTGTACAATGCTAGCTGTAGCTGTCTGTCCCTGTTGCCTGTACTTAACCTTAAGACAAGGGCTTGTGTCATTAATCTCTGCTTCTGCAGCCCCTGAGTAGGTGCTCAAGAAGTATTTGCTCCTTAAATGAATGGAGAGAGGAAGATAAGAAGGAATCAATGGAGTTGCTGTTCTGTGTGTGCTCCCTGGTTTCAGAATGGAGGTACAGGCCAGATTTTCTGACACCCCAGAGATAAGCCAGCACTCCCTTTTAAGCTGAAAGCAGTAGGATGGTATTTCTCTAAAAAAAAAAAAAAAAAAGGGTTCCTTGAGTTTCTAGAAGTCTGGCCAGTGGCCACAGGTATAAAAATTGTAGGTTGCTCAATCTGGTTGGGGGAGAAGCATCACAGTTGCAAAGATCCGCTTTCCTGGCACTAGTCAAAGAGGAGGACGGAGACATCTGCATGCCCCAATGACATCACTTGGCCCTGCCTTGCACAATAGAGCGGAAAAAAAAACTGTCAGGGCAAACTTCCAGTTTATCTAGACATGGCTCAGCCACCGGCCAAGTGTTTCCACCCCTTTCCCCATCGTTACTGGTCCCAACATGGAAAATGGCTCTTAGAGCATTGAATGAAACAGACTGGAAAGAGCCAGATGCTTGCTTAATTGGATGTTCAGCCAGGGAACCAAAGTATCCTTATTGTAGGCTTCTCATCCTTTAGGGTTCCACTGTCCTACCTTCAACCCCAGAAAGCTATTCCCTTTAACTCGAGGGTTAACATGCCAACTCGTTTCTTGACCCTTACATTATATGTACATAATCTTAAAACTGTATAACACTGTTTTACCTTTTTAAACTTCATGGAAGTTTATATGCATTCAGTTATAACTTAAACATGCATCTTCTCAATACTATATCATGGAATTGATCCACATGGGTATCTGTAGCTCGGCTTCACTCATGTACTAAGTGGCACATGAATGGGCAGGTGTCAGATGCTGCTTAGAGGTGTGCTCTGTGTGTGACCGTTGGGCAGAAGGGGCACGTTCCACATAGCTCTTAGCTTCTGCCCACCCGAGGAAATGTGCCTCTGGGGGTACAGATCTGTGGTCTGTTTTATGACATGGACATCTCATTTCCTGAGTTTTGTTCCCCTCTTGGGTGATTCTATAATCAGACAGTATGCTGTCTCCTGTGGGCACTGGGCTAGAAGTCAGAAACCCAACTTCTCATCTTGGTTCTGTGTTAGAACCCACGTGACCTTACTTGGCAAATCTCGGTTTACATATGGAGAGTGACTTAGTTTTCACAAACTGTGCAGGTGTCAGAGGAGGCTGCAGGACACACTTTCCAGGGTGGCCCTTCCTGTGAAGAAGACTGGGAACCTGTGGATATTTGTATGGCTAAAGAGGTTTTGAAGATATGGTCATGATGATAATCTTGAGCTGGGGAGTTCTCCTGGATCACTGGGGTGGGTCCACCGTACCCAGAGTCAGTGGTGGAGAAGATGTGAATAGGGGAGCAGAGAGGGAAGAGAGAGATTTGAAGATGCTATGCTGCTGGCTTTGAAGATGAAGGACAGGAGTCAAGAAGAGCAGGTGGCCTCTAGGAAAGGCTAGAAATGGATTCTCCCCCGAGCATACAAAAGGAGTGCTGAATGCCAGTAACTCCACTTCAGGAATGTTGGCCCCCTGGAACTATAACATAATGATAAGTTTTAAGCCCCTAAGTTTGTGGTGACTTGTTACAGTGGCTGTAAGATCCCCATTCAAAGTTGAGTGAGTAAGTCTGACATGATGAACCCACTCCAGCATTTGGCTCTTCTGAGGTCTTTAGATTCTTCTACCTTAAGCCATGGCACTTCTGGCCTGTCAAGGTCCTGTAGTGTGGACTGGACAACTTCCCAAGCCCGAGTTCCAGTTGACCCTTTGAGCAAATGTTTAAAACCATTCTCCATGATTCCAGCTAATGCATTGAATCCCAAATCTTGGGCAGGTGCTTCAATTTTGATCAGTTCAGTCTAACCTAAAGTTATGTTCCTTTCTACCTGGTCTGTGACCTTTTGAATCCACTCTTACCCCCTTCCCCCATCTCTGCTGGTACTAGAGGCAAAACTTTATGATTCATTGAACTCATGGGCTTTCCCCTCTCTGATGCAGTTTTCTATTTACCCCCTTAGCCTTGACAGGATATGACTTTGGAGTAAGCAGGAATCAAGAGACCAGGAGTCTGAGACCATAAAAGAATAGTCCTTGGGGGCTGGGGATGTGGCTCAAGCGGTAGCGCGCTTGCCTGGCATGCACAGGGCGCTGGGTTCGATCCTCAGCACCACATAAAATTAAAATAAAGAAGTTGTATACACCGAAAACTGAAATATAAATATTTAAAAATTCTCTCTCTCTTCTCTCTCTTAAAAAAAAAAAAAATAGTCCTCTGAGGACAACTCTGACCCCTATCAGTAATCGCCCAGATGATATCTTTACACTAAGCCACAGAGCAGGAGGGTCTGCTTCCCCTGCTGAGGTAGCTTCAGTGGCACTTGCATATACCTAAACATCCTCTTCTGAATTGTCCTATTTTAATGCAAAAGAGACTGTGAGGCTGGAAATGCACAATCTGCTGTAATTCCTCAACCTACAAGTGCAGATCACATCTGAGTTTGAGTTGCCTCAATCCTGTATTTACAAGACACAGAGATTTTTTTTCAGGGAATCCACAGAAATGCCCTGGTTCTCTGATGGTTTTGTAAGAGAAAGATTATCATTTTCCCCCCATTAAATTTTCTGGTAGAGCTAAAAACGGGTAAGCCATGTTATAAAGGTAAGGTGCCTTGTTGTTTTCAAACCCAATCAGATAAAATCCTATTCCTGGATTGCTCATTTTCTGGGGAATAATCTTCACCATCACTATTAGGATAAAAGTCCATTCATACAGAAAGAACTCCACTCTAGCACATTTAAGCATAGGAGGATTCTTATCCCAGGCTATTAAACACCTTCTAGAATTAAGAAGTCTTCAGAAACAAATGAGGGGCTGAACTTCTAGGAACTTTCAAATTGCATTGCAGTACCTGGAAGCTAAGAGAACAATAGCTTCTGCTGCAGGAGGACATCAGGGAGCTGCTGACTAGAGGGACAAACCATGCCCTCTGGTTCCAGAACCTCACTGGCTCCGCTAGGATTCACTGGAACAGACAGAAAGGAGGTTCCTTGTTCACCTGAAATTCATATCCCAAGCACACATTTCTGCTCAGCAGAACCCACATCACATCCAAATATCTGCAAGGAAGTTTAGGAGATACCATTTTTTAGTGTCCCAGTCTCTGCATGAGAAGAAAACAACCCACAGTGTTGGCTCGCCTCCCCTGAGCATTCCTAAATGAAATGCCATCAAGGAACCATCTGGAAAACTATGCAGCGAGAGGAGACAGAGCCAAACAGCTGCATTGGCAAGCTCGGGTCATGCCAGGAATCTCTTCTCGGTAAATGAGCCAGAGCCCTGAGAGGAACTCGGTGCCAGAAAGCAACTCAGCTCACTGCAAACATCATTTGGATCAGAAATTAGAGGGGCAAGGGGTGCAACTTAGCATTAGAGCATGTGCTTAGCATGCACAAGGAAAAATTTCAAAAAAAAAAAATTATTTTTGAACAACAACTTGTGTTCCATTGCTATCTTTTTGTATTTGGAATGTCTTCCTAGTTACTTTTAGTTTTTGAAGTTCTCTATTAGTATTTCAGGGGCAGGGGGCAGAAAGACTTGTAGTCTATGCTAAAGATGTACAATGTAAGCACTAAAGGGAGAGAAATGTTTCCTGCCAGAGGGGAATTCCCATGACAAGCTTCTCAGTTTAAGAAGTCTCAGCTTCTGCTGAGTCTGAGAAATGGGAGCTACATATGCATTGTTTTTATTTTGGAATTTGAGTGTATACAATTAACTAAGTGAAAGCTAGCATGCTATATGAATGCTAATTTATTTACTCCTCATTTAAATAACAACAATTAAGACATTGTTCAAGCCGTAGGGGTTTGCATATGCAAATCGTGTTTGTTTCAGCTACTGGGAACTCATTGATCACAGCTGCATGAAAAAAAGATGTCTAGTTTATGAAATTTCCATCAATCTTCACACGATAATGCTTTGTTATGCAAAATTAATTAGCATGTACCAATTGAGAGATTTGACTTTTATTTATGTCCACCTTTAACACCTAGGATTGTATAATCAATCCCTAAGAGAACTTGTGAAAAATAATAATTTAATATTAAGCCAAATAATAATGAAACATTTAAACCTGGATGCCCATACGTGAATAAGTTTGGGTATGAGAGTGCTTCTGACAAATTGAGCATATGGAGACTCTTGATTGGTGTGAGAGCAGTGATCTCCGGGAAGCCCCAAGCACTGCATGTTGGCACACATCCTCCCATGACTAAGCCTGTTCCTGTTTGTTTATACCATTTTCCAATTTCCCATAAGCATTTTGAAATGATGTACTGTTTTTTCTACATTCGTATCATCAAATTGCCTCTGAATTTTAAAATAAAGCAGAGAAAAGCCATTCTTCACTCAAAACAATAAGCAGGTACCTGAGCTGTTTGGACATCTCCCTAGTCCGCACAGCCAGAACATTCACTCTTTCCCTGTATCTTTGAGTTTTTTCTCTGCTCACATTGAGAAAGTCTGGTTTGGTCTCACTGATGTGGCTGTATCTTAGAAGTTTGTATATCTTAAAAGAGAAGGCATCTCTAAGCTCCAAAACCTAAACTGTGGTTTAAAAACAAAATACCCCCTTCTCTCTAATCACATGGTCCAGAAGCCAAATGCTCTCCAGAATAAACTTGGGAATTTGTGGAAATCCAAAACGGATAATTCAACAAATGACAAATATCCAGCTTTTCCTCTCAGTTATGCAAATCTAGGCACAAATCGAATCATTCCTCTGAATTTTAAACCCTGGGGGATTGTACAGGCCTTTCCCTAGAGTTATAAGATCAGCATTAGTGGCTAAATATGTCATTGTCTTCAATTAGAGGTTCCCCTCTTCACTGCTGTGTTATTCATTTGTGATCCATTAGTAGATCTTCTTATGCTTTATGATTGGTACACAGTTCCAGAGATGAATTCTTGTAAACTATGTCATCAATGATCATTTAAAGTACAATCAATACGTCTTTAACTATTTTTTGAGAACAAAAGTTATTTGGATAATCAGTTCTATATTCATCTGCTTTTTTATATTACTGGCAGATAATGTTTATCACTTGAACAATTTTTCTGAATAATAGAGAAACTATAAGCATATACCTGTTATGTCTGTTAACTAGGAAAAAAAATTCCCAAGAAAAAGAAGAGTTGATATTAATTATACTTGACTAGATAAACAGATTAAATATTTTATCAGTTCTCATAAACTATTCAAACTCATTCAGCTGCTTTACATTCTCAGAGGGTTATCATCTAGTGCCTGCTTGAAAATGTAAAGGGACTCCTGAGGTTCCAGGAGCTTCCACGGCAAATACCATCCATCTCCACAGCAAGAGCGCCTTCCCTACCCTGTCTTTCCTTACTTGATCTTTTAAAGGGTCAAAAAGTTTCTCTGCCTTCCCAGGATAAATGCTGATTTGCATACGAACCCAAATAGCAAAACTACAAGTTTCCAAGTTCTAGATCAATCAATCATTTTTGGTAACTTTTGCGTATAGGCACACGAAGGAACCTGCTCCAATACTTTTTTCGATAATCTGTTCTGGAGATGGCAAATCCATTTACTCCATATACCAGCTTTGATGAACTAATGATAGCTCCCTGGGGCAGTGCAGTGAGAAGGATTCTAGGATTCTTTGTGAGCTCAAGGAGAAAGAACATTGTGTTGAATATTATTTTTGTTTCAGCTCCTATCTTTGGATATGGCTGTTGATCTCAGGTGAGCCTGACAGCACTTCATTGTAGCTACATTGTGTATTATTTCCCCTTTTGTCTAGTTGATGCAGACTGGGTACCAACCCAGTCATCCTTCCAGTGGGCAAATTGTTAGAGTGACCCTTGACCAATGGTCTGAGTGCCAATAAATCAATACTACATTTATTTTTTTATGTTTTGACAACTCTGAGAAACATTTACACTATTTCTTAGTTGATCCCCACAGAAGTTACCAGCTCAATAATGCATCTAAGAATTGACTTTACCAATTTATTCCTCATTGTCCTCAGCTTTCCATTTCTGTATTCTGGGATCACATCATAGTAAATTTTTTTCTTTTTGTTCTTTTTCTCCTCTGTCTTTCCATTCCCCTCCCTCCCTCCCTTTCTCCCTTCCTCTGTTTTCTTCCTTCTCTCTCTCCCTCCCTCCCTCCCTCCTTTCCTTCCTTCCTTCCTTCCTTCCTTCCTTCCTTCCTTCCTTCCTTCCTTTCTTCTTTCTTTCTTTCTTTCTTTCTTTCTTTCTTTCTTTCTTTCTTTCCTTTTTCTATACTGAAGATGGAACCCAAAGCACCCTACTACATTCCCAGTCCTTTTCTTTTCTTTATTTTGAGATATGACTCAAGTTGCCAACCCCTTAACATTGTGGTCATCCTGCCTCAGCCTCCAAGTCACTGGGATTACAGGTGAGCACAACTGTACCTGCTTGATAAATGATTTCTATAAGTCTCATCCAAGTTCTTTTTCTGGGGAGAGTGGTGAATCCAAGCTAAGAAAAATATTGTTGTGAATTTTGGGGGTTATCCGTGAGTGAAGGTTTCATAGGAAGTTACATCCGTTAAACCACATAGTTGCCCCTCCTAGTTTCTTTCATCCTTTACAATAGTTTAAACCCCAATCATAACAAAGTGGTAACGTACCAGTCCCACTGAGTCAGTGGGGTGGCTGAAAGCTCTTATCACCAGGCAAAGCTTAGAACCAACAATGTATTTGTTTTAGCAACAAGTTTCATCTTTGGTTCATTATCTTCAAAAATTAAGGCAATGTTTTCATCCTGTCCTCATCAACATCAACCACCTTCTCTGGTTGTATTTTCTGAGTACATGTTGTTTTTTCAAAATACCATTTAAACATTAGACGGGACCAAGCAGAAAAAAAAAATTAAAACCTGACTGCAACCCTAAAATATAGATGACAAACAAGAGATCCAAAGTCACAAATAAAAAGAAGAAATGGCATATTCTAAAAAACCAAATAAACGGCACAAAGAAAAGATTATTATCTTTAACTCTTCAGGAAAAAGGTAAAACTTGCTTTGGGTGTTTAAAAAAGGATTGAGAGAGGAGTAGAAAGAGACTGAGGATGGGATTGACCAAAAATATACTACAGAACTGCCCGTGGCAAGGTCAAAACTAGGCAATCAGTTCAAGAGAGAGCATATGTATGGAGATGGAGGGAGACACTTGTAGAGAGAGACTGAGACTAAACTGTGAGAGAAGAAAAGATCAGACTAAGAGGTCTGAATATTTCTTCTGCAAGCCCTGGGGTCTTATTGGCTATTCGTTGACTCAAACTGTTGTCGTTTTGAAACTTGTGGACAGAGAGGAGTAAGAAATTATCTTAGACAATATAAGTGAATATTAAAAAAGAGACCACAGGCTGCTAATGAGCCACAAAACTACTGCCAAAATATATTAGAAAGAATTTTTTAAATGTAGGGACTTTGCTTGAAAAGAGGGGGAACTACATAAAATGAGTATGTCAAAGCAATATCTACTTGCCATATTCTTTATAGCACTATTCACGATGACCAGGGGACAGAATCAGCCTAAGGATCCATCCACTGAGGCACGGATAAAGAAAGCATGGAATACAGAGGGCCCTGACTAACCATAGCTTGACTTAACTATGTTTCTACTTCATGATCTTGTGAAAGTGATGTTCTGTAGAAACTGTACCTTGGGTTTAGATTTAGATCATTTCCTGATCTAGTGATAGGCATATGATTTTTCTCATGATTCTGGGCAGTGGCACCTCTCAGCTCCATGATCCCGTAGTCAACTGTGTGCTATGCTACTGAGATATGACTTTTGGTAGGTGACATGCATTGAATATATTTCAGTTCAACTTGGGCTGGGTTTAGCAGATTTAACCTTATCCAAGGTTGAGGAGCTTCCATATATACATGATGGAGTACAGAGCAACGTTGCAAGAGAAGGGGATGCTTGGTGACAACATGGATGAACCTGAAGGGCATTGTGCTGGGTACTACAGCATGCAAAGAGGGATAAAGGCCACGAGATTTCCTGTGCATGCAGAATGTTAAAAGTGGAACTCATAAAGGCAGAGGGTAAAATGGCACTGTCTTGGGGCTGCTGGGAAGGTGGGAAGGTGTTAGTCAAAGGACATTGAATTTCAGCGAGGCTGGAAGATTAAGTTCAAGAGAACCATCACACAACATGGTGACTCCACTTAACAACCATGTGTTGAATATTTGAAAATTGCTCGGGGAGTAGACTTTACATGGTATTTCCACAAATAAATGATGAGAATGTGAGGTAATTCGTATAGTAATTAACTTGATGTAGCCATCCCATGATGCACAGATTTCCATATTGATCATAGTGTACAAGATAAACATACACAACTTTTCTTTTCATCTTCTTTTGGGGGGTTCATAATAGTTATGCATAACATTAAGATTCACTTTTGACATAATTATAAATGCATGGAATATAATCCACTCCAATTCAGTCCACCATACTAACCCTTCCTCTCCCCCGCCCACCTCCACCGCTATTCCCTTTCCTCTACTAATCTCTCCGTTTATTTACATTTTTTGTATCAGTGTCATGTGGCTACACATAGTGGTGAAATTCACTGTAGTATATTCATATGTGCAAAATTGGAAAATTAGTGCAGATTCATTCCATTTATCCCATCCCTCCACCCTCTCCCTCCATCTATTCTGCTTTATTTTGATGAAATGTGCCCCCAAATATTCCCCCTCTCTCTTTCTCTCTCTCTTCCCATTATTTTAGATGAGCTTCCACATATCAGAGAAAACATCCTTTAAAATAAAAGAAAGAAAAAACAAAAGCCAGGTGTGGTGATATACGTCTATAATCCCAGCAGCTCAGGAGACTGAGGCAGGAGGTTCAAAGCTAGCCTCGGCTACTTAGTGAGGCCCTAAGCAACTCAGCAAGGCTCTGTCTCTAAATAAAATATTTTTTAAAAAGTGGCAAGGAATGTTGCTAGGTGGTCAAGCACCCCTGGGTTCAATCCTTTAAAAAAAAAAAAAAAAGAGGAAGACAAGTCTTCAATTTTAGCCTAAAACCTCTGGCTTGGAGAGCAGTAGATTTGCTGCTTCATACTTTTTTCTTGTTATCATACATCTTTAATCATACATACAATTTTATTTACTCGACATATTCTTTGAATCTTGACAATGTACCATGAGGTACCAGAAGCACAGACTTGAAGTCAAAAGTGCATCTATCTGAATCCACACTATCACTTACTGGCCATGTAATTTTGTATAGTTTCTTGCCCTCAATTTCCATCATAAAATGAGAGAAATAATACCCATCTCACAGTCTATTGTAAGAATCACACCTAGGACTGGGAATATGGCTCAGAGGCAGAGCACTTGCCTAGCACCTTGGGCTCACTCCTCAGTACCACAAAAAAAAAAAAAAAAAAAAAAAAAAAAAAAGATCCTGCTTATGAAATTCCTATAATAAGTGGCCAATTAATGGGAGCTTAAAAGTTAAAAGGTTTCATTTTCCATATCAATAAAAACTAGTGATAGATCAACTACCATTTGATAGGCCATTAGCTAATTGCCTAGCAATAATCTCAGCAATTATCTGATAGGCTCCAGCTGTAGAAAAAAAAATGGCTAGAATTTAAATGTCTCCATTAATTCTTTAAAGTTCTTTAGAAAACACAAATTCTGACTCGTCATTTAGAGATAGTCTGTTCAATTCCTAAGGATTGGGTTTCACACTGTTCTCCCTCTGACATGCAAAGAAAATGGCAAAGTTATTTGTTTTACATGATTCTACTCAAATCACTTAGAGTATCTGCTTTCTATCTTCTCAGTAATTTAAAAGTTCTCTCAAGCAATCTTGAAACACACAATATCCTTTATCTTGATTTCCCATTCTGCTTGGAGTTTAATTCTTTAAGACCCAGTGATTTAAGCTTTTGGTAAATGATCATTATGATTCCATTACGTCACCAACTCCAGGACCACATTCCTGAGAGAAAAATAAATGATAAACACACAAATTCATAAATTTTCTACAATGAATCATTGAAAAAAATCTAAATTAGAAAAAAAATCTAAATACTCAATTAGGGTTTCTTGGGAAGATATAAATTGATAAAAATTCCCCAAATCATCAATGTTCCTAATACCCATTAATAAGCTTGTTACTTTCGATAGTATTGTGGTGACATTTCTAATGAATGAAGAGCTTTGTGCCAGTTGGAAAAATATTTAAGAGTGTCATTATCAAATGCCTTTTTTTTTTCTGTAGAAAAACAACCACAAAGAAAGCACATCAGAAATGTAATAGCCGTAGTTTTAAGAAATGTTTTTGTCTGAAGATAGGAGAAAATCTACCATATTTCTCCATAGTTGACACACCTTTATCAATTGGAAAGGAGGGCACAGGTAAGTGGTGAGATGCAATTCCAAACAGTAGCTTGAGGCATCTAACAAAAATACTTTGACCTTACATTGTCTCCTTCAAAGGCTGCTGTGCAAGCAAGTGTTTTCCTCACAAAAGGCAAAAACCAGCCACTGTTCAAAACCAACATGGCTAGGGTGAAAATATCAGCAACATCTGTGAATTTCTCTGCAAACCCATCAGCAGGAACAGGCGGTAATTTAACAACCAAATAAGCAAAGTAAATGACTCTACAGAGAACTCCTTTGGATAAGAAGGGAGAGGGTTGATACAATCAAATTATTCAGGCTATCCCATGGAGGTTGCAGTTTTCTTCTCCAAATATGCTTCCAACTCTCATGGCTGCTGCTGTAACCACCCAGGTCTCCAGCCACCCATCTGCTACTCCTCTCAAAGAGAAAGCCTCTGCAATTCCCAAATACATTATGAACTTTCACAGCTTCTCATCTTTGCTCATGCTGTTACCTCTTCCTGAAACGACTTGCTCCTATTTCTCCCCTTGGAGAAAGGCTCTTTATTCTTTCAGATCCTGTTTGCAAAATTACCTTCCTCCAAAGGCTTTCTAGACACCCATCCTGCCTCCCAGAGGCACAGAACAGCATATAATTAGTCTCTTTCCTTTGGTTATGTGCTAAAGTATGTACCAAAAAAATTCCTGCATTGAAGTCTTAATGCCAAATTCCTCAGACTATGATTGCATTTGGAGATAGAGTCTTTAAAGAGGTAATTAGGGTTCAATTAGGTCACTGAATAGGTCTTTATCTGGTATGACTGCTGTCCTTATAGAAGAAAGAGACTAGGACACAGACAGAAGACATCCTGAGGACATGGAGAGAGAATTGCCATCTACAAGCCAAGGAGAGGGTCCTCAGAGGAAAGCTGTCCTGCTGCCACCTTGACTGTAAGCCTAGCCTCCAGAATAGGGAGAAAGTTAGTTTGGGTTGTTTAAGTCACAGCCACTGGGTCTGCTTTGCTTCATTTTGGCAGTCCAGCTGGCTGATGCACTATCTTACCATTGAGACCCCCTAGGTCAAAGACCATGCATCCATTTCAGCCACCCACTAATTCCTTGTCCAATGAGTAGGGTAGAAGCTGAAGGAAGAACAGGGAAATAGAGTGAAGAAACTGACACAGATGTTCAAAAGCACTGACAGAAATGTTTGGCCTCTATCCTAATCATAAAAGCTTAGAAAGAGTCACATACTTTTATTAATTACAAACCTTATTTTTTTTAATGCAAGGATTTCAAAACAAGAAAAGAGATGGCTACCAGCGTGGTTGCCCTCATTCTGCTCTCCAAAATTCAGGGTACAGACCAAAGAAGAGATCCATGGGTACAGAGTGACAGATTTCAGCAAGCAGTCTTGCCAGGCTAAAAGGTGTATTGTAATTAACTTTATGAATATTTTTAAATATTTCCAACTCACAATCTGAAAATGTCAGTCCTCTGGTTGTTTTAAGGAAACCCTAACTGAAATGCCTAACTCTTCTATATCCTTTATGAGATTATTCTGACTTCACAAAATCTTGACTTATGTGCAAAATATATTTGCTGATTAGTGACAATTAATTATCCCCATGGCAGAGTTCTAGAAATCACAAGATCCTGCAAGTACCTATAAGAAGAGGTAACCAGAAGTATTTGGGGAAAACCGCTAATAACTACCTCGGTTCTTAGAACACAACAGGCATGTGGTAAGAAACATGTATATATTGGTTAAATAAAATGATTTTGTCTCAGATATATTTTAGGGATAGTAGATCTGTATGTGGCTTTCCAAGTCCTTAGTTGCCCATGGCTTTTCCAGTCACAGGTGAATAGAACTCAGTACCTCGAGAGAAAAGCAGATCCTGCCTTGTCCATGAGTCATTGCCCATTATCAGTCCTTAAACTACTTCTTTGTGCAGGTGGTAAAGGAATCATTTTGAAAGCTGGTTTTGTTAAAAGGGGTTTTCTAAAAGCCATCACTTGTAGATCTGGATCATAGCTGTTCACTATCGTAGAGGCAATCGCACAGGATTTCTTGTGTAAGTGCAAAGACGGAATGCAACCAATAAGATGTGTTCTGTTACAGCAAAAGTATGATGTTTACGAAATAGAGAAGAAAGAGCAACTGCTTCTGTCTCGATGGGGCAGTGGGCATATTGGATGGGGAAGATGACATTTGAGACATATTTAAAAGACACCATTTTTCTCAAGTGCCTTCCTCTCTAGAATGTTCCTTCTCTATGTGGATGCTGAAGGAAGAAGGATGCTGTGGAAGAACAGATGGAAGGGGTTATGATAAAGAGCATTGCCAACAGAAGAAAAGGCATAAGCCAAAGTCATGAAAATGCAGGTACCTTTTTGTAAAGCCCTGGTAATTTTAGTGCAGAGTTCCTGATGGACAAAGAGACAGGTGATGTAGCTGGAAGAGGAACCAGGCTGCACTGTAAACACCGTCCATTGCTAAAGGAATCACAGGAGGCTTCCTTTAGCTGAGACATAACTGGATTTTTATTTTAGATCAATAAGTTACTTAAGTGCAAAGGCCAGCATGGGACAGTTAGGAGGTTTCTGCAATAACGCGGTCAAGAAGTGAAGACAGCAGGAACCAGAGTGCAAGAGGAATGAAACAGGGCACATGTTTAAAAAGAGGTATCATCCCCTGATCCACCCTATTTGACCCCTTGAATAGGAGGAGAAAAGAGAAAGGGAACTGAAAAGCACCCTGAGGGCTCCATCTTGGAAGTGGGATACGAGGGTGGGTGGTGACCTTGCTAAGCCAGGTAGAGACCCAGGAGGAGAATAGCTGGTGGCTAGAACAGGTAAATAGTGAGTAGTGTTGATTCCAGAAAAGAGTATGGAGGAGCTTCAGGGGGAAAGATAGAACTGAGGAGTAGTGAAGAATGTGTCTTAGAGAGAGAGAGCCTTTGTCTCAAGGAAAGTCTTTCTCTTTCAAAGATTATTTTTAAACTTCCTGCCTTGAGTGCATACCATGCAACCTCTACCCCGAACAAAAGGTAGGCTTTTGGGGAGCTGGGGTGATGTCAGCAAAGGAGGCAAAACTTCTATCAGGAGGAATAAATTCAAGAGATCTATTACACAGCATGGGGACTCAGTAACAATGTATACTTGAAAATTGCTGAGAAAGTAGATTTTAATTGATCTCGTCAGATATAAATGAGTATGTGAGATAACACATATGTAAACTGGCTTGGTTTAACCATTCCACAAGGCATATATATTTTGAAGCATCACCTTGTACACCATAAACGTATCCAATTTTCATTTGTCAATTAAAATAAATAATAAATGCAAACTGTTTTTTAAAGGTACAGAACATTTTCATCTCACCCGAAAGGTCACTTGTGTCTCTATGTAGTCTACCTCCATCCCTAGCCCCTGCCCAGGAAAGCGTTAATCTGATTTCCACCATCATAGATGGTTTTTCCTCAAGCAGGTGGTGCACCTTCTTTTCTGTGTCAAGCTCCTTTCACTTGGCATCGTGTTGAAGTGGTTCTTCTTGGACTAGTTATTTTTGCAAGAGGTTCTTGTGGGCCGGGCAGAACCAAAGTCAAGCCCCAGGTTAGTAGGAAAGTCATTGCTGAGAAGCTGGTGTTCAGGCCATGACCTTAAGGAGATCTTGTGCAAATGCCCTGAGCTGAAGCTTGCCTGGCATGGAAGGGAGTGGTGAGGGAGCCCATGTGGCTGAGTGAGAAAGAAGAGTGACAGGTTTGGAAGATGAGATGGTGATCAGGAGCTGGGCAGGTTGCATAGGGAGAAGGGAGTGGCCCAACTGACTCATGCTTTCATGGGATAGTTCTCGTTGTTGTGCTGAGGACAGCAACAGTAGAACAGGAGCAGAAAAAAGGGCATGGGTCAGAGTCCTCCCAGTGCTGTTTTTTGGATAGAAACACATTTTTTTTTCACTATCCACATCTGTGCTTGTGTATAAACACATCCACGCTGATAAGATCTTCCTCGCTGCAGATAAGAGCTTGAGAGAGAAGTAGTAGCACCCTGCTCTCTCCAGCTTTCTTGTTATACACATGCTGCAGCCGATCCCTCAGAAACTGAACACACACATGAAATTCACTGACAGCTGCTCCTCCTGCTACACTCCATTCTTATCTCATTGTGATCAGGAAGGCAACTGAAAGAAAAAACGTACAGCCCCAGTATTCATGATCCATCCACATGTTCTCTTCCTCCAGGTTAAGCAGATGGCGTAAGCCAGTGCACGCGATTTAATCAAGAGTGTTTTGCCCTCACAGTTAGGTACCCCAACAACCCAAAAAAGAGCATTTCCAAAGTTATAATGACAAGGTCTTGTGAAAAGAAATTTACATGAAACATAATCCATATCATTAATAGTTTTTTGGATTTTGTTTGGTTTTGGTTTTGGTACAGGGGTTGAACCCCAGGGATGGGATGCTTAATCACTGAGCCACATCCCCATCCTTTTTATTTTTTATATTAAGACTGAGTCTCACTAGGTTGCTTAAGGCCCTCCACTAAATTGCTAAATGAGACTGGCCTTGAACTCAGTAGGAACTGCCTCAGGCTCCCTAAAGGATGGGATTACAGAAGTGTACAACCAGGCCCCACTCACTAATAGTTTTGCTGACTACACTTTAGAACATTCAATAGATACTTTTTTTTAATCATCAGAAAATATTTTATTTACCTTTTAAAAATGATCACTGTAGTAATATAATTAAGAAACTGAAATCTCTCCTTTCTACTTACAAAGACCAATTTAGAACAAAATGTAAGTGGGCAGGTAGTCAAGAGAAATTATAATACTGAAGTTGTATGTTTATATAAATAAATTTATGGTAAACAACTAAATACTTTTGTGATACTTTTTTATTTATGTCTTGAGTTTCTTTCTGATTAACCATGAATTTAGACATATAGTCCTATCACAAAATTAGTGGATGCTCCATAAATATGTATCGAAGAATTAACTAAATTTAGACACAGTGTGGACTCAACCAGTTGTTGAAAATAGTTATGGAGGTTAGATGCTCCCCGGGAAGAGCTATTTCTTCATGCCAGTTTGCCTCAAGACGGGGACCTGAAAAGACGCACTAGGTGAGAAGTGGCAAGGGTCACCAGAGTTACTGTCTAGTCTTCCAATTTCCCAGAATTTGAAATGCAAGAGCAAAGAGTAGCTATCTGAAGACACAGTAGAGAACCAAAAAACAAGCCACAGCCCTGTGGTGTTCCCAGTTGTTCAGCCACAACTCGACTGCAGCTGCGACCTCAGATGCCATAAGGCCTCATTCTCCAACAACCTTTGAAAATCGCACCACCTAACAACCTTCTTCTCAAGAGAAAGCTTTTCTCACATAGGTTTTCGTGTTTAAAGCAGAAAGGAACTCCCCACCAGCACTCTTTCTGAGCTACACGTTTTTTATTTTCTAGTGGAAATTATAACCACAGGTTACCATGTTTTCTTTCCTGTGTTTGAAAACCACATGTGTTTTAGTGAAAACATAAAGGTGAAGAATGAAATGGAAGACTTTAAAATACAAGGTGCCTGTCGCTGGGGTGGAAACGTCTTACTGCTTCTTCTGCGGCACTAAGTGCTAGTAAATTGAACGTGTGATGTTCAGCCAGTCAATCTCAGCTGAATACAAATTTCATTATTCAGCGTAAGAGAAAAAAAAAAAAGTACAAACATTTGTCAGAGTTCAGTTATTTTGGACTTTATGGATTTTTCCAATGGAAAGAAACATTATCTAGTCTATCACTTTGTTTTAGAGCTGAGGAAACTGAGGCCCAGAGAGGTGATGTGACTCCCCAAATCCACAGCTGCCTCTGGTAGAGCCCAGGTATGTCGGTAGTTATGTTTGGGGGTTCTGGGACCCTGAAGCTCTTTAGCTTCCCCCCAAAGCATAACAGGTTGCATCAAAAACAGGGGAGGGGAGCGTAACATTGAGTACTTATTTGGGAACATTTACCTATTTTATTTAAACTAATTCTCATCCCTAGGTAGGCAAATGGTGGCAAAGAAATGTTGTATAATGTGGGGAGCCCAGCAGGTGAGCAGGCACTGTAAATGTCAGTGGGAGACATTGATGATAAGACCTGCTGCTGTGGAAGGTGGTGAAGAAGGTATTGGTGTTTCTTCCGGGCTGAATCAGAAACCAAACAGATTCACATTTACGCTTCCCTAGAAGCACGACCTTCTTCTTGGGTCCCTGACTTGCTGATCACTCCCCACACATTCCCTGATGTAGGCTGCAGCAGAGATGTGGGCACTCACAGGCAGATGGGAGAGAGAAGGCTGGGGTACAGCCAAATGAAGACATCAGCCAGGGGCCTGAGGTCCGTGATGAGCTGGCAACTGTCCCGTGCTGGGCTCCCCTCTGCTCTGGGCACTAATGGTTATTGTGGGATGAGCCCTTTGGGTGTGGCTGCTTCTTGAAAAATTCTTATTCCAGCCCCTGATCCTGGGTTTGGCAGTTTTAGAAACTCATTTTCATCTGGGTGGTCAGTATGTGATGAAACACATGTGCTGATCTAATCTGTCCCATCACAGATGGCCAGAAAACTCAACCACAGATTGAAACAGTTCTTGGTGACTCAAAAAAAAAAGAAAAAGAAAAAAAGAAAGAAAGAAAGAAAAAGAACAAGAAAAAGAAAAGAAATTTAAAAAATAAAACAAAGTACATTAATATTATAGTCCATTTGCAAATAATCTTGCATATGATCCAAATGACATTTATATCAAGCTAATAGAGACTTCCTCTTCTGCAGTTTAGCGACAGTTTCAACGCCCTAACTAAAGAAGTATGATTAAGTACAATTCAACAATTCTGAGGACAAGCTGGCAAATCTTTATCATCCAATTTTTTAAAATAGCTTTTATCAGTCCCCAAGAACTCGATCATTAAAACCATATCTTTAATTGCCCCAAATTAATATTCTCTGAATAAACTTTCTTGTAACTTTATACTTGATGCTATATACTCCTACGAATGTCCCACCTCCAAATAACCTTATTGAGGGAGCCATCACTGCTACCATTTGGTTTGGGGGGCATGTATGTTATTGGATTCTGTTTAGAAATTGGCATGAACTTCCTCTTTTCCAAGTTAGGATAAATTCTATTTTTAAATTTTTTGAGGCATTTAAGTATCACTGAATTCAAACTTTACTGAACTTTTGCCTCTATGGAACAAATGAATTATTCTTATTTGCTAAGTATGTATAAAGCACAGTACTGGAAGCCAGAGGAGCCACAGAAATAGAGGACAAAGAGAAGGACACAGGCACACACTTGGGAGGGGAGGTGGGGAGGGAGAGGGGACAGGAAGAGGTGGGGGAAACTTGGAAGAGAAAGAAGGGCCCAGAACTATAGCAGTGAGAGTCAGAAAGACTGAAGACCACGTTATCTAGCTTCTGCACTTCTCAAATGAAGGAAAAGACTCAGAAAATATCAATGACTTGTTTGAGGTCACACTGTCATTAAGCTCAGATTGTTGACCTCCTAAATAACAGAAAGGAGGAATTAGCACACTTGCCACCTAATCCCTACTCACTGAACCCCTAGTGAACTCCACATCACCTGGGAAACCAATCCTGTTTCTGGCTACACTGAAAGGGCTTTATAAATACAATACTATTAGAGTCCATTTTCAAATAATCTTTTTTTAATGGAATTGACACATTCAGAAAAGTAAACAACTCACCAGTGGACAGCTAGATGAACTCGTACAAAGAGGGCATACCTATGTGACCGTCCTCCATATCTAGTAATAAAAATCACCACAGGCAGCCGATGTCAGACACTCCACCACCCATCTCCCTGCTGGAGTAACTACAGTCATAATTCCACATCACATCAATTAATTCTACTTTCTTTTTAACTTTATGTAAATGAAAACACACAGTATGTCTGTTGGGGGAAACTGGCTTCTTTCACTCAACATTATGTTGGCAAGATGTGTTCAGACAATGGCATATGGCAATCATGTATTAATTCTTATGGCTGCATGGATTCAATTGATTGAAGGAACACAATTGTACAACACTTGGGTTACTTCCAGTTTGAGGTGATTATGAACAATACTAGGATGGATGAACTGTACATGTCTTTTAGTGCATCTGGACACATTTCTGTAGCTTGTGGACACATGATCTGCCTGGGTCACTGGTGGTGCTATGTTCAGCTGTAGCAGATATTGTGAGACAATTTTCCAAAGTTGTACTAATTTGCATGAGAATTCCACTTTCTCCACACCCTCTGTATAATGTACATAATGGATCCACTATGTTCAGGGAATTACAAAGTACGGCTTAGAATTTTTGGAATTTTCTTTCATAGCTGGGAAATAAAAGGAAGAATTTAAGTTGAGAATCATGGAAGAGATCTGCATTCTATCAAAATACAATTGCAAGGAAAAGAAAAAGTATGATTCTGCAAAAATAAAGTACATACAGAGAGGTTTGGGGGAAAATACTCATGTACAAGAGTTTTCTGAAAACCCTTTTAGTGCTTTGCTACTCTGTTGAGCAGACAAAAGACCATAAACTTGAGAATATAAGTTTAAAGACTTTCAGTTTATTTATCGTTTCGTTTCCTTAGCTCAGGTTCCTACTATATCCCTGGAAAAAGCCAAAACTTCTTAGCACACTTATGGCAACCAGACTTTGGTGCACCTTGCTGAGTTTTACCCAGGACCCTTTTTGAGTTCTTAAGTTCTTTTAAGTGCCCTTGGCAGGTCAAATCACAGGATGTAAAGATTCTCAAAGAATAGCATTCTGGCGTCGGGAGCCGTAGAAGCTTTGTTAGTGTGATTAAGATTTAATTCACATTTCTGCAGCCAAGTCATGTAACCCCAGATTTATTTATTTGATTTGGCAGTTTAGTGTCAGTTGTTTTAGTCTTGATGAAAAGTTGCTTAAAACCAGTTGCAGTTGAAGAAAAACATAAAAAGTCAAAGTGTTTCTGTGGTATTATCAGGGCAGATTGAAACTCTATCATAATTCCTTCTTTGAGGTGTTTTTCTTTTTTCTTTTGTATGTGGGAGTAATTTGTGTCCTTCAGTGAAAAGCAAAGTAGAGGGTTCTATTTAGAGCAACCACGTCATTCTAACCATCTGTCTGAAAATCAAATTTGTAATTTCAGGAAAAATAAAACAACACATCAAGTAAAAACCAAACAACCTAAAAAAATGATGTTGTAAACTAAACTATAAACTGTATGATGCAGATCATTTTAAATCACTAATAAATAAATAAAGTTTCAAGATACGTGCATGAAAAGAATAAAAGGCCAAGGTTTCAACAGTTATTTTTACATTTTGAGATTATGAGTGATTTAAATTTTTTCTTATATGCATTGTTGTATTTTTCAAAATTTCTATGATGAATGTTTATTACCTTATAATCAGGCAGCCAATAGGAGTTATTTTTAAAACAATACAATTTCAAATACTATGCATGAATATAAGAATATAAAGTAATAAACCAAAAGATTAACTGTCTTTGGGTTGTGAAATTATGGTTTACCTTTCTTTTCCTTCTTTTACTTTTTTTCTAATTTTAGTTTGTGTTTCTGTGTGTGTGTGTGTGTGTGTGTGTGTGTATGTGTGCTCGCATGTGCCCAAATGCATTGCTTTTATCATAGGAAAAATAATAAACATTATCTTTCAAAATCAGCACGTGGAATACAACCCCAATTTGTGGCCTCTGTAGCTGATGGCCAAAATTCTCTAGACAATGCTCAGGATGGGCTCTGAACAGAGCCACCCCAAGTTCTGATTTTGGCTCTGCTACTCCCTTGCTTTGTGATCTTTAATCCAGTTATTCAACTTCTCTGAGCCTCAATGTTCACATCTATAAAGTGTAAATGTCACCCAAATTATAGGATTGATATGAGGGTTAAATAAGCTTATATCTGTAAAACACCAGGTTGCAAATGCCCTATAAAGAGTAGATATTCATTCCAAAGTCTGCATTTTCTTTTTGAGGTTTATAGGGGTCAAAGCATTTTAGAGGTTTTTATCTACTCAATCTTCCTTATGAAATTGGCAGGATGTATTATGAACCTCCCTCTTTTATTAACTTTAAAACAATTATGTGGGAGAAAGGGGTTGTAAAGTAACACATGACATTTGCAGCCTAGTTTTAAAAATAAACATATCTTCTGATTTCAAATACCTTTAATCTTCAAGAATCATATCTCCATTAAGTTCTTGTATGATGTATAAAAAGATTAGCTCATTCATTTCCCATTATTTTAATGTTTCACAGAAGTACAAATATAAGCTATTGTTCTCTCTGAATTATAGCCTGAATCTCAAACACAGAAATTTCCCACTTTTCTGGGCTGTTCCTGTCTAGTGACAGGCAGGGAGAAGGAAAGAAAGAAAAAGAAAGAAAGAGAGAGAGAGAAGGAGAAGAAAATTCCATCAGAGACCTATTTACGACATATCAACTAATTCACATTGAAAGAAATAACCAGTTCTAGGTTGTCATTTGAGGCCCCTAAACAAACATTTTTTAGGGTGAGATGCTTGCATTGGAGGAATAAACCATGACCATACTCAGAGCACATTTAACTGAGTTGCCCCCAAATGAACTATGGTCCATTTAGTCTCTTCAGGTCACTCTTCCAACCACTGAGGGGAGAAAACTGTTTTATATTTTTTGTTCTACAACTTTTTCCTTTGAAGTGAATGGTTGAAGGTAGGGTATTACCAAGAAGGCTGTACACAAAGAAGAGACTAATGATTTTCATTGCTTTCCTGATGCCATAATTATAGGACTTCTTCAAGGACATTTGGAATTTTTTTTATACCAGTGAGCATATTATACTAAATCATTAGAAGTAAGTCCATTAGAAGTAAATTGCTGTACATTCCCCCTTGCTGATAGTTAGTGCTTTCTTCAATTTGACACTTCTTTTCAGAATTTGGGAGTTGGAAGAAACCTGATGGAATAACCTATGTAGTAGTCCAATATACTTTTCATAAAATGAAAAATTCTTTCCAGACAGTGTGTGTGTGTGTGTGTGTGTGTGTGCACACGTGCGCGTGCATGTGTGTGAAGGATATTGATAGCAGAATAAAATCATCTACTAAATATGTTATTATGGATGGAATAAAATGGAGTAAGGAGAGGATGGCCTTTTTGTTTTCAAAAAGATTAAGATTTATTCTAAAGCAACACATTAGCCTTTTCAAATCCTAGAGCAATTACAGTAGGTCAAATTGTAGAATTGCAATAATCAAATTTATAAACACGACAGAAGATTTCATCTTGACTTTCATCCTCCTAGATTCACAGATTAATTCTCAGATATATAAACCCTCCCTGGGGAGGTTTTCTCATCAGGAGTATTGTCTTTCCAGAGGCATTTTTCTCCTGGTAGAGGAGAATCACTAAAAAATGGTCTCTGTAAATCTTCTCATTCATATCTCTTTAATTTCAGAGAAAATTTTATGATTATTTTATGATTACTATAGCTGGTATGTGTCCCTAGATTTCTGGAAACCAAGAGAACCATATCTGTTTGGCCTTAGAAATACTGGACTAGCCACTTGCTGATTCTGCCCTTAGAACTTAGAAACTTGTATCTATGCTAAAAATTTTGAAAATGTAATCAATCATTCACTGTCTGAATCAGATACTTTTGCTACAATTAGTTTCTTTATTACAGTAGTGACTACAAAGTCAGTGCCCATAGAATTGTGAAACAAAGACTGAAATAAGGCACAAATATTAGGTTTTTTAGAATTCTTCCACTTTAAAAACATTTAAAACAGGGAAACTTTCATTCTTAATTTCATCCTCTCATAATAAAAGTGATGCTCAGGAAAAAAAATCATTTGCTCTATTTCGATCATTAAGAATTACACTTGGCTTCATTTTCTGTGATTTTTTTATTGATATTGCAATACATTATAATTAATGCATTGGTTATCTATACATGTGTGAACATCTATACATGTGAGAACTCTTTTTCCCTCAAATACTTTATTAATTGAAATTAAATAATACATGATTCTTTTACTATTTTAAGAGTCAAGCTACAATTTCAATTCTTGCCTTATTTTCTATCTATAATTCAAAATTCATGGATTTGAGGATCAGTTGAACCAGGCTTACCACTTATTGGCTAGATAAAGCTGGGGAGTTGTTTGTTTAGCCTTCCAAACTCAATTGTCTTATCTGTAAAATGAAGAGTTATATTGCCCATATCATAGGATTTGGCATAATAATAACATAAAATAATTAAAAATAAATTCAACTCCATGCCCTGACACATAGAATAAATGCACAACAAGCATTAATAAATATTTTAGCATCACCCTAATCCCTATTTTAAATGAAGAAGTAAATAACTACCCACCCCTACGTGGTCTAAAGGTGGAAAGTATCTTAACATTACCAACTGTGTCTAATAAATACTTTTAGGAAGATTTTCAGAAGTACACCATGACCATATTCACTTTGGTACCTTGGGGTGAGTTTTCCATTCACCTTTCACTGTTCCTTCCATGATTTGCAAGAGTTGATACTAGCATTATTATCAACTGTAACTGTGGTTTATTTATTCTCTTATGGGAGGGCTAGTTTTTGCTTTGGGGTTTTGAGCTATCCTCTGAAAATAACATGTTTTAAATTCCAATTATCTTTTTTTTCCCCACTTAAAACTCTTATGTTGGGCTGAAGAGGAAAAAATAAGCCTCCCTTTCCCTGTCCAAGCTGTGAGTTTAAAATACCTGTTTTTGTTTGCATCTCTGTTGCTCATTTGAATCAATATCTTCTAGAATAATTTTTACATTTTCCAAATAAATGTATGCCAGACTTCAGATGTTACTGAAATCTTTGGTTATAGCAGATCACCATCCTTGAATTCCATGATGATTCTTCAGGGGACTCAGGTGTGACATTTTTAAAACAATCTCTAGCAGGCTTTGGGGAAATGGATAGCTGGGTGATCAGATTCCTCATAAAATAGTCCAAATTGGCTTCCTCCAAATGGTGACTTGGGCAGAGGCAGAGAAGTTCTTGTTAAATAGCACTGTCCTCCAATTGTCAGTCATATCCTACTTCTCCCCAAATACCATCCTTCTCCACATTGAGGCTCAAACAAGAACAACTCCTTTGCAATTTCTATCCTAAATCCCTTATGAAAGGTTAATCCCACAGAAGGGTATAAGAGGTGGTTTCCATGGAAATCACAGCACAGTCACCCACTAGATCCAAAAGTACACCAAGTGATGTCTAAGGCTCTCTTCCAGATTTCAAGTTGGAGGAAAGTGGTTTGTGACAGCTGCAGGGACAAGACGCCTGGGAATCTTGAGCCACTGAATCCAAAGCAGGAATCGCATCTTTCTCAGCTGAAGAGAACCAAATGAAGCAGCTGCACTCAGCATGATTCCAGGAAACTTTAGGGCAAAGACCTAAGGAGGAAAAGAAGTGCGCAACTGAAAGTTGAGGTGTGTTTAAGGCAGGGAGTGGAACCTTAGCACCCACGCATCATCCCCTCCCGGAAATGCCATTTCCTCTTCCAGGAAACCAAGGTGTGAACTTCTGATCATCCGTGTGTGTGAAACAGTGAGAGAAAGCTGAAGAGCCTTGCAGCCTGGAGAGGGGAAGGATGGTCCTGTAGGATGCTGGGGTCCAAAAGTCAAGGGTTCCCACTCCAGCAATGTGCTCCAGAAAAAGATTTAGATTTTTGTTTGTTTGTTTTAGATAACATTCTAAAACAACAAGAACAAAAAACCCACATTTTTTTCTAGGACATATGATGATCATTATATAAGATCCAATCTTCATATTAAAGAGTTTCCAATTGTAGGACTATATGGTCAGAGAATAGTAGAGCATCATGAGTCTTGAGACCAGACGTCCAAAAGAAAGTAAAGCAGAAAACTGAGAGCAATGTTAGGATAGAGGCATTATTCCTCAGCACCTGAGAGGGGGCTTCTGAGGGTTCAGAGTTTGGATCCTAATCCTGAAACTTTGATAATTGTGAGATTCTGGACACAAAACATAATCTTTGAAACCTCATTAATTTCATCTGTTAAAAACAGATGATGACAATGACGATTTCAACAATATCTACTTTATAAGATTGTTATAAAGATCAGATAAACAGGTGTTGGCCAACAGCATCATCATCTAAAATCTGATTTTTAAACCAATGACAACTGATTAAAGTAGCAGGGCATTAAAATTTTTCCTTACACCCCTATCTGTATTTAGCCTTCTTTTGAAATTGTCAGTGGAAAACTCAGACACAAGTTTCAGTTCCCAAGGTAAATCTTAACTCTCACAAAAGAGAACTGCCTCAAGGTATAAAAAGAGCACAGAGTAAGCAAATGCAATCCAAGTACCCACCGGAAGCATTAGCATATGACCACAGGTCCCATCCAGGCTAGAGGACAGAAGAGAACTGCAAAGGGCCTGATGTCAGAGTGTACTTGAAGGAAACCCAGAGCAATCCCAACAAGCAGGTTCAGGTGGCACTGAGGAGGATGAGGAATCTTCCTAGGCACAAGGGCCTTGGGCTTCTTGCCATTTTTTGTGACAGGCTCCATTGAAAACGGGCTGGAGAAGGAGCCAGGGATCATTCCTCAAGGCTGTCACCTTGTTTCCAAACAGATACATTTTTCTATTGGCAATCTTTGAATAGCCAATATATAATGGGGACCCACTATGTGCCAAACTCTGGTGAAGTCATGATGAGCCAGCACCTTCCTACCTCTGGGCTAGAATCTTTCAAGAAGTATAATTTCTGTGTTGTAAGATCATGTCCTGAGGCCAGTTCAAAGCTGCTAGACATTAACAAATGGGAGGGAGGGCTAATTTTAATGGAATATGTTTTTGTACTTAAAAGGTATGTGTTGGCTTTGCTGAGTTCACATAGATTAGAGCAAAGAGTCACCAGTGCAGCCTTGAGTGATTTAATCAAGTGACAGAACACTTCTGGACCTCAGGTTTTCATTTGTAAATTAAAAGTCTGGAACTGAAAGTACTCTGAGGTCCTTTTAAGATGACATTCTATATTTCCATCATCAAAAGCCTGCTAATCCATTGGTTTGGCTCTTTTGTACATTTTTAATCTCTTAAAAAAGAAGGAAGGAAAAGAAAGAAAAGAAGAAGGGAGGGAAGGAGAGCAGAAGGAAGGAAGAGAGGGAGGGAATGAGAGGAAAGAAGGAAAGAAAAAGAAAAAGAAAGAAAGGAAAGCAGGAAGCAAAGAAAGAAAGAAAATAAGTTAGTTAATTAGTTGCCTTGCATTCAAGTGGCTCAGGGTTCAATTCCCAGCAGCAAGAAAGAATGAAAGAAACTGAGGGAGGGAGGGAAGGAGTGGGGGAAAGGGGAGAAAAAGAAAAGAGAAAAATGCCACTTAATTTATCAGACTAATCTGGTTTTCGTGTATTGTAACAACAAAAGACTTAACAAAATATACTTAATCATTTAGTGTTATCATTGAAAGAAAATTGCTCTGTAATCGTTTTGGAAACTAGACATAATTTTCTAACCTAAATGAAAAGTTAATTCTATGAAGTACAGGGAAAACTGCCCCGATTATCCTTATTATGATAATCGTTAATATTACCAACCAAGCACAAAAAGTCCTGAAGTGACAAGTGCATTGCACTGACGATGTAGCAGCTTCAAAGACTGTAAAGTTTAAAGCAGTTCAACTTTGGAACTTGTGTGTAAAACGACCAAGTGCAAGATAACAGAAAATCAACATAATAGATAAGGAGCAATCAGAAACCATTATCCCCGGTAGGTTATTTTTAAAAGTACAACGTTTACAAGTCCTTTCTGGTGTAAACCACGACTAAACAGATACCACGACCCTTCCTCTGGAGGTTCTTTTTCGATTTTCAGCCGGGTGTCCTGCGCCCCTTCCCCAGCATTCAATGTGAGCAAGGCTGAGCCGCCCCAGCTCAGCGCTGCCTATCGTCACGTCACCCGCGGGCTTGTCCCGTCCTAGCCTACCACGATCTTCTGGTCCAGGTCGCAGGGGAGCGACAAGTGGCTAGTAAGGAGTGAGGATGGAGGGTGGGGAGAGGATGAGCAGGGGGAAGGCAGAAGGCGCTGGGCTGCCGAGGATAGTGCGCGGCTGAGCGCGCGTCCCTGAGCAGGGGGCCGGGTCCCCCTCGGGCTGCCGGGCGGCGGGAGAGAGGGCGACGAGCGCCCCCTGGCCGGCGCCACCCGCGGGGCGCACCCGCCGTGCGCCAGACCCGTGCCAGTGCCCGCGCCACCCGAGCAGCAGCGACGCGGCGTTCAGACCCAGGCTGCGCAACCAGGTAGGACCCCTGCGCCCCGCGATGCGGGCGGGGAGGGAGGGTGCCAGGTGCCAGGACCCGGGAGGGAAGGGCCACCCGGGTGTCCCTCGGAACTGCTCCTGGAAGCGGGCTAAGGCTGCCGCGGGAAGCAGGGCTGAGAACGAAATCGAAAAAAAAAGCTAGAGTCAAAGCCAACTTTGGGGCTCGCCCACCCCGTCTGGGTTTCTTGTGTGCTGGTGACCGTGACTGTGGCGGTGGCCGGTGCTGGCCGCCTAGCCGGGCTGAGGGCGCCTCCTTCCTACTCTCCTTTCACCTGAACTAACCGGGCTGAAGCCGAGGGAGGGAGGTGAAAGTTTTTATACTGATCGCAAAAATGTGTAAGAAAGGGTGTTTTCTGAGGATGACCACTTGGTTTTCTGGGAAATTGCTGGAGCAGCAAACCGGGCTGCGGGCATTCACTTTTCTAAAACAAACCAAGTTTCTTTCCAAGGGCCTGGGGTGGGTGAGAAGCAGCTTTGTTAAAGGGGGGGGGGGGAGTCTGGGTGCTGAAGCCTGTGACCTTGAGCAACATTGTTTTCCAGCTTTGGGGGCCACAGGTTATCAAAGTGTAGTTTGTGAGATTAAATCTTGATTTTACTGAATTTTTAAGAGCCAGCAGTTATCAATGTGAGAGTGACTTTAATGCTAAAGGCCCGAGCACTTGCCACCAGAGTGAAAGGAGATTCTGGTCATTTCTGCAAGGAGACTGCCACAGAGCTGCCTTGTCCTCCAGTTGTCCTGACACTATGTGGGCTGGAAGTGGTGCTAATAAAAGAATTATTCAGCCACTGGCAAAAGCTGAGGAGGGGGGCGGTGAGGTGGAGAGAATGCTACTCTATGGGCTGTGCCTGTCAGTGGGGAAAATGGCCCATCTGTGCCCAATACAAAATGGTCCTTCAAGTCACAGGTGCCCTTTGAGAGCACAGACCAGCTTGCAAAATTATTTAATGAAGTGCCCACAGGACCTGGGGAGTCTGCCTGCATACTCTGTCTGCTTCCTCTTCATTGCCCCTTTCAATTTGCAAAGAGAAGTTTAAAGCAGCAAGATTCAGTAGTCTCCTCTGGGAGGCTTCATCAGTTGCTCTGGTCCCTGCTTTGTTTCTCTAGAAGGGATGGCCACCTCTGGTCCTTTCCTGACTGGAGCTGCTTTATAGAGAAGCCCTATGAACAGGGACCTGGGTCCTTTGACCCATTCCACATCCCAACCTGTGAATGAACATCTTCATTTTTTTTTCCCCCTCACCAATCTTTGGTTAACTGGTAAAATGGCAGACTTACTGCGGATGCTTCATCTCTTGAAAGTGCTGTGTCTAGTGGGAAGAAGGGTGACATTTACTAATTTGGTTGCAAATTACTTTTGAAGTTTATGCACAGCTGTTTAAAATCTTTCAGAGATCAGGGCCATTGTCTGATGCAGGTGTCTACCACAGAAAGATCTCATTAGTCCCTTTCTTTTGCTGATTGAATGAACATATATTTAAAGAGAGGGTATAGGAAGATCTGAAACCCACAGAGTCCCACGAGTTAGCAATTCAATCTAAATTAAGTTTTTTGTTTTCCTTTCTCTTACCAGCTTTTATTTTTCATTTCAAGTGTAACCTGTTTGGCATCACTGGCTTTTGTTAGTGTCTCTCGATTGTCTTCTACACTTTTAAAGTGTCAACTTCCAGGGAAGGTTTCTGTTGCCATCCGCTTCATCATGTTCACTTCCGCTACTGTCTTGTCTCGTGTTATGGTGGCTCACAATGACTCTTTAGCAGACTTCTACACCTGCTCTCCCACCAGCAAAGTCTCCTATAACAGAGACTTTGCTCTGAGTCAGTGCATGGCAGACACTACCACTACTGACACTTGGATTCCTCCTGCTGTCTCACTTCTCCTTCAGGGATTACAGGGATGTTCAGTTGTTCACATCTGGGCTCTTCCTGTAATCTCATGATCCTTTCCAACACTGATGTTCAATTTTCTCTTGTCCACAGCAGGTATTGGAAGCCCCTGAAATTTCTATAAAGGTCCCTCATTCTGTTGTAACACATTCTCTCTCCTTGTCTGTGGAAAAGATCACATTCCCTATATAATGAATTCCCTGAGTCCAGGATTTTCTTTCAAGAATGAAGGCTTATGGTATAAGTCTATAACTTCAGGGATTCCAGAGTAAACCTCCACAGACAGATCTCTCCATCAAGTGCAATATTTAATTATGGTATAGTTGCCTTTCTTTAAAGTAGGAATTTGAATGAGTACTTCCTGTTTTTAATGTGTTTAATGTTTTAGAGTTAGTGACTATGTTGTTTGCCCCTAAAGATATTGCTGATATATTAATGTCATATGACAGTTTGTTAATAAGTTTGTATTTAATTTCAGATGATTTCAATTTTCAAAGTAATTTCTACAAAAACTGTTGAAAACAACATTGTTATATAATGAAAAGTCCCAATGACACAGATGATATGAGAATTTTATATATATATATATATGCATATGCATATATATGTATATGTATTCTCACAATTAACTCTATAATGAAAGTAGAGGAATTAGTCTTACGGTGATGTGTACATATGTGTATATATACATGCATGTATATGTATGTATATACATATACACACGTCATTAAACTCATTCTTTCTTTTCCTATTCATAATTTTCAAACTTTAAGCATTTCGTTTCTAAGCAGTTTTCATCCCGCTTATCATTTCCATACTTATCCTAGCTATTAGACCAGAAACTTACAGAAACGCATGATGTTTGGCATAAAGTGAATTAAAAGGTTTTTCCCTGGCAATGATTTAAAAATGTCTTCTACCTTATTGTAACTTGTCATTTACACAAAAACTCCAGTTACCCTATTTGGTCATCTAACTATATTCTCAAGGGAAAATGAGAATCTGACATTTCAGAAATTAGGAATAGCTTCCTAAGCCCAGAAGCATACACTTCTGCCCTGGAAAATTAGCAGATATTTAAATCTCTTCACTTTGGCAGCATGTCCTTCTATGAATTGCTGTAGGTTGATATTAGCTTTTGAATTAAGCTCATAATATGGATGATAAAAAGCAGAGCAAATTGAAGCAGTAAAGTGTGGTTTTATTAAGTCATTATTATTTACTATCTACATGATAGCAATTAGGCTCAGAATTTTGTTGATATTTGACAAACATTACCACCATATTTTATCTTCATAAAGCCTTTACAAATTACATATTTTTACTTCTATTTTTCAGATGAAGAAACAGGCTAGTGGGGTGGGGAGGCAGGGAGAGCGGATGTTAAGTCACTTGCTGGGGCTTTGTAATTTGTAGGAGGTAGTGTCAAGCTTGAGTGTCCACCACTGATTTGCTGTCAACCACAGTGGCAAATGACCGGCCAATTCACTTCTTATAAATTGTGATAAAATGTGCATGATATCAAATTCGCTATCTACATTTGAAGTGTGTAGGCATTCCATACAACAGAACTATTAGGTGCTTCTCTCTCTGAAGTTCTGATCTTCCTTTTAAATTTTTTCAGTAAGAGAAAAATGTTTAACAATTAAAAAAAAAATAAGTGAAGGGGGGAAATAACTCACCATTTCAGTCCTTTGTGTGCCTTTTCCACATGAAGTGACTCTGAGTCACAGCTACTTCCCAGACTACTTTGGTGAGTTGCATTATTGTTGTTATTGTTGTTGTTGTTGTTAAGTGTATTGTGGCTTTAACCAGCACTCTTTATTTGAAAGTGCGAAGAGCAGACCCTTGTCTGTCTTGCCCTTTTCCATCCCCAGCCTTCTGAGTTGCTTCCACTGAGTGGATGCTGCAGGGAGTGCTGAGAAAGTAGCCTGCTGCCCAAGTGGGGTGGTTTCCAATGCAAACTGAAAGCTGGGAGTTCCTGCCCAGGAAAAACTACTCCACACAGCCCAGCTGTGCAAGAAGTTGAGTCTCCCATGAAAATGAACTGAAATATTGTCTCCCTTGCTGTTTGGGGAGAGGTTCCCCTAACTACATGTTCAGCATTTTTCAAGGTAGTAGTCTTCAGCGTTTTCCATTGTACACCCATTTAGATGCTTTCAGCTGTACAAAAACAGCCTTCTTACAAACATTACTTTAACCTGTAAGACTCAGTCCATTTGGTGGCTTCTGACATTCATTTACTGGATGGAGGCAAGCATGTCTTTTAAAAACGAAATGGCATACGAAGGAAAATACTTGAATTCATTCCGTGTAATAAGCGTCATTATTTCACTGTGTTTTTGTATTGCTTGGTTTGAAGCATAATAAGCCTGTTTCTTACCTAAAAGTTTGAACATTATGGACATAAATCATTTAGTTTTCTATACTGTTCTTTTAAGTTATAGAAACAAGCAAGTTTGGAGTGAGGAGGAGAAGAAGGCAAAATGGAAAAGAAAGTGGCATTTATTGACCGTGCTCAGTGACAAAGGCCTGCATCCAGAGAATCAATTACACACAGGTCCATCCCTGATGGTTTACAAAAGACAGATGAATTTGGTAGAGAGTAAGAAACTTGATCAAGGGTCACACAACAAATTGGTAGCATTGAACCCTGAGTTCTTGGTTCCTCATTTATTATTCTATTTATGCCTTCTTGGGTTGTATTCCTGAAGTCTGTTCATCACTGGACTGGACAGTTTGGAGAAGAAGATATTTTCTTAGGGAGCATCAAAACCATGTTCCTTGTTTGTTAGAAACAATATAAACTTTGAGGTATATCCCTTCAGCTTCATAAAGAACTAGGCCAATTAGGAAGAAATAATATCTCTTCTCCAGACCAGAGATCTTTCAATGTGAGATTGACAAAGACAAAACGTAGCAGCTTGTGCCTCCATGGAAGCCTCCCCACTACTGATGGGGAAGACAAGTCCAATGGCTGGACCTCACAGGGCTGTGAGGAGATGTGCTTTCCTTTCCTAAACTGAGGTCACTGTTGCACCCAATTGTCTATTTTTTCCAGCATCTAGCCATAGGCTGATAGGTGTACTGGAAAAACAAATTATATAACTATGCAAATTCATGATTCCGCAAGTCCATGATTTCCAACTTGGGCTAGACTCTGGCTTCCTCAGCCCTCAGGCGTTCCCTGGGCCACCCCTCTTGCTCTCCGTACCAGTTATTGCAGACTTCCCTTGGTCACTACCATTCTGCCCCTCACCATCATCAGGCTGCCTTGCTTCCTGCTTCACATGGAAAATATTTTCCCCACAAGGACTCCCCAACCCTGTGACCATAGGACTGCACACCTAACGGCCTCTGGATCCACCCTCTCACTCCTTTCTCCCCTCACAACAACAGCAAAAGACAGGCCTCCCTTCCAGAGGTGTCCCATGTTCACCTCCACTATGCCCAGGGCCCCTGCTTCCTCATTCTTGGGAATCACAGTCCTGGGACTCTCTCCTCTCTCCCTGCATCTTCCTCCCCTGCTCCTGACAAGCCACATTCTCGCTGCATTAGACATGCTTCAGCCCCTTCCTTCTGTGCTTAAAAGGCCATCCTTTTCTGCCTTCCTTCAGCTGCTTCCTCCTCTCCTCCTCTTCAGAATTCCTCAAATTGTTCTCTGCATCACTTCCTCTGTTCTCTCGGGGCCCATATCTGGGCCCCCAAAACACCTGGCCTTGCCTCTGCCGTCCTTCAGAGACTATCATGCTCCCATTCCTCATTGCTGCCTGAATGGACTTTCTGCATCCATGCTACTGAGCACTCCTGTGCCCTTGGAACATTCTCTTCCTTTGACTCCCATGCTCCCCGCCATTCCTCTGCCTTTCGGTCCCTTTCTTTGCAAGCTCCTCCTCTCCTTCCATCAACCTGGAATCTCTGATGCTCTTCAGTTGCCTCACTCATTCACCCCCACAGCTGTCTCTTTGCTGACCAGGACCCAACCATTGTTGACCCACATTCCTACTGATCCTCCCCCCAGGTAGTCTATGGGCCCATCTAATGCCATGTATCTCCAACTAAAAGCACAATCTTCCCTTTTCTGCTCCAAGTTTTCCCCTCTTGCTTTCTGCAGTGGGTGGCTCTGCCATCACCTGTTGGAAACCTGAGATCAGGGTGTTCTTCCTGTTCCTGAATCCATAAGTCCATGATTTCCACCGGGGGCTAGACTCTTTGGCTTCCTCAGCCCTCAGAGGTTGTTCCCCTGGCCACCACTCTTGCTCTTTTTCCTCCACCTCCACAGCTTAGCCAAAACCACACACATTCTGTTCATTCACCCAGTTTTGCCTGTTGCCTCCACACTTTCCGCCCCTACTACCTCTCTGTTTACAGGGCACCACCATTACTCTAAGGGTTAATGCCTGCAGCTCCTCACTAGTCATGCTTACTCAGGATGGTTCCCTATGATTCCGCTGGAAGCACCCTTTTGGAACCCCAATTTGAGTGAATCGCTGCTCTCTTGCTTTAAGTTCTCCATGGCTGCCCCATGATCTTGGAGTGAAGCCCAGACTCCTTCGCAGGGATCAGAAGGTCCTAATTCTCTCCTTCCCCAGCCTCTCCTGTCCTGCCCCATATGTCATATTTCTCCAAGTATAACCTCCATATGTTCCTCAGAGATCTTGAATCATCCATTTAAAGTGCTTAGCACAGTGCGTGGCCCACAGTAACCGTCAATAAACATTAGCCACAGGACACTTATAATAGCTATGGCAGGTACCATTGTTTACTTTTAGATTTCCTTACAGAGGCCACACCAGGGCCACACCTCTGTTATTCCTTGGTGCACCCCCAGCACTGCCTCTGACACAGAGTAGGTGCTCAATTAGTATTAGTGGAATAAATAAAATGTGCCATAAATCTCAGAATCTGCAACGTCTATGGAACTGCATGCTGTATTAGAAGAAAGGAATCCCAATCTATTGATTTTTTAAAATATTTATTTATTTATTTGTTCTTTTTTTTAGAATGAATTTCAGTTCATAGTATACAAATGGAGCACAGTTTTTCATGTCTCTGGTTGTACCCAAAGTAAGTCACACCATTTGTGTCTTCATACATGTACCTAGGATAATGATGTCCATCTCATTCCACTGTCTTTCCTACCCCTATGCCCTCTCCCTTGCCTTCTTTCCCCTTTGCCCCAAAGTTCCTCCATTCCTCCCATGCTTCCCCCTTCACATACCCCTATTATGGATCAGCATCCACTTATCAGAGAAAACATTCAGCCTTTGGTTTTATGGGATTGGTTTACTTCTCTTAGCAAGATATTTTCCAGTTCCATCCATTTACCTGCAAATGCCATGATTTTATTCTCTTTTAATGCTGAGTAATATTCCATTATGCATATTACCACATTTTCTTTATCCATTCAATTATTGAAGGACATCTAGGTTGGTTCCACAGTTTAGCTATTATGAATTGTGCTGCTATAAACATCAATGTGGCTGGGTCACTGTAGTATGCTGTTTTTAAGTTCTTTGGGTATAAACCAAGGAGTGGAATAGCTGGGTCAAATGATGGTTCCAGTCCAAGTTTTCTAAGGAATCTCCATACTGCTTTCCAGATCCATTGCACCAATTTGCAGTCCTACCAGCAATGTATGAGTGTGCCTTTTCCCCCATATCCTCACCAACACTTATTGTTGCTTGTATTCTTAATAACTGCCATTCTGACTGAAGTGAGATGAAATCTTAGAGTAGTTTTGATTTGCATTTCTCTTATTGCTAGAGATTTTGAACATTTTTAATATATTTGCTGATCAATTGTATATCTTCTTCTGAGAAGTATATATTCAGTTCCTTAGTCCATTCATTAATTAGGTTATTTGTTTTTTTAGTGTTAAGTTTTTTGAGTTCTTTATATACCCTAGAGATTAGTGCTCTGTCTAATGTGTGTATGGTAAAAATTTGCTCCCATTCTGTAAGATCTCTCTTCACCTCACTGATTATTTCTTTTGCTGAGAAGAAGCTTTTCAGATCGAATCCATCCCATTTATTAATTCTTGATTTTATTTCTTGTGCTTCAGGGGTCTTGTTAAGGAAGCAGGGGCCTAATCCGACATGATAAAGATTTGATATCTGCACAGCAGAATCATTATAGCCCCAGAAACGTTTGTCTATGGCCATCTAAAATTATCTAAATGAATTCTACTAGAAATTCTACTAGAAATGAATTCTACTAGAAAGTGAAGGTGATGGGAGACATTTGCTGCCGCCAACTGCACTAATCTCAGCTACTGTGAATTTATACTTTCAAAAATCGGGGAAGTGGCACTCACCTGTAATCCCAGTGGCTCAGGAGGCTGAGGCAGGAGGATCTCAAGTTTAAAGCCAGTCTTGGCAATGGCAAGGCACTACACAACTCAGTGACACCCTGTCTCTAAATCATGTACAAAATAGGGCTGGGGTTGTGTCTCAATGGTTGAATGCCCCTGAATTCAATTCCCAGTATACCCACTAAAAAATTGAGGGAGTTGACTTTTTCAAGAAAAAGACTATCCCCTCCTATCTCCGGTGTGATTTTCTTCCTCTGTCCTCCTCATGGCATCTCACTTTGCCTGTGGCTCTAATGTCAATTATAAGAGGAAAAAAGAATGAAGAATGAAATAAAAGCTCATATTAAAATATTCCAAAATCTGCTACAAGCAAAAGAATGAATCAATTAAATAAAGAGAAAACATTAAAGGATCAAAAGGGAGAAATAGTTTTTTTAATTAAATAATAAAGTATCTTAGGGATTCTTTAGAGTGAAATTACAATTATTTTTAAAATTCATTAAAGCAGTGAAGCATAAGGATTCACAAAGACAAAGAAAACTAAAGGCAAAGCAACAAACTATTTAGAGGACTCTCTTAAAGGTAGAAAAATAGTAAATAAATAAAAATAAAATAAATAAAATAAAACCAAAGGAAAAAAATCTTTGTAAAAAAAAAAGATTTAAAACAAATCCTGATAATAATAAAATAAATTTGTCACTATATTGACTATGATAGTAGTTTCAGTATATACCTGTTTCAAAACTTAGCAAATTATACACTTGAAGTTTGTAGATCTTATTGTTTGTCAATTATATCTCATCGGATGGAGCTTTAGAAAAAGCATAAAAAGGTTATGCTGAAAAAAATTGAAAAGTAAAAATAATAATAAAGTGAAATGAGCCTCAGTAACTTAGTAACCCTAACAACTAAGCCAGAGCTTGAACAATGCAGAAACCTGTACTTAGGTTCCTGTCTCCTGCCACAAAAGACCATGGGGACCTCTGCGGGATGCTGCAGCCACAGTACTCAAGCACACTGTGTCTTCACTGTGACATTTTCCTCCTGAAATTGCGGGCACAGGTTCAAGTGAGAGCAAGCAAAAGTTACACTCATCTTTGCCTGCAGAGTAGGAGTGACACTTCCTACCAGGTAAGACTCAGCATCTTGTGCATTCTGGTCCCTATGACATCACCATGGAAAGTATCCTTTCTTTTTGGAAATAGTGACCTATGGTGGCCCCTAAGTGTCAAGCGTGTTGACATCCCCTTTTCAAAGAGAAAGCTACTTGCAATTCTTATTGGCAATTCTTTTTAAATTATCTCTACCTGTTACATCTTTCCTGAGTCCCCTGTAATGCATTTTATTCTCCCTCTTCTCTTCCTATGTCTCTGGAGACTTGTCGTTTCTATCTAGCTTATTACTGGAGCTGGATAATGGTATTTTAATTCAATTATTGTCTCCCGAGTATGCTTGCCTAAGGCACATACCAAGTCTCCTAATTCTTTTTCTCACTTTACTTGGCACAGAGTTCAGGCTACAGTGCTTGTTGAGGAAGCTCGTGAAGTCCACAGCCAGGGAAGATATTTTGTTTTCCTCCAGCCACCAGTGCGGAGGTTTCTAAGCATGAACATCATGTTTTCAGAACCTAATCATTAAGAATTAGACCAATAAACGAAATGCACTGTTGACTTCTGTCCAGATTCTCAAGGTGAATTTTAGGGAAATCTGCCTGCGAAGGGGTTTTTGGAGCCAGGTCGGTGGCAGCCCTGGGTGTGTGGATTTCTGTTTGCCCAGGGTCTGCTCTCTTTCTCTCCAGATCTCCCCTCCTCGCTGCTTTTCAGTTTCCTAGCAGTGATCTGGGACATTTGGCACATAAGGGTATTATGAATGCAAATTAGATCGTCTCTTTTAGAAGAGTCCCAAGAGAGGACTTGAGGCTGCTGTTGCATCACTGGTTCTGCTCCACCGTGATCACGCCAGTCTTTTCAGAGCCAGCCAACAGCAAAGGCAGATAGGAAATCAGAAGTAGGAGAAGACAATGTTGCTTCCAATTTTACCATATTGACCATAGAGTGAATGAGTGCATTAGGGATCCATAGGATTCTCCCTGACACTCATATTCTGTAGCTGGTTTTCGGGTGTCCATTTGGTGTTCACCTAGTCCAATCAGGCCAGGATTTCACCTGGGCAGCTGGGATGGCAGAGAAGTAGTTAATCTGTCACATTGTAGCTCTCAACCAGTAGGTGTAAATTAGAGAAAGTGACCATTAATGACAGGTATAACCCTTCCCCATGAAACTGAAATCTATTCACCAAGACATGGATATCATTTAACTACAATTTATTTTGATTTTAGAGAAATTAAAATTTAATATTGTAACAAGAACAACAAATGTGAACACTACCATCTGGTGATGATGGTAATGATGAATGGAATGATGATGGAATCGTCTCTATGAATGGGAACTCTTTAAATTCTTCTGCATTAGTCATTCAAAAAATGTTAGTATACATTTTATTTGGACATAGGCTTTACAGAAGGGTAATAATAACAATAGCCATAAAGAATCTCCTTTAAGCTGAGAATGATGGTATAGGCCTGTAATCCTAGCAGCTGGAGAGGCTAAAGCAAGAGAATCACAAGTTCAAAGCCAGCCCCAGAGACTTAGTAAAACCCTGTCTCAAGACAAAATATGAAAAGGGCTGGGGATGTCGCTCAGTGTTAAACACCCCTGGGTTCAATCCTTAGTAACAAAAACAAACAAAAAGAATCTCCTTCATAAGAAGAACTTGAGTTATTCAACCCCTTTAAATACAATTGAATTGCTCATGTGCAACTTTATTAAAAACCTTTTTAATGTTGATGAAAATTATTCATTGGGAAATAACTTGTGCAATTCTCACTAGAGTCAGCTGAGGTATTTGCAGAAGGCACAGCACAAGACTCTTGGCCTTCTTGCCTCTGCTCCAGTAGGGAGCAAGGATCTCACTGCTGAGTGTCTGTCCTGGTTTCTGGGTGTTGAGATTTGTTAATATTTATAGTACACTTGAGTTCTGTGAGTAAAGGTGCTTTAGGAAAGTACAGCATCTCAGCAGGAGAAAAAAGCTTCTTACTTATTTAAATGAAATAAATGGACTTCACTGACCCCAAAAGGCAAGTATCACTAAATATAAATTAGTGGTCATTTTAGAAATTAGTGAGATGCAACTCATTCATTAACAGTGGCTCATAGTTGGAGCTGGCAAACAGAAATGTCGGCACAGAGCATCGGACGTGAATTCTGTTAGTTAGAAATGAAAGGCAGACACAAACCTTTCTCATTGGAGAACAAACTGGAAAAATTCAGAACAGAGAGATTATGTATTTATGAAAATGAATAAAATCAATTTTCCCCTGGAAAAAGATTGTAGATATCTCCTTACAGAAAAAAATAGCATAGATGTCTCAGTCGAAATCTCTAGACCTCGAGAGAAATTCAAACATTCTACAGATTCAAAGAGTGAAATACACACTTCTTTGGATATTTGTCTTAAAATTACCAATAGGAAAATCCAATCCAAATTCCAGGAGATTTTAATCCACATGCCATGCACATTTTCTTAGGTTTTTTTTTTTTTTTTTTTTTTTTTTGCAAGACACAATCAGAGGATTACATTTTCTAAGAACCCCTTTTTAAAAAGCTTAAACCCTAATCAGTTAAGTGTGACATCGGCTTGAAATGGGATTTGGTATCAAGTAATTAAGAATGAAGTAAAAGTTGATATACGGACAGTGGACCAGGTTGTTGGCCTGGAATTGTCGGGGGTGCAGTTTGTTATTTATTTGACATGTATGTATTTTACCCCAGAGTATTGCTTTGGATATCCATCACCGTGGAACAAACTGCGCCCAAATTTAGTGGCCTAAAATAACACCATTTTATTTGTTCATGATTCCCTGGGTCAGGAATTGGGCCAGCTTTGCCTGGGTGGTTCTGCTCCCCCGACGTCCCTGGGGGTCTTCCTGAGGTTGCAGCCGTATCTGAGATTGTAACATTCCCATAGCTGGCCCCTTGGTGGGCACTGCTGGAAGGCAGGCATCACCCCACTCCAGAGGGTTACAAGCACACAAACGCAAAAGCTCAAGCCTCTTAAGGCCCAAACTAGGCAGTTTCACCGCTGCACCACTTTTGCTGAGGTCACTTGGGAAAACAGGCCAGGCAGGATCAAGGGAAGGGGGATGCAGAGTGGCATTGCAAGAGAGTTGGGGGCATAGGACAGGCTGCGACAGCCCTGTTTGGAAACATCTGGCACAAATATTTAGGCTATAAATATTTAGTCTTCATAAAGATGATGTCACTTATTTTCTGACATTGAGACTGGTTTCACTCTTTGGGTAACTGATAGCAGGATCCCTATTTAAAAAAAAAAAAATCTGCTCACCACTTTCTACTTTAAAACTATTTGGTTGCCCTGTATCACCTGCAAAATAGAATCCAGACCTTTCACAAGGATTGCCAAGTCCTTTGTGATCTTTGCTCTGCCTGCTGGCTCTGCATTCCCATGGTCTTGAATCCTCCAGCATCCTGTCGCTCTCCAGACATCCTCGGTGTCAGCACAGCTACTCCCTCCCCCATCACAGACTTTACTGCTCCCATTCTCGCAGTCACTTTGCTAGCCACTGAGATGTCACCTCCTCTGTGAAGGCTCCCACAAACTATGTCAATGTGTACCCCTCTACGTGCCAAGGCATCCTGGGTACAGAGACGGCAGCAATGATGGCACTCTTAAACAACCGTGGTTCCTGGGGACAGGCTCTGCGCCTCCACAGTGTAGTCCCTACCCTTAGCAGAGAGTCTCACACGCAAGGAAAGTCCTGAGCAAATGCATATTACATGTCAGTAGACAAATGACAGCATGGCAGAGTGCCTAGGGGAAAGGCCAGGAAACCCCAAACAGGAAGAAGGCGGTGTGACACAGCAGAGTCAGGGCCATGGGGGGCTAGCTGTAGCTGTAGCGGGCTAGCTGTAGCTGTAATGGGCTGAAACCAAAGCTGGGCTAAGACGGCCGGGTGGCAAAACAGGATGCTCCAGAAAAATGAAAGGCATGAATCAAACAAAGATAGGAAGTAAAACAGAAAATCCAATTCAGTGTAAGACAACAAGGCTTCTGTAGTGATTGAGGGTGTAGAGAAGCAGTGACAAGAGAGGGTTGCCCATCAACAGCCATGGGCATCCGCAGATATGTGAGAGGCAGCACCCAGTAGGGCACTCCTGACCTGGAATCAAATGGAGGGACTCCTAGCAACCAAATAAACACAGCCTCACCTCAGTCACCAGGCAGTGCTCCACGGGTGGCCTCCCCAGGACCCAGTAGATTGGGGAGAAGTTGGGCAAAGGGAAGTTGCTGCTGATCTGGGAAGAACTGGGGGCTCCCAGTCCACAGTCCAAGCTGTCACTTATTCACTCCAGAAACTGTGTGTGCGTGTGTGTCCATGGGTGTGCGTGCATGCACATGCTTGATTGTGATTGACTGAGGTTAAAGGGCTTGTTCAAAGTCACAGGGGTTTAAACAAAGGCAGTTTGATGTCATAGTCTGTGTTCTTATCACTCCACTGAGCTAAGCCTGAATTTGGTAATATGCTGTATCTACAAATTCCCTTTTAAAAAATACAGCCTCACTTTGGTATTAATTCTAAGAAGTGAGCTTTGAGACTTCCTTTCTTCTGTAAATCTCAGTCACTGTTTGGGGCAGAGTTCCTTGTTTTGCTGCTCAATGTTACTCATTTTAGTAGCAGAGAAAACACTCAATCTAGTGCAGCAGCCAGCCAGCCAGGAGCTCTGCTTAGACCTAGACTGGTTTCTGGGTCTTTCCCTAGCACTTTCCACCAAAACTCAAACAGCAGAAAATACCTTCAGGTATTCAGAGAGGCTCATAAAAGACTGAAAAAATGCACAGAATTCCCCAAGTTTTTTCTCATCCAAGAAAACTTGTGAGGGAGAGAGGAGACTGCCACAGTGGTTTGCTTTGGGTTTCTTCACTGACTAGATCCTCTAGAAGTTTCCATGGAGGTGGAATCACACAGTTGTGGCCCCCAGACAAGGGAGAGCTTGCTTCTTTGGTGCCAAGGTCTATGTCTCGGCTCCAGAATCACGAGCCACCACACACCTTTGTAGGTTCAAACAGCAATTCTTTATTCCAGCTCTCACACCACCTCCACACAGGTCCAGGGGCAAACGCGTTCTCCTGTCTGCCTCACCACCACCTACTCCACGAGGCTATATCCAAATCCCATTTTAATCTCACGAGAACTCAACGGGAACAAGCAGCAGGAACACCCTAATCCCAGCAATAATCTTCAACTTCCAACTTCCCTAAAACCCATTATCTTAAACTGGCAACGCCTTAAACTCTAGGAGCCGGTTACTTCCTCAAACCTGATCAGCTCTAAACCCGGATCTGCCTAGGTCCTTGAGCAAGGTCACCTCATTAAAGCATGCATGCATTGTCCCATCAAATGTCCTCTAAGCAGCATGGGGTACGCTTGGCAAGGAAATTTCGATGCGTCATTCCTACTTGGTAATGGCCCTCAGCACTTTGGTCCTTCTTTCTTTCTTGACTGTGAACATCTACCCCATTTCTTTCCTGCCCTGCTTTTTTCCTTTCTAGTATATCCCAATATCGGGTTTATTGTTCCACATATTTTCTTTCAAAGCCACAATGTTGTAAATTTAAAAGATGTTTTTTTTTTTTTAGTAAACCTGAAAATACTTTTTAGAATCCTTAATCCATTCTTCTGGACTTTTATTCATCTAAATTCTCAAACCCTCATTACTCACTCCTTGAACTTTCCTCCTTTTCCTTTCATCTTCTTTCTTCCACTCTCTCTTGTCTTTAATGCCATATTAATAATACACTAAACAGACTAAGGTGGCAGATTCTGCCTAGAGGTACAGCTCAGTGGCAGAGCACAGGATGAGCACACACAAGGCTGTGGGTTCAACCCCCAGCACCACACACACACACACACACACACACACACACACACATACACACACACACATACACTCACACAAACCACACACTTGCACACACAAGTATAATTCCATCAGAACACACACACAGATTGCTATAACTTGCAAACAGCTATTAAGAAGAAGGTTTAATTTTAAAATGAGCAAGAAATGCAGCCAGATTAACATTCTTGAGTAATAACTTTGAAGTTTAAACCTCCACTTTATGGAGCTATTCTGAGAATTAGAAAAATTATATATTTTGCTATATTATGAGATATACTTAAATTACTTTTAGCAAATGTCCAATGTAACCTTTTAATGTTTTTTAGTCAGTATGTTTTCATATAAATAAATCAATAAGTTTCTAATCCTTTGTATGCTGAAGGTTTATTATTTAACAGTTCCTGAATCACTGGGTTCCAAAATTTTCTACAAGATGCTCTAATTCAAGAAAACATTTTTCCTGTTCTTAATTTTTGAAATCTCAAGAAATCTATGCTGATTTTTTTGGTTGATTTCTAAAATACAATCAAAAATACAATGGATCCTACATACTTTAGCAAATATATAATTTTTGGAGACTTGACTAATTAAAATTATATATTAGCCCTGAATGTGAATACATAGAAGAATTAGAATAACTACCAAAATACAAGACACCTGTGATACACTATCTCAAGGCCAGAAACAAATTCTCCCCATTTAATATGTCTTCCAAGTTGACCTTGTTCTATGGTGTGAGTCTCTCTACTGCCAGCAGTTTTAGAGGATTTGTATAATCAGTTGTAGAGGAAGGGAAGAAACTGTAAAAACAATAGAAAAGAAAGAAGTAGACTTCCCAACAAATGGCGGGGGCAGGGGGGCTTTAGAATGCTGCTCCCCACCTGACCTCACAATCTTCTAGAAAGTTCTTGCTACATTTCATTCCAGAACCTGAACTTTTGCCAACTAGGATTTTTATGGGAAGCGAATCCTCTTAATAATACAAGTGCTGCTAAGATTTCCTTTGCACACTGGAGTGGCTAATTAGTTTCAGCTAGGGGAATTTTTATAGAGAGGGGGAAGGCTGGGTTTTATTCAATCTATAAATTACTCAAGCACCTAACTCATCAGACATTATTCAGTGTGTGGCAAATACAGGGGCAAAAAGAAGAACAAGGTACTAGCCCTCATGAAGCCTACTTTCTTTTAGGGAGAAAGACAATGACAGAATAAATAGCACACGAGTAAGATAATATTTTTAAAAATATTTTTAAATTGTTGACAGATCTTTATTCATTTATTTGTGTGTGGTGCTGAGAATCGAACCCAGTGCCTCACACATGCAAGGCAACCGCTCTACCACTGAGCCACAACCCCGGCCCGAATAAGATAATATTAGGTGAGGACACGTGCTATGGAATAAAAAGAAAGAGGGTGAAGAGGTCTGGAGAACTTCTAGAGCACTCCCTGCTTTTAGATTATGCTTTCTTTTTATGGAGAGTAAGAGAGAAAAATATCAGCTAGGTACCCATTGCTACAAAATAATGATTAAGAATTTTTAAAAGAAGGTACAGACGATTCACTGATGCAGAAAGGCACCTTCTTCCAGCACTGGGCCCAGATGACACAGAATGCTTGTCTTGTTTCCTCCAGGAGGGCTGGGGGCATTATCTGGCTCTTTTCCACCATTGGGTTCCTTTGCTAGCACATGCCTGACATGTAGTAGGTGGTCAGTGAATGTTTGCCCCTAAGTGAATATTTCTGAAAGGAACCTGAGTGTTGTGATCCTTACTCACCGTGAGGATCCATCCATCACTTTTATGTTTAGTCCTTCATCTTGCATTGCCTGTGGCTGAAGTTTTAGGAGCTAGACAAATGAGTAGAAGGAAGCTCAATAGCTTCCTGCAGACCAGGCCAGACAGAAAGCTTTCACTTCCTGCCCTCCTTCCACCTTCTGCATATGTCACCTCTGGAGGGACAGCCTCACTGTGCATGGTCATTCTCTTCCTCCTCTGCTCTCTCAACATTTCCCTGGAAAAGCAATAGCCTCAGTTAATTTCTAAGAGGAAGTTTTTTATGACTCCTTTTTGGATACCCTCAGGATAAAAACCATCTCTTTAGAGTCTTTTTTCTGAAATCTTCATGCATAGAAATAAAAACAGGAAAATATAGAATTAGACCCTTCAACTTTAAAATCTTTTTTCTCTTCCTGTGTCAAGGTAGCCACATTCTCCCAAGTATAAGGAACATAGCCCAGCAGATAACATTCCAGCAGTGGTTCCCCTCCATGCCTGGTGCTCCCGAGACCTATGGAGTCAATATGCGGCTTCCTAGACTGAGGTAGTTTCTGAGACCTCTGTATTATACCCATGATATTTGCTTGCTAAACCATCAGCTGAAGTTATTTACCCCATATCTTTTATCTCAGTTTTCTGGTTGTATTTTATCTAAGTCATCTTTACTTTAGTTGAGCTAAGCCTGTGGTTTTGCAAATTAAATCATTTGTGGGTTTCTGCATATGTCTACTCTGTGTGTTTACTAAGCTTTTTTTTTTTTTTAAATATTGTACGTCTGTTTTTATCTTTACAGTTGTGCGAGGGAAGATTTGTTATGCTTAAGGTTCTTTTAAACAAATCCAAGTCTATTTGGAAGGACACAGTTTAAGAAACCAAAACATTTTTTTAAAGGCCTTGTTTAAAGTATATCTTTAGCCACAATTGAATCCCCTTTAAAGATTCAGAGTTTTGATGTTGGTGCATAATGAAGAGATCATGTGACTCATGGGTCTGGACTTTATACTTCAGGCAAAGGGGATCTGTTTCATGTTTTTAAACAAGGAAACGATTCTTAAGAAAGACAGCTTATATGGTTGATGTGGGGGAGGTACCGGCAGTTTGGAAAGACGATGGGTGGGAACCAGCTAAAACTCTATTGTGATAATCTGGAGAAAATATCTAAAGTTCCCAAGCTCAAAGGCCAAAGAGAAGCGAATGACTACAACAGAAATAACCACATAAAATCCACAGAACTCATTCATAGATGGATGTTGTAGATGAGGATAAAGGAGGACTGACACACAGTTGGTTCCAATACTTCCATCTTGGAAGACGCAGTAGATAGTAATTCCACTGATGGAGACAGGAGGGAGAGGAGAGGCCACAGTGTTTGAGGAAAAGGTGGAACTCTTTTTCTTTCTAACTGTGTATGAGGGGCTGGTGGAGCATTGGGAAAATTTCAATGTGTAGTTGAAGATAAAGATGAAGATGAAATGTACTTCTCTAGTCTCCACGAGGCAGGGTATCCTTGAAGACATCAAAAGGGATGAGAGCAGCCGGAATTGACAAGAAGAAGGGAATCAAGTCAGGACCTGGGTGTATTCCATAACGTTTCAATGAAGGAAACAGAAGCAACCGTGTCATCCAACACAGAGAAGGAGAGCAGGAGAGAAGAAGGGAATCCAGAACCAGCACTGTTTCATGTGACAGTGAGAAAGACGACCAAGAAGGAGCCAATGGCACTGGGGGTTAGCAAGTGTGTCCTTCCAAAGAACAGGACCAGCCATGGTAGCAGTGGAAGCTAAATGGTAGAGGCAGAGGAGCGAGCGGAAGGTGAGGGTGTAGAGATGGCCCAGGAAGCTTGCTGGTGAAGAAAGGGAGGCAAGTCCATGTCTGTGGGGAACCAGCACCAGAAGCTGAGAGTCTGTAAATGGGAGCAGAAAAGGCTGAGCTACCAGGGAAATGGCCAGGGATCAAAGGAAAGAAGAATTTCCAGAGTGTGGACAGGGGTCGGAGCAGATGCAGGAAGACTCAGAGAAGTTGAAACATAGAGAAGGACACCCAGCTAATTTATGTCTTGTGACATAAATGGGATGGGATTTGTTCACATCGTTTTTTTTTCATTTTCTATTTTTTTTTTTTCAAAAAAGACAAGCTCATCTACCTGGGGTAGCGAAGACAGAGTTATGGCTTTGGAGACTGAAGGAAAACAAGAATGGAACAGCCTGATTAGGAAAAAAGGGAAGGAAACAGACCAGGACTGAGATTAAAAGTAAAGTGAAGAACCCCAGTAGTGAATCAAATACTTACATTATGCATTGGTAAAATATTATTATATTTTATATCAAAATTATATTTTATATTATAAATATTCATAGTCACATGAAATTATATTTATATTAAAACTATTTTATTTATATTTTAAATATAAATTATATGAAATATACAATTATAAGTGTGAATATTTTATAAAATATAAAATTATAATTATATTAAAATTCTATTTTATATTAAAATTAGCATGTTGTAGTAAAATAATGAAATTTTCCATTTTAAGTGTGCAATTCAGGGGCATTAATTGGATTCACTAGTGTCGATTTTCACAACTGCTTCCTCACCCCAAGCTGGAGCTCCATAGCACTAAGCAAAAGCTCCCCTGTAGCCTGCTGCCTCCCTCTGGTAATCCCATTCTATTTTCTGTCTCTGTGAATTTGCCTGGTCTATATAGCTGGTATTATTTACTGCTTATAAAGCATGATTCACAGAGTGACAAGAATGGAGGGATATGGAGAAGGTAATCAGTCTTGTGAAGATGTTCTATGGATGAAGAGGTCGTTCCTAAGCCGAGCTCTCTTCTTTAATCCATCATAGGGCATCCATTTCCAAAACCTTTCCGCGATGTTACAAAATTAGTATAATGCATTAGCCTCAAGGTGATTCAAATCAGCTACTGAACTCCTCTAAACTCTACTCAGAACTTAGCATTTTATCTATAATGCACATGTATGCAGAAGTGAAGGTCTTTTTTTTTTTTCCCACCCAAATGATCACACAGATTTTTAGTTGGGTAAATGTCTTTGTTTTAGTGGTCTGTTTCCGATGATGTTATTCATCTGAATCTATGCTGTCTGAAATAGAAGTTCTTAAAAATAGTTAGTACCTGTATCTCTTAGAAAGATGAGAGGTTTTGCTATGAAGATACAAACAAATAACCACTCTGCTTTAAGTCAGTGGTAGGTGATGTGAACAGATCCCAGAGTCTCTGTAGCATTAAACTCGGTTACTTTTAATGGAAATAGTTTTTCTTCCCAGTGAAAGTAAATTCTAATAAGAGACTCACTGGAAGAAATGTCCAATATCGCAATTGTCTTCCCAACCCAACTTCCATTTTTACTTTCTGTGAAACCCCAGCAAGAATGGACAGAATCCCTGAGCAAGAATGAGTTGCGCATCTTCCTGTAGCTGGGGGCGGTGGGCGTGGCTTACCAGAGGCACTCTGAACTGAGAGCTGTAGAAAGTCTGCAGCCACAGCATTAACCAGGCCTGGCACTAGCTGCCATCCTCTAAATATGCTGAACTATCAAAAGGGGAACTGCTTTCACGCTATCTCACTTCCCCACCTTACCACCTCCAATCCAATTGCCTTTAATTGCCACCTTTGACCTCCATTTCTCTCCTAAAACTATAGGACTGCAATTCCTTAAGTGATCTATGTGAGCTTTGGTACTGACGGGCCTTGTTACTCTGTGTGTGACTCCTTGTTTGTGACTGAGTCTCCCAAAGAGACTATAATCTTCTTGGAAATAGTGTGTTTTAATTCATTGACATCATGAAATAGTACCATTTTAAAGATGAGGAAATTGGACTCAGAGAGGTAAAGTAACTTGCCAAAGGTCACAGAGCTGAATTTAATCAATGGTTGAATCAGTCTTTCTTCCCTAGAGCTTCTGAATGGACTTTTCAGGAGTCTGTTTTTGTGGCTCTCTGCCCTTTGCAGTTTCTATTGTTCATCAGCACATCTTTGTTTTAGGGACCCTTCTCCCTACCAGACACTATTAGTTATAATTTAATTTTTAAAATTGTAAACACATTTCAGGCCTTGCTGCCAGAGAAAATCTTGATTAAAGTTGTAGGTGCATGGAAAACATTTAGTGAGATGCTTTTAGATTTTCAACCTCAGAGAACTATTTGCAATAATAAAGCCAAAGATGTGAGTACACCGGTGTTTTGAGTTCTAGTACTTTGTGTGTATTCTATGGGAACTTGCAAACATATGATTAAGGAAACAGCTACAAGAATGTTCATGGCAGTATGGTCTATAAAATGAGAAGGTTGGAACATTAATAAAACAGATAGTTTGCAATACATTTGTTTTCAAGGATACCCTTAGACCCTTTTAGTGAGTTTTCAAAGTTAACAGACTTCACAGTGCTACCAGTCTTACCTTGTTCCCCCTCTCAGTCTTACCTTGTTCAGTGAGGTACTCCAGAGGCTGCGTGTTCTGATAGTGACAAGAACACAGAGTCTACTTCAAGAAGGCAACTGTATTCTGTTAAGCCAGACTTTCAAGAGAGTTGCTAAAGTGTCCAACATTGCCACTTTTTTCAACATTTCTAATGCTTTGGAAAATGATTACATAGCATATGTGTTGTTTATTCTTAATGTATTATGTAATGGTTTTTATTAAAAGTTATTTTAACTTTCACTCAGTTTTATTTTCCAATATGACAAATATCCATAGACATATTCTATATACACCAAAGCTCTTTGGCATCCTCAATAATTTTTAAGAGAATAAAGGAATCCTAAGACCAAAAAGCTTGAGCTTAAAGTGAATAAAATGAGACTATGTGTTCCAGCACAATGAATCTTGCAAACATGATGAATGGAGTTGCAGAAGAACATACATAGTGATTCATATTGAGTTTTAAAGCCATAAAGCATGCTATTTGCAGAATATATATTTTAGGAATACATAGATATGGGTTATCTATGTATTACATATAAAATTGCAGGGATAATAAACTCCAAATTCTGCCAAGGAATTGGTGATTAATATGGATGCAAAAGGGATACCATCAGGTGGTAGGCATTAGAGACTTCAAATATGTTCATTTGGGTTTTCTTAAAAGTTGAATTATAGGTGTAAGAATGTTCATTAAGTCTTTTTATATTTTTGTATGCCTAAAATGATTTACTATATGATGGTAAAACTAATAGCTACATGCAACTTGATGAGAGAAAAAACACTTGATTAAAATATGGGCAAGGAACTAGAAGAGACATGAAAAGATGCTCAGCATCTCTAATCATTAGAAAAATGCAAATTGTGACCATGGTAAGACATTGCCTCCCACCCATTCAGATGCTTACTATCCAAAAACTAGGAAATAATGAGCATTGGCAAAGATGTGGGGAAACAGGAGACTTTGGGGACTCTTTAAGGGAGTGTAAATTGATATAGCTGCTATGCTAAGCAGTGTGACAGTTCCTCAAAAAATTAAAAATAGAACAACTGTATGACCCAGCAACTCTACTTCTGGTAACATATTCAAAGAATTGAAAGCAGGGCCCTGACCAGGTATTTGCACACTCATCTTCATTAATAGCAATATTCAAGTAGCCAAAGAGGTGCAAATGATCCAAATATCTATTGACAGATGAATGAATGAATGAATGAAGTCTATACATGGAATGAAATATTACTCAGCCTTGAAAAGGTAGGAAATCCTTTCACGTGCTGTGACATGGATGAACCTTGGGAACAAGGTTATGTGAAATAATGTCATGTGAAATAAGCCAGTCACAAAAGTACAAATACTATATGATTCTGCTTATTTAAGGTATGGAAGGTAGTCAAATTCATAGAAACACCAAGTTACCAGGGTCTGGAAAAGGGGAGAATGGGAAGTTCCTTATTAATGGGTGCAGAGTTTCAGATTTGCAAGATGAAAACATTTTGGAGATGAGTTCATAACAACATGACATCAGTAACACTGCTGAACTATACGCTTGAGATGATTAAGATAGTGAATGTTATGTTAGGTGATTTTTAACCACAATAAAAAAAGAGAATAGCTATAACAAGAATTTTGTGGGATCTAAACATTTCCAGATTCCTTGTTGTCGCTCCATTTCAGAATTAATCTTGAATATCTTGCCCAGAGCCCTTGCCTCAGTCTATTCCTGAACATTGGCTCCTGATGAGCATTCTACCCTCCCGGTTTGTCTCTCTTTCCTTTCCCCCTCATAAGTCCTGCAGAGAGGGACTCCAACGAATCCCACTGTGGGATGCACAGCCACATACTGCTTTCTCCACTAGGCATCAGGAACCCACCTAGGCCACTTGGACGCCCCCTACTTTGAGAACCTAGTGAACTGACTGTGCTACAACTTCACGTGTGACTCATTTATCGTCCAGGACTCGTGTATTGCTGTTTTCAAAGACCTATAATCAATCTCATTAGAATCAAAGCCATTGGAAGAGAGAGACTGTAATAACATATTGCTGTTTATGCATGGTTGTTGCAGTGCTTTGCATGTAGCTGGCACAGTAGGACTAGTGGATGAAGTGGGTGAATGGGTGGATGGGCAGTGGGATCAGTAGCTGAGATGAATGCACCAAGAATTAAGGATGGCATCTTCTCTGAGCCACTCTAATTCTAGCTCCCCTAGACTGTACTTACATTCCTTGCACCACACCAAAACTTGTTGTGGTCAGCAGCCTGAGCTTGCTTTACCCCACAAGACACTTCTTTCTCCCTGAGCCTGGTTGGAGAGTGGGGTAAGGCAGTCCCTCCTCCTTCCCTGATCCCAATTTTATTGTTTTATTTTGAAGGGTTAGGAGTTTACTATTAATTGATCACAAAGAAAGACAGCAGGCAACAAAAATAATAAGCCCCAGGGCTTGTACAACAATGTGTGCAATGGCTGGCATGAGACGTTAGCCACTCAGTAGCTTGGAGTCCTTGGACAATCTATTTTAACCATTTTTCTGTTGTGGTAAAATACACATAACATGAAGCTGACCATGTCTGCCATTTTTAAGGGCACAGTTGAGTGGCAGGAACATTTCCTTTGCTATGTACTCTGCACCTCCAACCACCTCCAGAATTGTTTCATTGTCCTGAGCAGAAATCTGTACCCACGGAACAGCAGCTCCTGATTACCCACCCCCTTTCCAAGCCCTTGGTAACCCCCACTTTGCTCCCTGTCTATATGAATTTGCCTCCTCTAGGGACTTCATTTATGTGAAATCATATGGGTCCCTTTTGTGACTGGCTCATTTCACTTAACGTGGTGTCCTCAGGTTCAATCATGTGGGAGCCTGGTCAGAATATTCTTCCTTCTTAGACCTGAATACTAATCTACTTTCCTTTAAGACTCAGTTGCCTCTTCTATAAAATAAGATCTGAGCCCATTTTTCAAAGTTTGTGTGGGGCTTGGTGAGATCATGAACAGTGAGTTCAGTAATGCGCACCCAGTATGGCGGGTACCAACTCACTTCCTCCCGTCTCCTTTCTCAGGTTCCTGCTCGTAAAATAACACAGTAGCCAATGCTTCATCATGAATATTCATTAGTAAATTAGGGAGCAGTTCCCAGAGTGCCAGCGTTATCAAAATAAATGACCACATTTTTCACACTTCTCTGCCACTCCCTCCCCTGTGGATCAATAACAAGGAAAACCATAGTAGTAGGCCCTGTCACTCAGGAGAAGAAAGTGGACAGAACACATTGGAAGGTGGGAGTCGGATCCCTCCTGTGAGGTGAAAGAGAAGGTCAGGCACTCACCAGATAAATTCTAATAGTGAGGCCCAGCTGAATAGATCAAATCAACAAGTAAAGATCCATTTTCCATGATCTTAATTTGCTACTAGGCTTGGTCTGAGTCAGTTAAGAGTTCATCCTCATTGGAGTTAATTATAGTATCGTCCGGTACTGTCACCAACATATTCTGTAGTCATTGCATCATTAGAAAGGACAAATCGTAACTTTGACTGACAGGGTGGCTAAGTGGTTTAAGAGGCAAATTGGTCCCATGAAAACCCTTGAGTTGAATTTGATGGAAACAAGGCCATCCATGAATTTTCCACGATGGACGTCAAGTGGCAGGAGTTGAACTCAGAATGGGAGCTCTGTGACCAACAGCACAACTTCTCCCAGATTGATTTTCCCCATCGGTAACATATCCATGGGAAAAAAAATGTACTGCACATCATCTTTTGATTAAATAGTGTTTTTTCCCAAATCTATCTCCTGAGAGCTCCCCCAAAGATGGGAATTTTGCTGTACTGTGATCAATAACACAACCACTCCAACATACCGGAGGGGACAACGGCAGCTGTAGCCAGTTCTGAAAAATCTACATTTTCCTAACATTATGGGTTAGAGACCACTCACCTCCCTTCCACCACAGGGACAGTGGCATGCACCCTCTGTTCAGTCCTAATGACTGCCTACACAGAGCCTGCATAAAATAAGCCCACTGTCATCTCCACCAGAAAAGATGCTCTTTAAGAATGAGTGACAGGAGCTGGGTACGGTGATACATGCCTAGAATCCCAGCCTCTCGAGAGGCTGAGGCAGGAGGGTTGCAAGTTCAAAGCCAGCCTCAGCAATTTAGCAAGGCCCTACAAAACTCAGTGAGACCCTGACTCTAAACAAAATATTTTTAAAAGTCCTGGGAATGTAGTTCAGTGAGTAAGCGCCTCTGGATTCACTTCCTGGTACTAAGAATGAGTGACAGGACAACAGTGGAGATGAGTGAGGGGACTCTCGGTTCTCCTCCAGCCCTGGTGACTCAGCCTGGCTGGCTGGGTGTCTCTGGCAGACACTCCTTTGTGTCTGTGGCCTTGTCAGAGAAGCTACAATTAAGAGCGAGTTTATTTGATCATCAGTGATCATGATTTGAGTGCCTGGAGGTGTGTGTGTGCTTCTCTTAGGTAACCACAAAGTAGTGGTTAGTTTCTAATAGATGAGAGTGACAGCTGCTGGTGTGGGCTGAACGTGAGGTCTGAGTGCTCATTCTGGTTACGTCCCTGGCGAGTTTAGTCATAACTTTCTTTATCCCCTCTCACCTTTTTTCCAACTTCACTCCTCGTCTTTCCATTGTCAGTCTGTGTGTTTCCTGGAGACAGAAAGCAACTAGGTGGGGCTGAGCGGCAGTGGCAGAAGGTGAAGCCTATGTCACTGCTGCCAGGGAGGGTCTTTTCAGATGCCTCTGCTCCACCGGTGTGACTTTTTCCTCCTTTCTTTTTTAAAAGTAAACTCTGCAGGATGTGAGCTCACCAGCTACCCAGCAGACAGGAACTGATGGGCCAACTAACAAACAGGACTTCAAAGGACAGCAGAGAGGAGCCCTGCCTGCCACTAGACATTTAAAGACTGTGCTCTTCCTGGGGGGGGGGGGGGCACTAACGGGAGGGCTCCCCTGAGGCAGGGCCCTCCCGCCCCTCATTTGAGTCTTGCAGAAGGTACTCAGTGTACATAAAGGACTTGCTGACGGTGAGGCTTTGGGGACTTTGTAGAAACAGAAATTATGATGTTTCATTTTGTTGGCAGAAACAGTCCAGGATGGAACCTGGACTTTGCGTTATCTTATGCCTTACAGATGGTGTATTTCTCTAGCATATTCCTAGGAATCCCTAAGGAAGATGGAGAGAGCAGCATGACCTCTATACATTCTCAATAAGGATTTTTGAAGAATAGGACAAGCGAGTGATTTTGTGACAGCTGATCTTCTGACATCCTAGTGTGCCCCCTCCCCCGTACTAGAAGCTAACTTTGGCAAAGAAATGGTGACATGCAGGTGGCAAAGTAGGCACTGTATTGTGCTCAAATTCTGCTCTTGTCTCAGAGGGAAACCTCCTAACTCTAAATTTTGTGGTGTTGCAGGTTTTTCAAATCCCCAGGAGTTTCTATCAATTTGGGTTTTTTTTTATCAATACTGTATATTTCTGTTTTGTGATTTTGAAATGCAAGGGGTTTTGTTTGTTTTTTAATGTATTTATTTTTGGTACCGGGGATTGAACCCAAGGGCATTTAAACACTGAGCCACATCCCCAGCCCTTTTTTTTTTTTTTTTTTTTGTATTTTTATTTAGAAACAAGTTCTCACTGAGTTGCTTAGGGCCTCCCTGAGTTGCCAAGGCTGGCTTTGAACTCAAAATCCTCCTGCCTCGGCCTCCCAAAACCACTGGGATTACAGGTGTGCACCATCATTCCCCACTGAAGTACAAGTATTTTGAGGATGAAATTCCTATTTCCCACCAGTATATATCTATAATCCATGCTCAATGAATATTTCTGGTAGGATTGTTGTTATTAAACAGATCGCTTATAAATTGCTCCCCAATATGAAGACACAGGAGATTTCTCCACGATGGTCATTTTCTGTCTGTAAATGCATTAGCCTCAGCACAGTGGTGGGCCAAGCTGTGTGGTGAGTCCTCAGGCTCCACAGGGTGCTGGGACTGGGACAGACGGGAAAGATTAATCTCCACACCTTCATCCTATGGCAAGAAGCTGACACTCCCAGAGGTGAAGTGATTTTCCCCAGGCTCATCCAGTTTCTCATGGGGCTTTGTATGGGCTTCCTCAATGTTAGAGGACATACTAGAACTGGCCACAGTTAGAACTGAACTCTCTCTCTTCAGCCCAGGTTCCTGCCTCTGACAGTCAGTCACCTGCAAGAAAAGTATGTGGTTGCTTCCCTTGACCTTAAATGTAATGGTACAGAATTGCTTTGGGCTCAGCATGTTAATAAGTTCATGTCAAAGCCAGATACTATTCAGAGAGCAGAAAAAAAATCACTTGAAATTTGAATATGAATATATTTGGTAGAAAGAGCAAAAAGTAAATATTACTTGGTATGGAAAATAGAAGGTTCAGAGGTTTTACTACATAGCACTGATATAAGAAGAATAATTGAAAAGAGAATGCTAGTTAGCAATTTTAAAATTCTCACTCAAAAGAGGAATAGGCTTGGATTATGGCAGAAGAATTTTTGTTTAGTTCTTTAAAAAATGATAAAAGCAGTAATCAGCGGCACTTAGTCTAGATTCACTATCATTCATCTCAACCTCACCTAATTTCCATCTTTATAGAATCACTAGACCAGCAAACCATTTTACTTATGAAAAAGTATCTTGATTTCATTTAGATATTTACCAGAGTACCTCAAAACACTCCTGTTGCAAACATGGAAATACCTAGGTAGTATCCAGGGAGCAACAATTCATTTCAGATCCAGGAAAGAAGGGTCTGTGATGGCAGCTCACAGTGTTCTGTACTTGATTCTGCCCTAGTCATTAGCATTTGTACACCTAAATGTCTTTAATGAAAACTCAGAAGTCAGGTCAAAGTTACAGCTGGCTCTACAAAGCTGGAGGGATCAATAAAGATGGTGATAAGGCCTAGAAAATTAGGCAAAGACCAAATGAGATCTAACTTTGGTTAAGGTGGGGAAATATGATTTTAAGTGTGACTTTAGAACATTATGATGAGGGGGATTCCAGAGTTTTAGTGAACTGATGCTTCTAATATCTCTAGATGAGTTAACAGCATGATGAAGTTTCTACAAAAGTCAACTCATTCACAGTCTGCATGGACAAGCCTTTAGTGGCTCATCAAACTCTAGTCTCTCTTGCTCAAATAACGTCTGAAGAATACTGATTATTCTGGTTTTTTTTTTAATAAGTATACTGACACAAAGAAAAGATGCCCAATAACATCAGTCATTAGGGATATGCAAATAAAGATAACAACAAGCTACACTTACCACCCATTGGGATGACTAGTACCAAAAAAAGCAGAAAATAAGTGCATATGATATTGTAGGGAGAATGAAACTTTCATACACTTCCAATGGAAATGCAAAATGGTACAGTCACTGTGAAAAACAGTATGGTAGTTCTTCAGAAAGTTAAACAGAATTTTCATTCGATCCAGCAATTCTACTCCTGAAGTAAACTCAAAAGATTTGAAGCGAGAACTCAGAAACCTGTGCACCATCCTTCATAACCACAAAGTAGAAACAGCCAGCCCATCAACGGGGGAACAGATGAACAAAATGTGGTGTGTCTTTACCATGGAATATTATTCAGCTTGAAAATGGAATGAAATTCTGATACATGCTACAGTGGGGATGAAGCTTAAAAAGATTGTTAAATGAAATAATCCAGACCCCAAAAGGATAGATGTTGTATGACTCTACTTCTATGAGGTACCTAGAGTCATCAAATTCAGAGAAAGTGGAGTAGAGGTGACCAGGGGAGGTGAAAGGGGGATGGGATGTGTTTGTGTTCAGTGAGTAAAGTTTCAGTGTGGGATGATGTAAAAGCTCTGGAGATGGATGAAACAGACCGATGGTACTGATTGCGAATATTAATTACTTGCAAATAATTAGTGTGATGGTCTTTATATGAATTCCACCAAAATAAAAACTTATTAAATGTGGATTAATTCTCTTGGCATCAATGATTACAAAAGAGAATATTGAAAAATTTCCTGTGTCTATGCAAAGGTCATAAGACCATCGGTCTAGAAACTTGAATAAAGAAAAATAAAAGCAGTGGGGACACTTACTGTCAAGGCGAGTGGGCAGAGAACAGACCAGCTTCCCTGAACTAGCTGAAAGGACCTGCTATAGCAAAGGTGTTGCCGGGACCACTGGGAAAAGCGAAATAGGGAAGGTAAACTTCAGAATAGAAAGAACACTAACCAATGAGAACTGTGTTTTTAAGAACAACGGAGATGTCAAGTTAAATGCACAAGTGAGGATTCACATAGAACAGTAGGCAATCCATGATGTGAAGTGTTGTGTTGAAGGATTACTATTCATAAATATATAATTTTAGGTTTGAAATACATAGATTAACCCCCAAGGGGTATGGAAGAAAAAACAACATCCTTAGAGTTCTAAGATATGGTAGTGTAATCAGCTAATTAGTGAAGTTACAAAATTAGGGTCCAAAGAAAGGAAAGGGGGCTAAGGATTATACTCACTCATATTTTTCCCTTGTATTAGAGAACCATCATGTAATACTTCGTCATGGCACTTTCAAATGTAAACAAATTAAAAGTGCTTCCTTATCTGGACACAGTGGTAGATGCCTGTAAGCCCAGCTACTCTAGTGACTGAGGCAGAAGGATCAAAAGTTCAAGGCCAGCCTGGGCAATGTAGGGAGACGGGGTTCCAGATAAAATAAAAAGGACTGGAGATGTAGCTCCGATAGAGTGTTTGCCCAGCATTCATAAGGCCCTAGGTAGTTTGAAATAGGGAAGCATTTACAAATGTTTAGATAGCCTAGAAATTGAAATTAAATTCTGATACATGCTACAGTGGGGATAAAGATGATATCCAACCCCAACTTTCCACCAAGTCCACGACTAGAGGATTAGAGAAGTGCTCTGTCAGACCTGTGACACCCTGGTGACATCAACAGGACGCCACACCCAAGAAAGGAGAGTCTATATTGTTTGATTCTGATTCTATGTTCTGACAGTGGAAGGAACCAGAAGGGAGGTGTCTTGCTTGATAAAACCATTCTCCAGCCCATCAAACTGCGAGCTGGGCCTACCATCGATTTGAATGGCAGATGTCAGTGCCCACCATGTTTCCTCTCCCTCAGTTAAGAGCTCATTCCTGGGCAGAACCCAGACCCAAACCAGAGAGGAAACAGCAGCTTGGTTACCCAGTTTGGGCCCAGTTTTTGAGCTGCTTCCTTCCTGCATTGCCCTCCACACTCAACCACTCCTGCCTCCTTCCTGCAGCCCCTGCCCCTGGACCTCCACTTGGAGCAGCTTTCTCTGCTTCAGAACCCAAGCAGCCAGGCAAGATCAGGGCAGTTAACTGGGGACTGGAGGCAAATCTTGGTGAAGCCAGAGCCAGGGGCCCATTCTCCTTCTCCTGGAGGCAGTGAGCACATCCCTCCTGCAATGTCCTCTTCCTTCCTCTTTTCCACCCCCTCTCCCTGTTTTGCCTGAGGCCAGATGTTCTGTTCATGCCACTGGCTTTTTAATTCCCCGGGTATCCCCAGCAAGGAAGCCCTGAAGTGCATGCAGAGGCCTCCAAGGAGGAAGTGTGAGAAGGGCAGAAGAGGAACTGGGGAAAGCAGGGTGTGTCCTGCTCTCCCTGGAAGACTCCCCAGTGCCCAATTACCAGAAGGCAAGGGGCATGGCTTCATAACTGGGAGCAACTGAGGTGAAAGTGTCTTGTGAGAGCCCCGGACAAACATGAGACAAATATTCACCACAAAAGAACAAAATGGCTTTTTAATCATAAGGACCAGCTACAGAGAACACAGTGCCAACCCAAAGGTTTCTTGACAGATCTCAACACAGCTCAGTCAGCTGTAGTTTAAAACAATACCTTACAGACCAGCATTGAGCTTACAGGAGATCAAAAAAACAAAACTGAATGCACTTTCAGAATAGATTCAGAGGAAGCAACATCTGCATCACCGTGTTCTCAGGAGAGCTTCCTTGGGACTCGAGGACCGGTTCTCAGCAACTGTGACTAACTGTGCAGCTTTGGGCTAACAGCTTCACCTCACTGAGCCTGTTCCCCACTGTGGAATAAGAAGACGTATCACCTTGGCTATTCACAAGATCAAGACCTTAAAATGGAAGAAACACGTGAAAGTACTTTTTTTTTTTAACAGCAGAATGCATTTTATTTCATTGTACACAAATGGAGCACAACTTTTCACTTCTGTAGTTGTACACAATGTTGTATTATTTATGCAATCATATATTTACCTAGGGTAATGATGTCTTTCTCATTCTACCATCTTTCCTACCCCCACCCCTTTGCCCAATTCAGAGTTCCTCTGTTCTTCTCATACTCTCTCTCTTCCCATTATGGATCAGCATCCACTTATAGAGAGAACATTCAGTCTTTGGTTTTTTGGAATTGGCTTCTTTGCTTAGCATGATATTATCCAATTCCTTCCATTTACCTGCAAATGCCATAATTTTATTCTCTTTTAATGCTAAGTAATATTCCATTGTGTATATATACTACAGTTTCTTTATCCATTCATCTATTGAAGGGCATCTAGGTTGGTTCTACAGTTTAGCTCTTGTGAATTGAGCTGCTATAAACATTGAAGTGTCTGCGTCACTATATTATGCTGATTTAAAGTCCTTTGGGTATATACCGAAGATAGAGATAGTTGGGTCAAATGGTGGTTCCAGTCCAAGTTTTCTAAGGAATCTTCATACGGCTTTCCAGACTTGTCACACCAATTTGCAGTCCCACCAGCAATGTCTGAGTGTACCTTTTCCCCTACATCCCCACCAACACTTTTTGTTGCTTGTATTCTTTTTTTTTTATTAGTTGCTCATGACAATACAATGATCTTGACATATCATACATTTAAATCACATGGGGTATGAATTCTCATTTTTCCAAGTGTACAGGTTGCAGAATCACAATGGTTACATGGCCACGTATATACATACAGCAATACTAGTGTCTATTTTATTCTGCTGCCCTTCCTATCCTCCCCTCCCATCACCTCTCTCTACCCAATCTAAACTTTGAATATATGACCCACTTTATTGGTCCTGGTTCTCATTCATTTCCCAAGTAGGTAAATGAGGTTCCAGTGGATAAAATTGCTTATTGGTTTCAATACTTGTAGAACAAGATGAAATTTTACTTAAAATATTTTTTAGAAGTAGAAAACACATACCCATGGTGAAGAGGGGAGAGCAGTAGATCCCTTCTCTTCCACTCCCGGCCAGTGTGCCCCCTTCCTCCCGCCGTGCTTTAGCCCCCTGTCTTTCTGTCCCTGGAGCATGCCACGCGTGTTCCAGCCTCAGCATATCCAGAGCATCTGCGCTCCTGGGTTGGAGACTGAGGCGGGACAGGGTAGTTCTAAGACGTCCTGGGTTTTGCTCTTGCAAGGTGGAAAGGCTATGCCTTCAGGGATCAGCCCTTTTCTTTCCCACAGCCCAAGGGCACAAGGATAGAGTCGCCACTTCCTTCCGCCTTCTCTCCCAGCGTTCTTTTCTGGGAAAACAAATTTCAATTTTGGAATTTTAATCCTCAGGAAAACATTTGTACCAGAATGATGGTTCTGGATTATTCCGTGCTGTCATCTGTGGGGCTGGGAGAGGACAGGAGCCTGAAGTGACTTTTGTCTATCATTATTCATCCTTCCCCTGGCCCCACCAGACAGCTGGCTGGAGGAAGGAGAGGGAAGAAGGGCTTTGTAGAGGTTAATAGTAATAATAACTGTCTTGTTTGTTTCTTACCACTGTGGAATTCTCATTTGTCAGAGAGTTTGGAGTCTGTCACAGGATAGTAACCATCAGGGTCCAGGCTGAGGCAGTCAAGGGTACGTTGCCAAGGTCATTGTCAGGGCAACCACTTCTGCATTCCAGCCCATGACAGGTGTCGAGGTTCAACCTGCAGGCTGCACCTCAGCGAGGTGGGCACCACATTGGCCAGCCAGGAGGAATTTGAAGGGAATTGGCATCCAGGGATCACTGTTGGTGAAGTGTGGTCAAGGGAGGTGTGCCATCTGATCTCAGATGCCCTTTGTGGGTGACCACCAGCTGCACATATTCCTTTCCTTCTCCTCATTCTCCTTTTCCTCCTCTTCCTGGCTTACCTTCCTAGTAACGCTCTGGTCTTTATTCCCCACTTCTGGAACCCCCACTGGCTGTCCATCATCTCCTATTTCTCTGCTGACCATATCCCAGGTAGGGAAGAGAGTTAGGCAGCAAGGCAAGTGCCCCCTCCAGGCTCATTTCCAGGCACAGTTGCCCTCCTCTCAGCTCCTGCTGACTTCCCCCAGACTTCCCCAGGCCTCATTTCTCACTCCCGTGGACTATTGAAGCTCTGCAGGTGCCTGGAGCTGGGGGTAGGGTCAGGCTCCTGCTGCTCCCTTGGGAAGGGAAGAAGGAATCAGATCTACTGCTGCAGCTGCCCCAGGGTATTGTTGCCAAACCCCAAATGGGATATTAGGAGACATTTCCTAATAAATCAATTGTAAATCCAATATAGCTGGTTTTTCATAGTTCCATTTAGTAACATCAAGAATTGTACATGTGTGGCTTCAACAGCAAAGGTAAATTTACTATGGGAAAAGCATACATTTGCTCTCAGAACCATCCACTTTTAATAAAGCTGTGAATGGTTATAGTTTTCTAAACTGAGAATTTCCCATTGTGAGCATTGGAGAATTCATGGAGTCACGAGCCATGACTCAGATGTCCAAGCACTGCCCAAAACACTTTCCATACACGAAACTCCTGATCCACTGGTGTTAGGTGGAATGGTAGCTTGCTAAATTGCCCAATATCATTTAAGCTGAAGAGGCTTGGCACCTGGCACTCAGTAAACGCTGAGTGACAATCTGGGGTCAGAGGACTGGGCTACGTAGCTCACATGTTGTATAGGCTCAGAGATCTCTTACCCTCTGCACTTCTCCGGTTATCCCTTCTTTGTAATGGGAACCACTGGTCACACTTCACAAAATTGTTGGGAATGAAAAAAGGAGTAAATAGATGAAAATGTGTTCCCTTTTTGTGATACAGAATCATTTTTGAAATTAGAATTATAAACTCCAAAAATAACTAAAAAAAAATCACCTAAACTCCAAGGTAACATTTTGGTCCAAATGTTCTCCCACTAAAACTAAACATGGAAATTTTCACCTTTTAAAATGAGTTTCTATAGTACATAATTCAGTTAGTATGTCTCTGTTTAATTAACTATTAGGTAAATATTTCAACAAATCATAGTCTGCTCATAATAAAATATTCCATTATAGTGATAGGGTCATAATATATTAAAGCAATGTCTTATATTTGGAGATGAAGGCTTTTTCCAGTTTTAGTGTTATTAAATAATGTTGCAATAGCTTATCTTATGTGGATATCTTCATATCCTTGCCTTATTATTTTAAGTTCAGTTAATGTGTATTTCCTCTTATAAAGATTGTGTCAGTCCCTTATGGCTAGATCTGCTTCTGAATTCATATTTCATAAAGATAATAACTTTTCCTTTATACATAGCCTGCTTCTACCTTTTTTCTCCTTTTTGATTAGGGTCTTTGTGCTATTTTATTGATGTTTAAGAGTTTTTCACACGTTTGTCAAGTATTTTGCCACCTATTTTAAAATTATATATCTCAGTTTGTTATTTTTAATACCTTGTTAATGTTTACCACCTAAGTTTTTGTGTAAAATAGTGTGGAAATCTTTTTCTTTGTGGAGCTTGTTTAAGGTATCATAACTAAAACACCCTTCCAACTTCCAAAAGGATGTGATCATTAATTTACATTACTCAGTACTTTGAGTGGCTTAGAGGTTTTATTTCTGCATTATCTTTCATCTCTCTGAATTCTATTTTGATGTCAGCTTTAATGTAGGTGTCACTGGTCACTGTCCCATTTGTTAACCAACCCTTCCTTTTCTCACTGACTTTAAATACCATCTGCATTAGACACAAAATTTTTATATCTGTTTAGATCTGTTTCAAAACATTCCATTTTGTTTTGGTGATCTGTTCATTTCTTCTGCTGCCACTACCACAACATTGCTTCATCTTTATGTTAATATCTACTATGATTAAGAAGGAGAGAGAGATTAATAGGTGAAGCACCATGGATATTCAGGTCAGTGTAATATTCCATATGATAATCTAATGGTAGATATGTGTTATTATATATTTGTCCAAATTCTTAGGATGGACAACGCTAAGAATGAACTTCCTACAGTCTCCTAGTGATAATGACGTGTCATTGTAGGTTCATCCAAGGTAGCAAATGGACTGCTACCTTGTACGGGGCATATGGGAGCCCTCTGTGTCTCTACTCAATTTTGCTATGAACCTATAATTTCTCTAAAAAGTAAAATCTATTACACAAAAGAAAAACTAGACAATGCTGCTGAAATCATAGAGTTTTTCATTCAAGGGGAAATATAAAGACAAAAAGAAAATTAGAATAGATTGCAATTTAGCAAGTATTGTGATACAAATATTACAAGGTATCAGAACAGGGTTTCTCAAACTCTGCTGAAGGACAGTTTTTTTTTTTTAATCCACTATTAGGTCTCGCAACCTCTTTATTATCCTCATCTTTGGAAAGCTATTTGTAAAGTATTCTGTATGTGTTAGTCATTATTTGCCACTGATCTGTAATGGATTCCTTGTTAAAATGAAGATAGTTATTCACTCGACCTACCTTATACTCTGGAGAATAATGCAATTGCCATTATAAAATGCTGTAGTATTCTCTTAAGAGATTGTTGTTCTATAATAGACAGAAGCACATTTCAAACAATGTCTCTCTGATCACAAAATAATCTTAATAGCTCCCTACAAATCCACCACGCAGAGTAGAAGCATGACATTTATAAGAGCTATATCCCATAACCACACACTCTTTTTAACCACTGTTTTCTTCAAAGAAGCAAATTTTTTTTAAAAAATTTCAAATTTCTTGACTCTGATGAACAGAGAAAGCCCCCTGTGGAATATGAATGATGAGCAGTAGTTAGCTAGGCCCACTCACTCACTAAATGCCTGGCTACAGCATTTGAGGCTGATACACTGTTCAAAATTAACCAGTACAAGTCACAGAATCAAGTGTGAGTGGGCCACGTGGCTGATTAAACCATCTTTCAGCACAAGTAGCGTGAATACTCTGTGTGTAGCAAATCCAATCAGTCACTCAAATCCGACTCCTGGCTGAGTGACCTCCAGAACACCACCACACAGCCACAGTGGGAACATGGCTGGCACCTAGCTCCTGAGACCTCTTCTGCTGCAAATTAAACAAGGAACTTGGATCGATGACATTAATTTGTCTGAGCCTCCATTCTCTCATCTGTTACCTGAGAGGCCTGACCATTTGATCACAAAGGGCCCTTCCAGATTTCAAAATGGAAAGAGACAGAGATACAGACAGACAGAAAGGATCCCCCTATCTCATGAACTCAGTGCTGTATGATGGTTGATTCATCTATTTACTTATTTAAAAGACACTTGGAAGCATAAGTCCATCCCCATACTACTCATGGTCCCTAAATGGGAATGGAAATGGGAAAAACAGGCTCCCCCTATCCACCATGCCCCCTTCTCACTGTGAGTCTAGAATTCAGGAAACTTGAGGAAGTCATAGAAGACATGGATAGATAGAGCTGGCATTGCCACACTTAATATATTTATTTAGAACTAGGTTCTCAGCCTCAGCAGTATTGGTTATATTCATTGTGGGGAGCTGGCTGGAAGGAACACTGTAAGTTGGCTAGCACTCTCTCTGCCCATAACGAACAAAGTGCCAACAGTATCTTCTCCCAATCACTTGTGATAATCAAAAAACATTTCCAGATTTGGCTAAACATCCTGTGGGGACAATCTCACTTTGGTTGAGAAGCCCTCACTTAGAATCACCAAAGAGCCAGGCCTGTGCATGATGCTGAGTAAACAAAGAGGAGAAAGATGCAGGCCTAGCCTTGCAGAGTTTAGTGAGGCTTCTCTAACTAGAGTCTGCAACAGAGTCACTGCAGGCCTGGCTGAGGCTCAGCTCTTGAGCCCTCCTTACAGTTTCTCATTCAGCAGGTCTGGGAGCCCTGGAGGGCTTGCTTGCATCTCCGAGTTCTGGGGTTTTGCTGGATGTGTCATCCCCCAGGACCACATTTTGAGAACCACTGAGCCATGGCTTCATCTTAACAGGTGGTGCCTGTTACAGCTGCTGCTAGGGATCTGATACTAACTCATCATTTTTAGATTTAGAAATTAGGCCCTCAATATACTGCCCAGCCTACGGACAACATGAAAAGTCATAGGAAGAGAAATGAGTGAAGAATTCCATGAGTGAGAACAATGACAACAGCTGCTTGGCTTTATAAGTTGATTTTAGCTTCCTTCTGAATTAGCAGATTAATAGTGAATGGTCTAATCTAGGAATCTAAGCATTACTTCATTTTCACAGTCTCCATGGATTCTAAGCTCTAAATCATTACAAACTTTGACAACCTACTTACTTATAACAGGGACATTTCTGTGTACAAGACGACGAGGCAGGTGACTCACAGAGATCTCAAGGTGCACAGATGGACTCCAGCTTCACTTTATTTCCATTCAGGTCCCCTTCCCTTGGTCACCCTGACCCTGTCTCTGCAGCATCCTTCATGTGATGGCAATGTCACAGACCACCTTTGCCCTTTCCATGTCCAGTACTCTGTACAAAATCTTCATTTCATCAGAGGACTGAAGGCTGCAATATCCGCTTTCTGTGGTGACACTACTAAATACTGTATTTTCTTTGAAAAGTCACACACCCTCAGGAGGAAGTGGGTGTGGTATTAAAGCAGCACAGTGAGGAGGGGAGTGTTGTGCTACTGGTGTACCCAGCAGGGACAGCTCATTTAGTCATTTCTTGTCCTGTCTCTGACACATTTAACTGTGTTAACCGGCCATATCACTTTGTTTGTAGGATAAAAGGGCAAGAAAGTGGAGCCCGGGGTCTTAAAAACCTCTTTCCTTGATCCCCTCTAGCAGGAGATTGCTTCTCCATCCTGGGGTCCTGTGGCTTGGGTGGAGTAGGAACCATGTCTCACCTACGTATCCAATGTGGTTGGTGGGTTTAGCAAATGCTTATTGACTTATGGCAAGAAGTAAATGTGTATGTGACTTAATCTATTTGACCAGTAGTTGTGGTTTATTCTGAGCCATGTCTGATTATCCAGGGAGAAAGGTACCATTATATTTTTATTAGGGAAAACTTCTAAGGATATTCTGGGATCATAGTGGCTACCTTTCCCACCAAACATTGTCATAGTCATAAGCATTTTCCATGGATTAATTCATTGAATCTTCACAACACAGACATAGACCCAATTCTTCAGAGTCCCTTCTGAAGTGGGTGAATCATATTCCTCATTTTACAGATATGGGAATATAGACACAAAGAGATTAAGTAGTTTGTCTGAGACTATTTGGTTGGTAAATGATAGAGTTGGCTCTTATGACCTTGGCAGTCTCATTTACAAACTGGAGTGTCTCCTTAACTCATTCCTGGGTTCCTATGCCCTTTCTCACACTGCCAAACAAAGATCAGAGGAAAATGGAGCCCATGCCCAGGGACATTGGCTTTAGCTTCCCAGTCAAGGTGACCTTTGACCAGAATGCCCTAGCCCAGGTCTGAATTTGACATCCCTGGTTCAGGGGAGTGCTTTTCCTCGTGGAGCCCCATGTGGCAGGAAGCAGAGTTTCCCTAGTGCAGTGGGAAGACAACAAAGCACCCATGTATATTTAGAGCTCCTGGTTTGAGAAGATAGTGGAATCACAGGGAAGATTGTCTTTGCAAAGGAAATTTTGACACAGAGAGCCATAAACTTAATTAGCTCCTTGTACAAGGCAGCATCTTAATATTCCATAGACTGTGGAGATCCAAGTCTTCCTTGAGATTTCTTGAAATTTGAAGGGTGTTTTTAATCCCCTGGAGAATCCATTCTCCCACTGACACCCTCACCACAACACCAAATCAGCCTAGACATGAATCTCAGCATAGCGTCGGTTTCTACAGCAACAATTTGCTCACTCCATCATCTTCCCTAATTCAGTCTAAAATATCTCTTTCAATAAGCAAAAAATAAAATTTCTAGGTGCGAGAAATGCGTTGGGTTTCAGTTTAATCGACGGCACCTCATTTTTGTCTGTAAAATAATAATGCGTCTTGCAGTTAATGGAGACTTTGGTTCAGAGTTGGTTAAGAAATGGCAAAGGTGAGTTCAATAATACTTCTGAGAGTACTTATAGTATGTTGTACAGATTTTTCTAGCTTACAACGTTTTCTCATACTTCATCTCCTTAAATCCTCAATATTATACCAGTAGGTAAACATTATTGTCTTTATACTGTGGATGGGTAAATTTAAGATCAGTGATGTTGGGTGACATGCTGTGGTCCTAAGAAGCAGGCTTGTAGGTACTTAAAATTTCACAAGGATTTCACCCCAGGGCAGCTGCTGTGGGAGAGCTTAGGTGTTGAAGGGAGGAGTTGGGGGAGGAGAAAGTCCAAACCTCTGCCCCATGGGGTAGAGTTTCTCCAACATGATGCTTCACGGCCTCCATTAGGGCTGCCTCGAGGATACCAAACTGAGAAATGATCTTCTGCCTGCAAATCCAGGGGAAAAGAAGCTGGTGAGCATTTTCTTCTTCATGTTCATGGAGTTAAAGCAAGTATATCTGGAGCCTCCAAGTCTACATTATCCATTTTCACTTCTGACTCTTCTCAGATGATCAGAGAACCTGCTGGGTGACTCATTTCAAGATGAAAATGAGTTGCAACATAGTTACCTTGACCATTAGAGGTGCCATTACCTTACAACCCACCCAGGGCACAAAGGCAACATCAACACCAAGGGAAGAATAGCCCTATTGGGTTAGAGGTTTTCATGTGTTTTATTATAATAATTATTATTGTTACTGCTTTTGCCATGTTTGGGCAATCCCCACTCTTTACTGCAAACACACACACATACAGTCAGCTCTCAAGTTTCTTGAATCATTTTAAAGTCGATAGTTGGAACTCTGAAGGTATGGAAATATTGTTAAACATGATGGGTTTCCAAGGCAGGCAGCAATCACCTAGCATGTGTGTGGCAGTTCAGCTGTAATGTAGGGGTGAAGCTTAAAGGATAGCTTAGCCCTCTTTTAAATGCTGTTTCTGCCAGGCGCAGTGGCACACACCTGCAATCTCAGTTACTCAGGAGGTTGAGTAACTGGTCTTAAGTTCACAGCCAGCCTAAGGTAACTTCACAAGACTCTTGTCTCAAAATAAAAAGGACTAGAAATCCATAGCTCAGTGGTAGAGAGCCCCTGGCTTCAATTCCCTCTATTGTAAAAATAAAAATAAGAAAAAAAAACAAATAAACTCTGATTCTTTGAATTTATGAACTGTGTGGTATATATGATGAGGCTGTATCATATATGTTTCAAGAGTCTGCCCACTGTAGCTGGTAGGCCCCTCACAGGAAGAGGAGGGGGCAGGTGGGCATATGAGATGCAGGGCCTTGAGGTCTGGTCTCTCCATGAGACTCTCAGACCCTCCATCCACCCCTCACCCACTGCCCCTCTTCCTTCTTCTCCATATCAGTAGTAATGGTACCATTACCAATGGAAGGGGACAAAAGGTAACACCTGAGATAAAGGACATATTATTCTCATATGGCTTTGCTGAGAACCCTGCCTCAAAAGAGGAGTCCCTTCACGTGTATAGGAGGTCTGTCCGTACCTTCCCCAAATGACCTGATTAACTCTATAAATTTTGAAAGGAAACAAGTAAAGTGAAAACTAGGTAAGAAAAGGGCATTGCAGACACTCAAGAATATTCCTGAGAATCCTAAATCCAGACAGCAGGCATCAAGGTGCATAACATTTATTGAGAGTTTACTATGTAAAGCCCCATTCTAAACACATTTTCTATATTTTGAGATTTATTTTACTTTGACACTATTTTTTAAGAGGTCTTGTTCATGATTGCAGGCAGGAGGGTAGTGCCAACTCTGTCATTGAGTCCCCTTCACAGCTCATTCCAATAGATGAGGGAATGTTAGGCTTGGGTTTCTCTTGTCATTGTGGACTGACTAGAAGAGTTATTTTAAAATATTATCTGCAATTCCTATACATTATTTTAATTCACTTGGAGACCATATTTGTGATAAGAGGCTTATGTTTAACCTGACTCTTAATTATACTGCTTCATAAAAGTCTTAGCCACAGGATAAAACACTTCCCAATTATGTGGTTTTCCACTATGTACCATCTTTTTTATGTGCATATTGGGGGACAGTTATTTTTTGCATATGTCACTTCTAACAGTATTAGATCTTTTATACAGCACCCACTTTTGCCTAAGATGCCTTTCTATCTCATCAAGAAATGCACAGGCTATGGGTATAGCTTAATTTGCCAAAATTTTTCTGAGTTCATATTTTGTTTGCTGCAGATGAAGAGAATTCTAGATTGTTTCAGCTGATGAGAGTATGTAGAACTTCTGTTTCTCTCTAGTTCTATGGAATTTGTCCCCATCAGGTTTAGGTATGTGGACAACTATAACGTCACTCTGAAAGTATCTGGGCATTTGATGAGTATAGGGTGAGTCAGCCTAGGTAAGTAGGCAGATCAGTGCAGAATGAGATACAGACCCAAATCCTTGGTTCAGTTCAATCCATGTGGCCTGAGGCGTGCTGCCAGGCAGTTATGCTCAATCATGTGCCTGTATCAAAGCAAAGACAAATGAGGCCACACTTAAAGGTGAAAACATTGAGCTCATAAGAGTAAAGATCTTTTGTAAATTGCAAGTTCATGTTATACTGTTATTTTGCAGCCAAAGCTTGGATGAGTGGATGGACAGACCTGGTATCCATCATGATAAGTGCTGCATTGAGATGGCTATATTCGAGGGCAGTGAGCACTCCACAGGAGATATATGCAGGGGTTTATGGGAGCTTGGTAGCAAAGCACAGAGGAGAGTCACATAATTCAGCCCAGATATGCCCCTAAAAGACTATTTCTCCTGTCCTCCTGCTCTATTTGTTACATGTCAATAAAAAGACAGCCCATTAGAAAATAGATCAGAGTTATAATACTAATAACTAACATTTATTGAGAGTTTACTATGTGAAGCCCCATTCTAAACATCTTATATATGTTTGCCCATTTAATCCTCAGAGCCCTTTGAGACCAGTAGTAGTAATAGAAGCACTTTCCAAATGAGAAAACAGCCTTGGTGAGGTTAAATAACTCCAGCAGTTGAGTTCATGAGGGCATCGATCTTCTGCTTTTAACAAGCACTGGGATCTTTCCTTTGCTTTCTCTACAACTATCTGCGGCTTAATTTGACCATTGCATATCCTTGCAAGAAAAACAAATGCATGAGATCAAAAGATGAGATACATTTGCTTTTGAAAATGAACTCCCTTAACAAAAATACATTGAATGTCTACCATGTAATCAGATAGAGGAACAAGCTCCATAGGCACATAGATGATTAATTCATAGTCCCTGTTCTTGGAATCCACAGACTTGGCAAGGAAGACAGACATGAACCAGTAAATCTAAGAAGGCATTCTAGGGAGATTTGATAATTTAGCCATAGGCATGCTCTCTTTCCCCATCCCAGAAACAACGGAATAAATGTCTAAAGGAATGTGATAGTAGAAGCTATCTTTTACCGTACATAGGAATAAGGGAAGTAAGGCACCCACTGGCACTCACTCAGAGGGGATTTTGCCATGTACATTAGATGAGAACAGGTTTTTAACAAGTCCCCACATGTGATAGCTGAGAGCAGGAGTCACAGGCTCAGAGAAGACGTCACGGGATTTATCCCATTCAGACTTTAGAAATGGCAATGGAAAGGCCAATCGATGTGGTAGATGTTGTCTAGCCATGGGAGCCGGAGCACCAAGTAAATTTCCCAAGATATGTTAGTGGAAAGGAGATGGAGGAGGAGAAGGGAAGAAGAAGAGGTTCAAAAAGAGATCAAGACTGAGCAGAAACTTGAAGAAGGAGGAAGGTGAGGGCAGCAGGGGATGAAGGATGGAATGCAATGGGAAGACATGCTACGGAGGAGTGCAATTGTACTAAAGATCTAAAGCTCTGAAAAACCAAGACTGGACACAGAGAGAGGTAGGGTGGAGGGCAGGTCAGATGCTGCAGTACATCAATCACAAGTTGATGCAGAGTTGGGAGATCAAGTAGTTGGTTGTGGAGCAGGAAGGAAAGGGTGAAGTCAAAACAGAGGACTGGCCTGAGTCATGACACCAGTCGTTGAGCTGGCAAAGACAAAAAAAAAAAAAAAAGGAGGTTGAAAGGGAAAATAATGGGTTCCTCGTAGGGCCTGGTAGATATACATGTGGACATACATGGAGACAACAGGAGAGAATTGGCCATGTCCAGGAAAGAACTGAATGTGTACTTTTATTGCTCAGATGAGAGGTACACAGACGGACTGGGGACCCGGCCCCTGCTTGGATAGAAACAGCCTGGTCAATTCATCATCTTAGGCACACATTTTTTGTAAAGCAGGAGACTACCACAGATGGAAGGCAAAGATGAGATTAATGAAGTTTTCAGTCCATAAAGGACAGGTTCACAGCCTAATTCCTGAAGCAGGCTATTTCAGCACTTATATTTATGTATACGAGGAAGTCTCCTTTCTATTTTAACACCCAGGGAAATCCCCCCTGTCCCTACCATCAGTTCTGAGTCCAGAGAAGCAGCCTACAAAATTCTTTCATGCTAATTTCAAACTTGTATGTTTATGACACATCTTCCTGGCTCTTGGCATATATGTCTACACAAATGTCAATCTATCTACTAGACGTCAAAACTCATGTCAGACTGTCACTGTGAACAGACTTTTAGAAAGAGACTCCACTTGGCTATCAAGTAGAAGCATGCATTTGGTAAATTGTCAAAATGCTCGTGGTTAGAATATAGTTCAGGTAGATTAGGTGAAACACAAGTGATTCTTCATTGCTGGGTAAATAAGAAATCATTGCTATCTAAGCAAGACCTTTGGGAGAAGTCTCATTACAACTCCATTCCATACTATAATAAAAACCCTGGAAACTTGAGAGGTCTCCGTCTATTCCTGAGACAGAGAGTGTTGAGCTGCTATTGCCAGGAATCCAACCTGGAAATAGCTGAGTAACGGGTCACCAGAGGTCAGACTGGTTGCAACTCAGGGTGAATCAACAGTCCCTGCAGACTCAAATCAGAATTAATTACTAACCTTTACCTGTACTAAGAAATCTTTGGAAGTTCATGCATAGTTTATACTCCCATAACTGAGGAGAGTTCTCAGGGATTTTTTTCTGATTAGTGAAGAAACAGAGATTGATCTGGAAGACTCATGTGGCCCAGGGCAAAGAGAATCTCAAAGAAGTCATCTCATTGAACTTTCAGCTGAAAACCTAGTTCCAGAGGGCAGAAGGCTCCCTAAAGACAAGGCCAGAAGATGTCTAGCTGCAATTCAACAGCATGGTCTAACAGAAAATGTTTCTGAGATTAAGAACATCCAACAATGATGTTTACACAAACACCTCCTTTGGCAATCCTCCAAGATTCTAAGAAAACTCTGCAGGAAATTAAGGCTGCATTAATATCCCTGAACTTAACAGTGCCAGTCAAGAGCCTCTAAATTTGTCTATGAACTCAAAAATTATCCAGAGCTCTGGAGATGGTTCATGGTCTTGCTAGATGAGCTATCAGAGGCTCAGCTTCCAGTTCTGTCACTGACTCTCACTTCTAGGTTCTGATTACTCCATATAGTCTTTTCCTCCATACAAAGGCAGAAGAGGTAGCCAGCACACCATGCTCACTTTTACTCACTTGGGAAAATTCATGAGGCTGAGATGGTTCAAGAAGAGAGAGGAAGGGAGGGACCAACTTTTTCACTGAATAGCAGATGATAGTTTCAGGCTAATGGGACCTTGTGGAAAAGCAGGGTAAAAAGAAAAGTGATGAGTTGAAGCCTGTGGCCGGAACAGCAGATGAAGAGGCAGATGAGATTCCTGGAATCTGTGGCCAGCATGGTAACGATGGTTTTCACCAGAATCTCTATGAGGGTTTTTTGGTTTGGTTTTGTTTTTGTTTATTTTATGAAGCACTTTGTTTATCCTTAGACAACAAGACAACTATTTCACAGTGGTCAGTGGCTCAGGGTTTAAGTAGTTTGTAATGTTCAAAGGCTTATTTCCTCTGTGTGTATATGTTGTGTGTGTGTGTGTGTGTGTGTGTGTGTGTAAGTGAAGAAAGCAGACCTTTTTGAAAACATCTAGAGTAAATAAAGATCAGCTGCTAACTGCCTTGAGCCAATTCCATTACACACAGAAATAGACCCTGTAAGAATTTTGCGGTGTCATATTTAGTGTAACTAAAATAGATTCCCTCTTTATAAACTCATTTTCTGATTACTGTGTTGTTTCTTGGCCACCGAATAACGCAAGAAATAAAATATGGGAGAGCCTTGACTTCAGTCCACAGCCACTCAGCATGACTCGCTAGATTGACTGGCATTCACTCTCTGTTGTTCTCAGTAGAGGGGTTGGAAGCAGATGTCCAGAAAGCCTCTTCCTATGGCGA